>NC_056730.1:357972648-358142648 GCF_019279795.1 Protopterus annectens | reverse complement strand
AGCCACAGTCCTTCCGTGTTGGCCTGTACCTCCGAGAAATATATACCGAACAAGAGAGGTCCCAGGACTGAGCCTTGTGGGACACCACTTGTAACTGGTTTGGAGTCTGACATGGCTCCAGCAATTCTAACCATGTGGGTTCTGTCCTTGAGCTAGTTTGCAACCCATCTAGTGACATAGGGGTTTATATTTAAGCTGGTGAGCTTATCTATAATGCCCAAATGGGATATTGTATCGAAGGCTTTTGCGAGGTCCAGGTAGGCTGTGTGGACCACCTTCCTCTCGTCAATGGCCTTGGTGACTGTTTCAAAGAAATCGACCAGGTTTACGAGGCAAGATCTGTCCTTAACAAAGCCGAACTGGGTAGGATCCAGTATCTGTAGGTCCCCAATATCTTTATTTATGAGGTCCATGATGATTCTTTCCATAGCTTTGCAGACCAAGCTAGTCAGGCTTATGTGGCGATAGTTTCCAGGATCTGTTGAGGCACCACCTTTGTGGAGAGGGACCACTGTTGCTGTACACCACTCTTTGGGTACATATCCTGTGGTAAGGCTGAGATTGAACAGTAGTTTTATGTTTGGGTTTAGCTCTTCTTGGAGTTCATGTAGGACGCAGCCCGGGACACCATCTGGTCCCATTGATGCTGTGTTTTTTGCTTTGGAGAGGGCGGCTCTTACCTGAGCATCTGAGATGTTAGGGGGGCAGCACTCTGCTGGGATAGATATTTGCCCTTTTGGTGGGGAGGGGGTTTGCTGAACCTGTCAGTTAGGATGTTGGCAATGTCTGTGGGTTCGGTGTATTTTTTGTCATTTTGGACTAATTCTGAGCATATCTGGGAATTTCCACCCAGGTTCCTAACATAACTAAAGAAAGCCTTGTGATTATCCTTAGTGTCTTGTGCAATTTTTCTCTCGAAGCTGGCCTTAGACGATTTTATGAGTGCCCCGTAGTTTTTTGCTAACACTGATCAGAGATGCCTTCCCTTTTTGGGATTTTGCTCTATCATGTAGTAGCTTCCTCCTTCTATTGTATAGTTTGTTTATGGCTGGGGTCCACCAGACAGGATGTCTGCCTTTTGAGGATTGGGTCTTGGTTTTATTTGGGATTGCATGATCCATGCATTCCTGAAGGTGTTCATAGAATGTGTTTATAAAGGATTCTGCGGTCTGGACCGTATTTTCCACAGGCCCAGGGGCTTTGAGGGATTCCACCTCGGCTTTGAGGAGTGTGAAATTTGCTTTAGAGAAGTTTTTCACTGTGGTTTTCTGGGCAGGGGGTGGGGTCGGGATGTGAATATCCAGTGAGATTAGTTTATGGTCTGATCTTACCAGTGAGGGATACACTTCTGGTCTGGAACATAGAGTCCCCATGTTGGTGATGATCAGGTCCAGTATGTTTTCCCCTCTTGTGGGAGTGGTAACAAGTTCTTCCATAGCATTTGAGTTTATAAATTCTAGGAACCTTTGAGCTAGGGTGTTGGAGCTAGAGTAATGCTCCCAGTCTATGTTTGGGTAGTTGAAGTCACCCAATATAATGGTGTTTGGAGAGACCTTCATATTTTCCAGTGTTCTCAGGAAGGCTGAGTGGGGTTCCTGGGTTTGGGAGGGTGGTCTGTAGCAGGCTATAAATTGGAAAGCAGTTTTACCCACTGTTAGTTGCACATGGATAGTCTCTGATGCTTTGTCCTGTGCCACCAACATGGAGGTGTGAGTATCTTTGACGAATATTGATACTCCCCCTCCTTTTCTGGTTCAGTCCAAGTTTTGGGGCCGAAAAGCATGGTATGAGGTATAACCTGGTAGTGCTGGGGTGCTCTCGGGAGCCTTGAACTTGGATGTAATTTCTGTCCACATATCCCACTATAGTTACCAGCATAATGTACCAGGTCTATAGTTACACTGACATATCATACTAAGCAAATAAAATACTGTGTAGGTTACAGACTTACCTTGCAAATGCAGCAGTTGACACAACTTTAGTTCAGGGCTGACTCTGTCTGATGTAAGCAGTACAAAGGCAATACATGGATCGGTATAAGATGTGTGAGTTGCCTGGTATCAGTTTTAATATATTTATGTGGGTAGGAGAAAGGTATTAGTCCTTAGGCTCCTAGGTTGTCAGTGAATGTGCTATGCATTGTCTATTAGCCAAAACCACTGCATACAGAACATGTCTACATCTGCCTACAGGGACATCAGCAGGGGGTTCCTCCACCGAGTCCTCCTGTGACTGTGGCTGGGTGACCTAGGCACTGGTGGGGGGCTATGTGTCTCTTCCCTTTGCTAATACTGCTGTAGCTGTTTCTGCCAGATCAGATTATGTAGCAAAGCCCATACTGTAAATATTTCTGCACATGTGCTTGGAGTATACTGCAAGTCTCCACCAGATATATCAAGGCACCAGAACCGTGACTTCAGAAGCCCAAAAAGATGCTCTATGATATTTCTAGCATGTGTGTGTGCCTCATTATAGTGTTCTTCAGTGGGTGTGTGTGCATTTCTGATGGTTGTCATCCATCCACAGTTCCAGGGTCTAGCCAGTATCCCCCAGTAAATGGTCCTGTGGGATCTGGTACAGCTGTGATGTGTGCCAGATATGAGAGTCCTGATAACTGCTAGAGTTGCCAGCATACACATTCATGATAATCCCCTGGCCATTGCACACAACTTGGCAGTTGACGGAGTGGTATCAATTGCAGTTAACATAGATTCTACCCTGCTCTCCAGGTGGTGACTTGATGTGTACATGAGTGCAATCTATGGCACCCAGTGCTTCAGAGTAGTGTGCTACATGGTAGAACTGTTGCATATTGCTGGCCCTCACTTAAGAGAAAAGGAGAAAAGATATGTGCTCACTGGCATGTGGGAGCATAGCATCCAGGAATTGGTGAAGTATCATGGATGCTGATTCCTGTGACACCTGCATCATGTCCTCAGTTGGGTTTTGAAAAGTACTTGTACTAGTATCCTAAGGGCTACACATACCTTAATTTCAACTGGGATGGGTTCCCCTTTGTTAGCTATGGCTCTGAGGTGAGGGCAGCAGAGCTCACTGAGGTCTTGTAATATTTCCCTGTCCACCCTGTAGTGCTCTACAATCTCCAGCTCATGTAGCTCCTGGAAGGTTACCCTGGGCTTGAACACTCTTCTCCTTCTCGGCCTAGGCCTATTGCCATCAGCACCAGCAGCATTGACTTCAGCATCTAGCACATATAGATGTAGAATACATAGCTGCAGCAGCCCATAGCATTATCTCAGTTAAAAATTCCAAGTCTCTACTCCAATGCTTCAGAATGCGGAGGGAAAATCAGAATGTAGGGTGCATGCATACTTAGTACAGCTCTTGAGTAGGTCTACCATATGGGATTGGCTACTTATGATGCAATTCACCTGCTTAGGATATAATAGACATGATTTAACAGCCCTGCTTTAGTGCAGCATAGCTATGCAAAACTGTATATTAATTGAATACATCCAGTTTCCATTTATAGCTGTCTAGCTCACGACTGGGATGTAGGTGATGTGATCATGCAAACAAGCAAAACTATGCCCATACCATTTGTGGCAAGCAGTACACTGTGGAAACATGTGCACTAAGCACAAAAAACTCCTAAAAGTGACACGACATACTCACCTGATGTCATCCACATCTACTGGGAATACAAACACTGTGTAAGAGCCTACATGAAGTGATACCCATACACAGCTGTTCCCTTTAGTGATTCAACACAACCATGACATTTACCCATCATCTGTATAACATTCATGCTGACAGTCTAGAAACTACATGGTTCATAGCTGTGTAAGCTGGTTAACAGCATGAAAGTATGATTTTGCAGACCCAAGGCAAGGTCTTTCAGTACTTTTGCCTAGAGTACATTGTACTGTTCTTTGTTTATTTTTAAGTTAAACATGTTTGGGCAATACAGCACATTGTGCAAACATGTGGGAATTTAAAAAAAAATGAATATAATTTGAAATAATTCATGGTGTTTTCAGACAGCACAGTATATAAATCAAACATTTAAATATAGGCTCTTAACTTTTCAAGGGCATTATGTCCATATTTATGGACTTTTACATCCCCTTCTTTCCATGTAGACTCCTATATCTGGAAAATTTGTATGTACACTACTAACACGGACATGGAGTCTACACAGATGCATTACAGGTTGTTGGATTCTTCCACTGGGTTAATTTGCATAAAATTCAGCTACTTTAGCCAAAATTTCCTTTGCACAACAGGTTTTGTAGTTAGTTGCTCATGCATGCATGTAAATCCGTGCCACTGCATGGAGTCTATTGAGTCTTAATTGTTCGTGCATGTGTGTGCATTGAAATTTCGCATAAACTTTCTTGAATTTGCAGTATTGTTTAAATACCCTAAAGAGCAGGAAAATTAGGAATAAGGAGACATATCTTCATATAATATCAATTTAAATCAGTTAAAAATGTAAAATATAAAAATAAAATAAGGCAAACTTTAGAAAAACTAGTGCAACATAATAAAGACAGCACTGAAAAAAACTGGGATTGCTGTTTATGGTGGTGGCTCTCTAATAATGCTGAATTTTGTTCCTTCATACTTGTGTTGGTGTATTTGTTTTGGTTGTATTTCTAATCATGGACATTAGATTTTTCAGAAAGTTACTGTGCACTTGTTTGTTTGATATATCTATTCATATATATTTATATATATATATATATATATATATATATATATATATATATATATATATATATATATATACATTATATACATATGGGACTACTTCATAACATTGAAATTTCATAACGTTGAAATTTGTAACATTGAGACCAAAACATCTAAATCCCAAAACACTAAAAACCCAAAACATTGAAAACTCAGAACACTGAAAGTGTGCTTCATAACATTGAAATGTACACTGCATATGTAAATAACATCCAACAACACCTAACTAACAAACACACCTTCTACTATGTTTCTGCAGGGGGCAACCCCCCTGTACCCCCCACCCCCCATAAATTAAATATAGCAACTCCAAGATCGCACTACAGTGGAAAACAGTTCATTTCCTAACCTCACTGTATCACAATCACCATACACTGAGGTTAGGAAATTAACTTTTTTCCACTGCAGTGGGATCTTGGAATTGGTATATTTAATTTATGGGGGGGGGGGTGCAGGGGGGCTTACCCCCCTGCAGAAACATAGTAGAAAGTGCATTTGTTAGTTAGGTGTTGCTGTAGGTGGAGGGGATCTTATTTACTTGTGCAGTGAAGTTTTCAATGTTATGAAGCATACTTTCAATGTTCTGTTTTTTAAATGTTTTGGGTTTTCAGTGTTTTGAATTTTCGATGTTATGGTCTCAATGTTATGAAAATTCAGTGCTATGAAATTTCAATGTTATGAAGTAGATATATATATATATATATATATATATAACCAATATCCATAACACTGACAAATTAGCTTCAACATCACAATGTTAACAGCCTACTGCATATGCCAAGGACTAACCCTAGAAAATGAAAAAGAAAAATCAAGTGTTTTTTATATATTTATATATATATATATATATATATATATATATATATATATCTATATATATATATATATATATATATATATATATATAAATATACACACACACACACACACACACACACACACACACACACACACACACACACACACACACACACACATTTATTTATAGCAATTGATTATTTTTGAAGGAAGTTCATTTCTGATGACTTTTGATTCAAGCTTATTAACATTAAGAGGTATTGTGTAATGTAGCTGCCATATCCTGCTTCTACTATTAAAGCATATTTTAGTGTTAGGCTCTCAGTCAGATGTCATCTCTTGCTACAGTTTGCCTGGGAACTTGCCTTGTAGACCAAGAATATTCTCCTCTAACTAATGTCTAAATACAGGCTATAATGTTACTTAATGAAGCTTTTCTGAACAGTTTAGATTTTCTAAACATCTGTTATGCTGAATAAGAAATTGCACATTTTCAGACTGTTTCATATGGTTTGTTTGAAAGCAATACCATTTTGCACTACATTCGGCAATATGTTGGATGAGTGAGGTATGAAGTGAATAAAATCCCACTCCAGGTTAGGCAGAGTCCCTCATTGACTCTCTTCAAGAGGAATCTTGATGAGTAGATGGGAGATAGTAGGTTTACCCCGGGTATCACTTCTGTGTCACTGTTAGACAGAGGCACAGTATACTAACCTCGAAAAAGGGCATAGCAAAATTCATTTAAAATGGGTGGCGAAAGCCAAACACACTCTGGCTAGGCTTATAAATACCCTAGGGCAGATAGACTAGTATGAACCTATGAACCTATGAACATCGTCCTCCAAGTGGCTAGACATGCTGTTTAGAATTAGATGGTGTACAGAAAATAGCTTTTCTGACTTTGGATGATACAGATTGGCTGTATTTTGAATTGTTGTCCACTACTGTCCCCAAATTCTTAATGATATTGTCATTTTATGACCTGATAATTGCCTATATGAGCCTAATTTAGATCCTTTTTTCAAAACCTCCTGATGCATATTTTATGATATTAAAGTTGAGGTCGATATGTCTGCCACTAGTTTATACTTTTTGTAGGCCAACTTGGAAAGTGTTGATATTTTTTACTGAAAAAAAAAATGATTTAAGCAGTTGTAGTTATCTATGTATTTGAAAATCTCTGGCATATTCTTTATTTTTATATATGAGACAAATGGCTCACAAAAAGTGACCCCAGTACAGGGCATTTAAAAATTGCATTCTGCACATACAGTAATTGACATTTAATACCTTGAATGAGCCAATAAAATCTTAGATTGTATGCACTTTTTGACTCCCACTTATGACACTGGTCTCTATCTTACTTCATCTGTATTGCTTCAGTGTCAACCTTGGACTGTTCTGATGAAGTTCCCTTTGTTCCTTTCTAAATTCTAAATGAATAAATAAAGGTGTCAGTAAAAGCCAATGTTATAACGACATTTGCTTTCCTACATGTTTAGTTTCAGTACTGTTTATTGTATGTGCCACCCTAGTTTATGTTTATGATTATTTAGCCTTTTCTGTCATAGACACATCCTTGTCACCTTCATTTTCTTACCTCACTTAAAATGTGGCTCTCATGAAGTGCACATAAAGAGTCAATAAAATATTGTAGTGTGTACTTAAAATGTAGGTGAGTGCCACAAATCTAAGAAAAACACAATGAGCAGTGTTGGTAGTTTTAAGTTTAGTGTTGAGTAAATTCAGTTTACAAGTGCTGTGATTTAAGTGAAGGCTCTGACTTTAAGAGTCTCTACTCACATTGCTCTACTAATGAGTGAAGTTATCCAATGAAATGGCGAGCTAGTCTGTGATGTTAAATATGTAAAAAAAGACTAGTAACATGGGAAAAATCCAACTCTCTACTTTACCAGGTATACTTTGTATAGCCATTATCTTTAATATTGAGTGCCTCTTTCTCACTCTAACAGCTACTCTATTTTCTTTAGTTATTCATATATACCTAAATCATTTTTACAATCTGTTTCCTGATCTGTCCTGTGATGTTGATTTTATTCATTTTATTAATGAGTGTAGTTTCTGAGTCCAAACATATTGGCACAGAATAATTTATAAAGGGCTCTGCATCTTCCTTACATGTAAATGTTGAACTGCATACTATCCTATACTAACTTATTACTGTATTCCTAACATCAGCTGAGGTCACTTTTGTATTATCAGTTGTATACCCTTTACATCAAGCCAGATAATGTAGCTCCTTTGTAAAGGCACCCATCTATGTAGAAGTTGAATATGATTTTATACATAGATACAGATGTATAAAGTGAATAACACCAGACTGAATTAATCTACCAAAAAATCAGATAGTATTGGATTCTGCTGGTTGATGCTCCTACAGCTTCCATGAGGTATTACAGATGAGACTGTCATTGATAAAAAAAAAAAAAAAAAAAAAAAAAAACACTCCTGAAGATCCTAAAGCCCTTTGGCTGATCTTGATTTCCTTACCTTGAAAATTGTAGCACAGGGTTTTGGCCCTATAATTTCCAAATGCAACCACCAATGCCATAAAATATTCAGTGAAACAGCATTTGCAGCAGTGCATTAGGTAACCTTGCAGTCATGAGAAAAGGTTTTACATATTTAAGAAGTTTATACTTTGTCATTGCTACTTTTTGTATCACAGGTGCTCACTGAAGAGATGTGACTATGTAGTACATGTCAACCTAAGGGTATTAAAACACTTAAAACTACTTTAGTCAGGTATCATTATCAAATCCATGAATGTACCATTGTAAAAAATACGAAAGTATCACTGTCCCAGAGGACACGGAGATGCCACTACTCAGGAGTCAGATCTCTGCAGTTTCAATGTTATGTGCTATTCTCAATACATGTGGGCTAAACTGAAAACTACATTGTTTGATAATTCAGTCCAGATTTGTTTGCAAGTTTATTTTGCATATGCAGGAGTAATGCATTATAAAGGCAGCTGATAGCTATACTGGGTGATAGTTACTGGCATACTTTTTTAATCTTGTTATTAAGATTTATAATCAGAAAAATGTCATACAAGTTTATTGCAAAATTACAGAGACAATACTAAAACAAACCATGTTCTAGAATCAATGCTTGAAAACATATTAATAAGTCACGATCTTATTCTAACGGATACCCTTATTAGAAACAAGTGATCTGACAATGGTTACCTATAGTTCATAAAGGTATGTGGCAGACATTCTCGGTATAGCAGTCAGAATGAGGTAATAATACATTTACCTTACATTGTAGCCTTTTAAACCTATCATCAAAAGGCATCATCATTTCAAGGTAATGCATGACCTTTCAACTTATTAAATGTTTTACAGAATTGTATACAAGCTTCTGTACAGACACTTTAGGTTTCTAGTTTTAATGGGCCATGTTCTGGGTGTAGAAGAGGCAAGAAGTATATATTAGCAAATATATATAAACTAAGGGCAAAATTCATAAAGGTTATTGTGAGATGTAACCTTTTTGTATCAAAGACATTCCTAATATGGTGCTTCTGGACAAAGACATGCATCACCATGTCAGGCTATCTCCAGGGCCATTCAGGAGAGAGGCATATGCTAATTAGCAGTTTGCTTCCATCCTTTGAACCTTTGAACCTTTGAACTCCAGGAAGGCATCTATATACTGAGTGAGTCTACTGATTAGCACAGCCACACATTTCATGTTGCAGAAGTGAACATGACCAAAAGTCTGTATCCAGCAATCATGGCAGAGGTATTTATCAGGGAGTTTAGTGGTAAGGTAGGGTTATGAGATGTATATGTGCATGTATGCAAGGGGCTGCATTTGTGAGTATATGTGTGAGAGAGTGTCTGCATGGAAGATAGCAGTTAGAGGGTACAGGAGTAAAGTTAGGTATCTGAGTGCAGATATGGATGGCCATTGATTGATTGAATGGATGTGTGTGTGTGTGTGTGTGTGTGTGTGTGTGTGTGTGTGTGTGTGTGTGTGTGTGTGTGTGTGTGTGTGTGTGTGTGTGTGTATCATTGGGTAGAGTTAACTGACATACTTCCACACACCCACAGACTAATTAGCAGAGCCTGCGACATTGGATGTGGGTACCACTAAATACCAGGGATACTACTCTTATACTATAATTACAATTAAATCTGGGAACAGGCTTGGGGGAGCACTAGACAGCATGGATAACTGATATAAATAAAAAATAGGGTGAAAAGAGACTTGAACCATGCACTCCTGAAACATGACACACCTGCATTAACTTATTATATGTTTTTTTTTCCTATAAAGTGAGCATATCAAGCATTAGGCACACGAGGGAGAGTTACAGAAAATGTTATGCATCATACCTTTTAACCTCTCTCAGTGCAAGATATCTGGACAAATCCAAAAAGAATGGGGGGAGGCAAAGACCCCCAAAAAAGGGAGAGAGTTTAAATATTGCTCCTATAAACTTAGAAAGCTGCTAGAATAACAGGTTTTTCATTATTATGTATTTTCTGAAGGATATAAAGTCTGAAATCAAATGTCTGTCATTTTTAAGTATTATTTAGTGATGCCAATCTTCAATAATGTGCCCAAAAAACACAAATTCTATGAGGACCAGACCAAAATATGAGGCAAAAATCTAGACATTCTGCAAAAATATGTCCAGTTGAGAGGTATGTTAGGCATAACTCTTTACCTTATAAATGGTTTTCTCTCTAGTATGCATTTACTGAAGAATATGAAGTGTGAAACCTGTATGTGTGGCATTAAGGACTGACTGTAATCATCTATGTAAAATAAAAGGAGATGTAGTGGGCATTCTGACAACAGGGGACATATATAGGGTATGTGCATGACTGTGTTTTACTGTGTGTGTGTGTGTGTGTGTGTGTGTGTGTGTGTGTGTGTGTGTGTGTGTGTGTGTGTGTGTGTGTGTGTGAGAGAGAGAGAGAGAGAGAGAGAGAGAGAGAGCGAGAGAGATGGAGAGGGAAGATGCTTCTGCTAACATGATTCAGCTGCCACAGCTAACTATCATGGGAAGTACTAATCGGTACTCAGCAATAGTTAACTGCTATTCAGAGTCATATGAATTAGCCAATAATGAGGTCTTTCCTCATTGCAGTTAACTTGTCTCTGAATCACAAGATACCACACTGTGTAAACAGGGCCTTTTTAGCATGGCCAGTACAGCCTGTGCTTGGGCTGTTAATGAGTTCCTGTGACACAAGCAATCACGCACTTCACTTACCTATTACCTGTTCCTGAACTTTTATAATGTTCTCAAATTCTTTTCTTATTTTTTTATGCCTGCATCCCTATATCACAGATCTTTACAGTCAGTCAACAATGGCAGACATTAGATTTTCATTCTTGTTACTGTTCATAGACTAAATATTGTTGGTAGAGTTGTAGCTCTATTAACTTTTTAAGTGAGTCCTGGTGACAGTTTAAATAATCTCTCTGGTGTCATGTAGTATTCCTTCCTGCTTTATACCAATGTCCCCTGTGAATTACAGACTGTTGCAAACATTGAATCATGCCAGACCTTAGAGCTTCATTCTTATTATGTAAAAAAAAAAACTATACAGATGGATTAGATAGCATAAGGGGTTAATACCCCTGTACTCCATGTATAAAGGTTGCAGTGTTTAAAGCCTTTCACTTTACATATTTTTTGAACAAAAATAAGTAAAATTTTCAAGTATCCCTTGTGTTTTAGTGGTGGTTTTGAGGACTAATATCCTCTGTGTGAGGAGGGAGACTCAATATTTTTTCTGACTTTACAGCACAATGTTTAGAATATTCCTGATGTCTAGTGGTCTCCCCGGAGTTATACCATCAATCCCAGCAATTTTTTCTTTCTCTCATTGAGGTGTATACCTTGTACTACCTTCCTGAATTCCTTCTAAGGTTTTGCTGTTTCTTCCTCATTACATTCATTACATTTCCTACCCTCTATTACTTTATATTACATATTACATTTTACTGGTAATTTATCTAGCAAAAGTCTCAACAGAAAATACATCATCTCCTAAAACATCTCAAACCTTTTCTTTCTGTTTTTTTGCAATGTTATTAGCCTCTTCCTTTAATTATGTCCATGAATATGCCAAGTAATATTTTCATGACAGTATTATAAAATTAATTTCTAGTTCTGTAATTTCATTTCATTTTAGCTTCTATAAACCACCTTTTCCTGCTTACTACTTCTTTCCTACCCTTTTTAATTTTTATTTTTAAATTCTTCTTCATATTGTACATATAAAATGTTCCCATTATTTTTCTCTCTCTCTCCTTTACATTCCTTTTTATCCAAAACAAATGCTTAGATGCTAAATATACTAGTTTTTGTTGTTTTTAATTCAAACCTGCTTCTTCTTCTTGTCATTATGTCACCCCTCTTTTCCTGGGCTCAGTCTTGATTCCTAGATAATGCTGAAAAACACCTCTAACACTTCTTTCCAAAGTGTGCTAGTTTTCCCAATATTTAAAATGTATCCAATTTACACATTTTTCATATTTTATTTTCATATATAACCCCCAAAGAATGCTAGCTTTCCCAATATTTAAATGCATACCATTGTCCATAAGTGATAAATTAAAATATTTCTCAACAAAACAAGTGTTTTAATTTCTGAACATTGCTCTAGTATACCTTCATACGCTCCAAATTTCACTCCAGCACACTTATTTATTTTTCTGTTATGTTATATGCTGTTCATATTCTTAATTTTATCAAATACCTTACTCTTCAATTTGTTGCACTGTAATCCAATTTTAACAATTTTTTAATCCTTAAAATCACAGTCAACCAAATTTTGATTTTAGTCCCAGTAACCAAATCTGCTGCATATGTCAGACACATAGATCTTACAATTCCTTTTCCTATTTCCCATCTTGCTTCTGCAAGTGTCTGACAATATTGTTACATTTGTCACTTGCACAAAAAGATGAATTGTTAAGGGACATTCTTAAGTCCTCTATTAATTCTTGTTTTTCTACGCATTCATTTAAAACAAATTTCAGGAATTTTCATAACACGTTCTTATTATATTCAGCACTCTTTCCCCAATCCCATATGCTTTTAATATCTTCAACATCGCCTCAGGGCTCACACTGTAAAATGTTTTTGCTGCATCACATATTACTAACTTTACATCCTTGTTTTCTTTAAAAAATCATATCTCCCACTTATTTTACCATTACTAACATTTCTTTCACATTCCTTTTACACACACACACACACACACACACACACACACACACACACACACACACACACACACACACATACACACACATAAAAATGTTATAACCCATATGTTCTAGTGTTACCAGAACAGGACTCCATTTTTATATATTTTCTTTCATCTTTGTTTCCACATAAATGTGATTATCTCAAAAATATATCTTCTTGTTTTATACCTTTTCCATGTATTCAATGTTTTAATGAACAGTTGTCTCTTCCCTTTCGTCCATTCCTTTATAATATCCATAATTTAGTCCAGCCATTCCTGGTGCTTATTTCTCCCTTCACTCCCATGGTATTCTCCCTAATTCTTCAATTTTAATTTTGTCTTCTAAATATTTCTTAACATTTCCAGATATACTTTTCAACTTCCATTTCCTCCTTGCACTTCTTTTTCATGCACATTGCTTACTAATTTTTCAACTACCTCCATCATTTCTGCCCTATTTATGTTTTATGTTACCGTCTTCATCTAATAATGGATCAATCTTCACTTTACTTCTTCTAACTTCTTTCCCTAAAAAACATGAATCTTCCAATTTTTCCCCTTTAAAAAATAAATTTTGTCTATACATCATTGTTTTACTTTTTGTTTATTTTTTTATACAATTTGTTTCCATTTTTCTTATTCTGTCACTACCTTGTTCTATTTCTGTTTCATGCCTTTTATAGCCTCTTCATATTTGATCTCTTCTTTTCATTCTACTCCCAACTTCTAAAAATACTTTTTTTATACATTTTGCATGTTCTTTCCATATTTTTCTATGTTCTTTCTTCATTTCATCCTTTTTGTTAGCCTTATCAGTTAACCTTTTTATTCATTTTCCTTCCTTTATTACCTCTCTGTCATATCTCATTAGAGACATCCCCATTACTTGTTTCATATCTTTTGAATGTATCACATAATCTATTTGTTCTACATGCCCAATCCATATTTTTCCTATATTTAACCTTCCATATTTTATTAAGACTTTAATCACATCAACAGAACAAAGATGTTCTCCTCCAAAAAGAGGAAGCCAATCTGGTGGCCTCTGCCATTAATAAACCCTACAACAAAAGGAAGAAACTGTTGCAGAAAAAGGTGAAGTCCCAAGACTGGAAAATCTCCCTTACTAGCCTCAACAAAAAGTTGAGATCCTTCATCAAATCCTCTAAAGCTAGCTATGAAGGCAGAATTGCAGCAGACACTAAAAACAATCACAAAGCCTTTTATAGTTATATTAAGAACCTCCATGGCAATACCCAGATGTACTCTTAATTACTGCACAATGGTACCTCCTATACTGAGACAACAGATATTGCCCACATACTGGCCGACAGATTCAGTGCCAACTTTACCCCTCCCCCCAAAGGACCAATCACAATACCGGAAGAATGCCAGGCACTCAGCATTACTGCAGCCCAGGTTAAAGCTGCATTGTTCAAGGCCAAGAATACAGCTTCCATGGGACCCGATAATATCCCTGGCTGTGTTCTACATGAATTACAAAGTGAACTGGCACCACATCTGTGTGCTCTGTTCAGTCACAGCCTCACCTCAGGCTTTGTCCTTACTGAATGGTGCACTGCTACAGTCATCCCTCTCCATAAAGGGTGAGTGACTACAGACCCTGGGAATTATCGTCCCATTAGCCTGATGAGTCTGATATGTAAAGCTATGGCGTGCATCATCATGGACTTGATTAACAAAGATATAGGAAATCTCCAAACTCTGGACCCCACACAGTTTGGATTTGTGAAAGAGAGATCATGTCTGCTCTACCTGGTTGACTTCTTTGAGTCAGTCATCAGGGCTGTGGATGAAGGTAAGGTAGTGCATACAGCCTACCTCAATCTGGCCAAGGCCTTTGATACCATTCCTCACTCAGTAATTATTGATAAACTCACCAAACTAGGGAGCAGCCCCTATATCACTAGGTGGGTTGCAAATTGGCTCACAGATAGAACACACAGTGTGAAAGTAGTAAACTCCAAGTCAGACTGCTGTCCGGTCATGAGTGGAGTTCCTCAGGGATCAGTCCTGGGCCCTCTCCTGTTCAGCATCTACTTATCAGAAGTCCAGGCCAACACAAAGGGACTCTGGCTGACCAAGTTCGCAGATGACTGCAAGCTGGGAGCCATTACTAACTCCCCAAGTGATGCAGACATTGTAAAGAAAGGCACTGAGACCAATGACTGGTGTTGGAACCATGGCCTTAATCTTAACGGCAAAAAATGTGTCATCATCCCCTTTGGGAAAAACTTAGTTCCCACTAACTACCATATCGATGGGAGCCCACTGAACACTGAATGCATTATAAAAGATCTGGGGACACAGGTTGACAGCAACCTCTCTTTTGACCACAACATTGCCACTGTGGTCAGAAAGTCCTTCTATGTGGCACATCTCATTATCAAGGGTTTTGCATCCAGGAAGAAAGAGGTCATCATCTCTCTCTACTCTTCCCTCATTAGACCAATCATCAAGTATAATGCCTCATTTGGCATGTACCTCACTAGACACCTGCAACAGCTGGAGAGGCCACAGAAGTACCATACAAAGTGGATTCTAGGCATTAAACACATGTCCTACATGGACAGCCTCAAAAGACTCCAGCTATTCTCTGTCTCATATCGCCTACTTAGAGTGATCTCTACTTGATGTACAAAGCTTTGTCTGACCCAGCTCTGTTATAAATGCTACATCTAAAGAAATCCCAATCCCTCCACAGCACACACTCCAGAGACCTCAACCTTATTACCACAACCAACAGAACATGCTGGAGGGACAAGTTCCTCACCCAGAGACTGCCCATGCTCTGGAATAGACTTCCCATACATGTCAAGCAGAGCACCTCGGTGTTCTTCTTCAAGAGAAATCTTGATGAGTGGATGGGTAATAGAAAGTTCACCACGGGGATCACTCCAGTGGCTCTACTTGATAGAGGCACTGGGAGCTAATGCTGGGTGTTGCGATGCCAGGGCACTTCTATGGGCTAGGCTTGTAAAGGCTCCAGGGCTATTAGCCTAGTACACACCTATGAACCATTTAATATTTTGTGCTATTTTTATTTTTTTTTCTTTAAGTTGCAATTAAAGTCTCATACCATAATTATCAACATATTTACCATTGCATTCTTATTTATTTCTTCAAACATCTTTTTCCTTTCAGGCATATTTTTGTATGCCTCTATCACTGTTAGTCTGTTAGTCTGACACATCTTTCCCTTCTTCTCAAACCACATATTATAACAGTTCCAGGTACTACCACTGTGACATTTACTATTTTTATTTCCTCACTTCTTATCAGAATGCCTATCAAAGCCATAGTTGCTTCCTCTAGTGCCCATTGCTGGCCCTTGATCTGGTATCCCACTACCTCTGCTCTTCAGTTGAAGAGGACATTTACTTAAAGTGTATTGGTTATGTCCTATAGAAAATGTAAGTAACAGTCCTCTGGAGACAGATATAATCTCCTTATCATATGCAGTGCCACATTATGCAGTTCTTGATGTAAAAAATATGTTGTTTTTACATTTTATTTTGTTGGGAACGATGGCTCCATGAATACTTTTTTTCTAAGAGTTGAAAACCCCTGTCATGATATCATGAAAGACTGAATCCACAATGCCTCACTATCTAAAATGAATGTAATGGCTACTCTACTTCTATGTTAAATGCATCTGAAGTAGTTGTTTACTTCCTAGAAAAACAAGTTGTCATCTGCCTCTTGGATATGGAACGCCTCACACTGGAAATTAAAGTGTGCTGATATAGAAGTACAACTACAATATGAATAAAAAGTAGTTTGGAATTACCCATACTGCTTTGAAATGTTATGTAAATTATTGTCTAGTACCTACCATTACATCATTTTGTGTGTGTGTGTGTGTGTGTGTGTGTGTGTGTGTGTGTAAAGAAAAATATCAGTAAACAGTGAAAAAACAAACAACACACTATAATCTTAATTTTTGCAAACTCACTAGTCACTTTATCATGAGTACAACAGAAATGAAATTAGCTGTAAATGAAAGATGCTTTCAAACATGACCAATACAATTCAAACTGTAGCAAGTTGCTTGCTACAGCTTACCACACAGAAAGTGCTGGACAGAGTGTGGGAACCAAACTTCCTGATTATGCCCCTTACCTTGCAAACATGGCATCTACCCCTTCACTCCACTATCACTGTGCTTCTGATGCCTATCACTAAAGGTGTCTCATTTTGTACCTACCATATCATCTTCCTTCTTCATATACCTTGTATCAACCAAGCATATTACATCAATACATAATTTATCACATCATTCAGTAAGTAATATACTAATGATGTCATTTTGTAGACTATTTATATTTAATACCAATATGTTTATATCAAATGTTTAATTTCTTTGCATTCGTTCTTACTTCCAGTTTTTATTTTTGTCTCTCTTTTTCTAACAGTCCCCAAATGATTTTTCAACTTTTTTGTTCTTGTTCTTCCCCCTCTCTCTACTCAATCTCTTCTCCTTCATGACTTTCTAATAATGTATATTTACTTTAACTTGTACCTGAGACCTTTCTGTCTGCAGACCATCCCTTACGTTTTACCCCATCTTTTCCAGTATTTCCTACATTCTCTTATTTTATTTTATCATAATGCTGTCTTCTTCACAAGTATGTTCATTAACATTTGCAACTGACATTCTTCTTCTCTAGTATTTTATACTTCATTTTCCTTTCCTTGCTGTAACTCTCTCTCCTTATATTTTTACATACTGGTTTACAGTTATTGATGATAAGCCCGTTCTCTCCACATTGACCACATTTTTTGTTACAATCTTGCACTAAATGTGATATAATTTCACAAGAAAAAAATCTTTAAGTTATTGTATCTAATAGTGCGTTTTTCCATTTAATATTATTATGTTTGATAAATGCTATATATTTCCTTTACCACCATCCTGTTGAACTGTACAATTAATTTTCTTTTTAATTGCAAGCTTAAATTCTGAAACAGAAAGTCTTTCCCACAGTGAAAGCTCTTTTCTCTGCTATATTCATGAAGCACTCTGCTAACAAATACATTTTAAATGCACTTTACAAAAGTCTTCATTACCTAAGAAAATTAATGCTATTATATCTTTAAAATCAAAGCCAGTGGCAAAATATAGGGCCGGATTTATGAAGGCTTGCACGGAGTCTAAGAGTAGTGTAAGACGGCAGACAGTCAATATATCTGCCTAACGATCCAGCAACAGCCAGCAGGGGCATGCATGAGAACTTCTAAAGCTACTCTTGCACAGACAGTGTTATGTTATGCAAATTACCTCATTTGCTGCTGAAAGCTATGCAAATGAGGTAAATTTGCGATCCAGGAAACACTAACCTGTCCGTGGAAGAGTAGTGTTATTTGCAGAAATGCACTCCGTTGGTAACTGTGTACCATTCTGCAAATAGCTAAACGGAGCTATGACAGCTCCAAATAAAGGATGCATCCAGTTGAGGAAGCATGCCAATGGCCAAATATAAGGCCATTGGCATTTTTATAGGTTGAAAATTAATAAAAATTAATTTAAATTTTTTCCCCGATCTCTGATGTTTAAGCATAGAGCAGCGCCGCACAAACGTGAGGCACTTTAAAAAACAGAAAATAATTAAAAAATAGCCATAAATAGGCATGTTTAATAAAAAGATTATTCTGCCATGCAGGTGAATGGCAGACTGAAGACAACATGGCTACTGAGTAATGGTTGCTAAGGGGGGAAGCTCAGTTTGAGAGATGTAACCAAGCATTAGTAGGCAATCCTATGCAAATGACGATAAGGATAGTGAATCACAATTTTCCCTGGTATGTGTGCCATGTCCCTAGAGTGTAAATGTAGGAGTAGGGGAGTAGTACAGTAGAAGATAGGTGACATCATGAGGGGGTATGTCTGAAGGATTGTAAGCTTATTGGAGCAGAGTGGCTTGTGTTTGCCATGAGTTGCTCAGGATTGCAAGAGGCATGTCTACAATTGTCCTAGCTGAATCCAGAAACCAAAGGTGTATGCCGTGGATATATCTGAAATTTCTTGCGAACGTGCTTACACAGTGTGCACATGTGTGCACACCTGTAAGCCTGTGTAAGCCTGTGTGCATGTGTGTGCACCCGTCTAAGCCGGTGTAAGCCTGTGTAAGCCTGTGTGTGCGCGTGTGCTCTCGTGTGTGCGTGTTTACACTTGTTTGTGCGGTGCTGCCCCTTGTGGAAACAGTTAGGGAACAGGAAGGAAAAGAAGTAGTAGGAAGTTAACCAAGGAAAACTATCAGAGCTGCCAGGTGAAATATATCAGAATCAGCCAATTACACAGGCAGTAGACTAGCCCAGCCCAGCCTAGCACTTTAAACTCTGCAAACACCATTCCCCCATGTTTTTTCTCAAGAACTCTGCAACACTGCAGTATACAAAGAGTGAAAACTTAAAAAGCTTAAGTCAGACAAAATGTTAGGGGCTGCTATTGCTATCATAAGCCAACATGTGCAAGATCCTGAGGGTGGTGATATTGCGAATGCTGCTGAGCAACCCACAGTGAGGAGATGGAGAAGAGTGTATAGATCCAGGGTAACCTACCAGGGGCTACATGAGCTAGAGATAGTGGAGCGCAATAGAGTGGACAGAGACCTCCCGCAGCAAATTGTTGAGCTGTGCCGGCCATGCCTCACACACAGAACCAACAGAGGAGAACAAATCCCAGTGGATACCAAGGTATGTGATGGCCTATGAATACTAGCTACAGGTACCTTCCAGAGAACAACTGGTGATATGATGGGTGTTTCACAGGCATCAGCATCCAGGGTACTGCACCAGTTCCTGGATGTCATGTCAGCACATGTCGGTAAGCATGTATATTTCCCCAATTCCCGTGAGGCATTGGCCAGCAATATGCGTCTTTTCCACCAAATAGCAGAATACCCTGAGGTAGTGGGTGCAATAGACTGCACGCACATACACATCAAAGCACCACCCGGTGAGCGGGGTAGGGTCTACATCAACCGCAAGGGCATCCCCTCCATCAACTGCCAGATCGTGTGTGATGCCCAGGGCATCATAATGAATGTGTGTGCTGGCTGCCCTGGAAGCTATCACGATTCCCACATCTGGCATCTGACGCAGCTGTACCAGAGATTTGCCAATGGGGACATCCCTGACGGTCACCTCGTGGGGGATGCTGGATACGCACTGGAGCCGAGGCTGATGACACCCATCAGAAATGCACACACACCCAAACAAGAACTCCATAATGAGGCACATGCACAAACAAGAAACATTATTGAGCGTGTGTTTGGGATGCTCAAGTCATGGTTCCGGTGCCTGGACACATCCGGTGGAGCCTTGCAGTACTCACCAACTACATGTACCCAAATTGTCATAGTAAGTGCCATGCTACACAAGATGATCCTGCAAAAACAGCTGCAGCAGGAACAGCATGGGGCAGGGCCAAACAGCCCGCCACCATTGCCAAGGCCTGCACAGGCACAGCGTGACTCGGAGGAGGAACAACCTCAGCCTGCCCCAGTAGGCAGAAAGAGGCGTGCACAGTATGCCTTGGCCTTGGCAAAGAGGCAACGCATAGCACATGCACTGACTTAGTAGGAACCCTGGAAATGACACCTCTCTCTGACTCGCACATACAATAAAAGGGATGCCAAACTTGACACTACCTGTTTTCAAACATGTATAGGGAGTGTACTATGTGTATCCGACATAGGCAGCCCTGCAGCACCACCTGAGGCATGATTGCCCTATTTTAAGCAATATAAAGCAGTGCTAAGCACATTTTACCACTGTTTAGCATATTTAAGCACAATTGCGCGGAGCTGCGCACCATGCAAACTAGCGCAACATTGGGCAACGTTGGACAACGTTGGGCAATGTTGAGCAAAGTCAGGCAAAGTCGAGCATAGTTGGGTAAACACGCTCACACCTGCTTTACTGTTCCTTAACCATTCAGGTCTGCCCAGCAGGAAAATAAAAAGTAGTGACAGGGCTTGAACTCAGGATACTGTGCACTATAGTCACAGTACTGAACCACTAAGCCATGACAGCATTTCACTGGCACAGACACAGCAGGACAATTGTAGACTAACGCAAACACAAACAAATGCTGTATCATGCCCTCTGCACTTCCCCCCAGGCTTATGCAGACAGATAACAGCAGGCCACGCAGTGTGATGTGGGTTTGGCAGGCTATGAAGTCACAAACTAATATACGTGAAATTGGAAGCTAAGATCTGTAGTACAGTAGTATGCCTCAAGCCAGTACAATAGGCAACAGTACAGACTGAAATGGAGTACCTGACATAGCAGTGCAGGCCTAGCAAATGTATATAAGTGTCAGGTGAACCCCTCATCCTATGTACCCCCACAGTAACAATCAGGTGTGCCCCCCAGGTAGAAATGTATAAATAATAGCTGTCCCCCCATATGTAGAAATGTTGATAAGTCTATGCAAAGTGACTCATGAAAACCCTGCAGGCACAGCGTGCTTCCTGTTGATGTACAACACAAAGGTGAGCCCTGAAGTAAAAAACAACTTGATTTTTCACACACATATAGTATATATGTCCATACTGGGCATGCTCACACACAAATAAACAAAGCAAATGTCAGTCAACAACATACCGAAAGGTCATACTGGGCATGCTCACACACTTAGGCCATGTCTGAGTACAGCAGTGGGCCACACATATCTGGTAGTTGCAGTTCTTACCCCTGAAACTTGTCACTATTCACCAATCCTGCCGTGTGCACACAGTTATATGAAAACAGACCCATATAATATATTGGACTCCTGTCATAATCAAACTATGCACTACAAGTACTTAAGTTGTTCAAAGAAAGAGAAAATTCAAAGAAGATCAGTAAATCTCTGATCAGTATCATCAATAAACAATGAGCACTCCTAACATTATCCAATCTATGTTCTGGCAAAAATATTGTCAAAGAGTCCATAGAGAACCATGAAGCTTTCTTTAGCTATGTCATAAATATCAATGTAAACTCATATATGTTCTGAGTCAGTGCAAACTGTAAATGAATACATGTACATGACTGACATTGCCAACATCTTGTCAGACAGGTCCATACATATTTACCCCCCTCTCACTGACAGAAGGGCCCATTATCATACCTGGAGATTGTGAAAACCCAGAAATCACATATACAATGGTTAAACAGCACTTTCCAAACCTAGAAACACGGCATCTATGGGATGACATGGTTTCCCTAGCTGTGTCATATGTGAACTCCAAAACAGACAGACCCTGCACCTGATCAGTTTGTTGAGACTCACCCTCTGTACAGGATATGAAACTGTTGAATGCGTTACAGCAATGTTTGGCACACTCCACAAGTGTTGGTGCACAACAGACCATGGGAACTATTGTTTTATAAGCCTATTAAGCCTGATCTGCAAGGCCATGGAGTCCATCATAATGGAACTCATAAACAGAGCTATTGGGAGCCTACAAACACCCAACCCTACCAATTTTGGTTTGGTCAGGGGCAGATCATGGTTCCCAAATGTGCTAGACTGTTTTTAAGGCAGTCACCCAGGACATACATCAATGAAATGAGCTACACACGTCCCACATATACCTTGAAAAGCCCTTTTCCAACATCCCAGACACATGTCATATCCACAAAATCAACACCCTGTGCATAAATATGTATGTCATCTGATGGATTGCCAACTGGGGCACAGATAGATCCCACAAGGTAAGAATTATGGTCTCCTGTTCAAGCTGGTAACAACTACTGTCCCCCATGGCTCAGTGCTGGAACCCCTCCTGTCTGGTGTATACTTTTCAGAAATACAGTCAAACACACGAGGGCTATGTTTAGCAAAGTTTGTGGATGACTGCAACAGAGACATCCTTAAAAAGGGTCTCAGTCAGACAGATGTGGTGTCAAAATTATGGCCTCGAGCTATAGTCATACAAATACCACATAGGTGCCAACACCCTAAATATGGAGGTGATAATAATGGATCTATGGACACATGTGGATAGTCATCTCTACTTCCAGAAACACATTCACAAAGTGGTCAGAAAATCATGCTATGTGTTCCCACAAACTGCCAAGGTCTTTGCATGTAGGTCAAAGGAGGTTCCCTCTACTCATCAGTCATCAGACCTGTCAGAGAGTACCACAACACACTTGCGATGAATCTGACTAGGCACCTTCAGCAGCTGGAAAGACCACTGAAGTACCTCAACAAGAGGATTACTGGCCTCAAACAGTTGCCCCATGCAACAAGACTGAATTTAACTCAATCTGTACTCTGTTGCATACTGTCTACTCAGGAGATCTCTGCCCAACAGACAGCTCCATGTCCAATGCAGAACTGATGTACATGCGCTATCTGAAGTAAACCCAAGCTCACTGTACCACATGCTCTAAGGATATCATAATCACAACATTAAATAGAACATTTTGGAGGGATACATTACTAACTCACAGACTTCCCTTGGTTTGGAACAGGCTTCCAACCGACATTAAGCCGAGTCCCTCACTGACACTCTTTCAGAGGAGCCTTCATCAGTGTATGTGAAACTGAACTGTCACACCATGGATCACTTCATCAGCTCTACTACACAGATGCCTAGGGAACTAACTCCATGGGTGGTGATAGCTGCAACCTCTGGCCATACTAATATATGCCGTCAGGTAGATAGCCTATTACCATGTGTATATATATATATATATATATATATATATATATATATATATATATATATGTCGGGGGAACACTGAATAATAAGCCAAAGATGGATGGACAGAGATGTGTGTAAGAGGGTGACCATGACAGGGAGCCATCTAGGAATGTCCCACCCAGCACACATCCCAATGGCACAAAAGACATGAGGTGCACATCTCTCCCACTGTACATAACAGCTACCAGTATCTGTAAGCATTACAGTGTATGTGGTCCATGTGCCTGCTGTACAACATGACTGTACAATGAAGTACACATCTACTATCTGTAGACATGTACCTGTCACATAGGTTCATAGGTATGTAGTAGACTACCTCCACAAAGGCATATATCAGCTTACACAAGTTGTGCAGCTTTCACCACACCATTGGGTAGTCTCCCAAGGCAAAGTTCTAATACTTAGTACCCTAAGCCCCTTTCTAGTGGGGCTGCTGATGTGATGCCTGGCATGAATTGTCTGTTTCCCATCCACTCATCAAGGTTCCAATTGAAGAGTGTTAGCAAGGGGTTCTGTCTCATGTACATTGGGACTCTGTTCCACAGTAAGGCAAGTGTCTGGGATGGTACTCTATCCCACCAGCATGTTGTATTCATCATTCTGATGAGGTTCATATCCCTGGAATGTGTTGGGCAACTCAATGTTGTTATCTGTAGATGGAGCATGTTCAACAGTTATGTGTTGGACATGGCTCTGTATGTTAGGCAGAGTGTGCCTCTGAGTAGGCAGTCCGCAACAAAGAACAGATTTAGTTTTACCAGTTGTGTTGTATAACACAATTGTTTGAGGCCAGTAATCCTCTTGGTGAGGTACCTATGTGGTCCCTACAGCTGCTGGATATGCTAAGTCGAGTGCATCCAAAATGGTGCACTGTACTCAGTGATGGGTCTGATGATGTAAGAGTAGAGTGCCAACCCTACCTCTTTAGATCCTGATGCCAACCCTTTGTTGATTAGATGGGCTACATAGGATCTCCCAATCACTTTGGCAACATGGTTGTCAAAGGAAAGATGACTATCTACTTCTGTCCCCAGATCCCTTATCACCTTGTCATTTTTAAGGGGGTAACACCTATGTGGTAGTTTGTGGGTATTTTGTTTTCAACAAAGAGGATCACTATGCATTACTCCACAGTGAGCTTGAGGCCATGATTCTGACACCACACATCTGTCTCACAGAGTCCCTTCTGGAGAATATGTCTGTCTTCTGGGGAATCTATTATAGCAAACACTTTACAGTTCCCAGCAAACTTAGTCAACCACAACCCTCCTGTGTTGGCATGTACATTTGAAAAGTCTATACCAAATAGGAGGGACCCCAGGATTGAACGCTGGGGGACACCAGTCATTACAGGTGTAGAGTCTGACATGTAGCCAGCAACTCTTAATGTGTGGGATCTAACTGCCAGTTTACAATCCATCTTGTGATGTATGGATACATGGCCAGATTGGTGAGTTCATCTATGATACCTGACTGGGGAATGATGTCAAAGGCCTTAGCGAGGTATAGGTAGGCTGTGTTAAGCTCATTTAAATTATCTGAAGCCTGGGTAACTGTCAGAGAAATCCTCCTAGTTCAAGAGGCGTGGTCTGCATTTCACAAAGCCATACTGGGTGTGCTCAACTGTGTGAAGGTTCCTAATCTCTGTATTGTTGACTTCCATTATGATTGGCTCCATTGCCTTGCAGAACACACTCGTCAGGCTCATAGAGCATGAATGCCAAGGGTTTTTTGTGGCCCCACCCCTTAGGAGTGTGAAGAATGTTGCTGTGCAACATTCTATGGGTACATATCCTGTAGAGAATATGTAGAGAGAGGTGTAGGTATCCTTGATGAATATGGATACATCCTCACCGTATGTGCTATGATTCAGGTTCTGATGCTGGAAGGTATGGAATGAGTAGTATCCTGGTAGTGCTGGTGTGCTGTCTGGAGCCTTGAACTAGGTTTATATTACTGCACAGATATCAATATTCTCCATAATGAGAAGTGCCTCAAGTGTGTGCATCTGGAGACTGAGACTTCTGGCAGTGAGTAGCATTTAGCTCACTTTGTGGTTATTTGTGTTGATTACAGGGTTTGGTTTGTCCTGTGTGACTGGTGTTCCGCACCTGAAGTCAGCACCTCATTGGTCCCATCTGACCATAAGCTAATTACCCTACATATCCACATTCTGGACCCACACCCCCATTAAGGAAACCATGTTAAAAAATGTCTCCAAGGCCAACTTCATGCTTCTTAAGACAGACGTGCTGAACTGCAGGACACCCATGCAGATGGACAATACAGTTACGACTACTGAATCCTTCCCAATTGCACTTTATAAGCACTTACATGACTGCATGCATCGTGCTATCCCAAACAGAACCAAGACACTATCCTCCAAGAAAAGGAAGTCAATCTGGTGTTCCCCTGCCATAAACAAACTGCACAACAGAAGGAAGAAACTGTTGCAAAGGAGGGTAAAATCCCATGAGTGGAGGAGCTCCATGGTCAACATCAGTAAGAAGCTGTGATCCCTGATAAAATCCTCCAAAGCTAGTTATGAAAACAAAATCGACACAGATTCTAAAGACAACCACAAAGCATTCTATAGCTATGTCAAGAATCTCAGTGGCAACACTCACATCTGCTCTGAGTTACAGCTCAATGGCACTAAATATACAGATCCAACTGACATTGCCAACATCCTGGCAGATAGGATCAGTGCTAACTTTACCCCTCTCTCACCCATGAAAGAGCACATCTCTATAACAGAAGACTGCGAAGTTGCTGTCATCACGGCTGCACAGGTAAAAAACATTCTCCAAAGCCAGGAACACAGCATCCATGGGACCAGATAACTTCCCAGACTGTGTTCTACACAAACTACAGAATGAACAGGCACCACACCAACGTACCATGTTCAGTCATAGCCTCACCTCAGGCTTTGTGCCTGCTGAATGGCACACAATGACGGTTATCCCACTACACAAAGGTGGAGACACCACGGACCCCAGGAACTAGCGCCCTATTAGCCTGATGAGCCTGCTCTGCAAGGCCATGAAATGTATCATCATACAACTTATAAAAAAAGACATTGGTAATCTCCAAACTCTGGACCACAACCATGTTGGGTTTGTAAAATGCAGATCATGTCTCCTAAACCTGATAGACATCATTGAAGCAGTCACCAGAACCGTAGACAAGGGTAAGGTGGTTCGCACAGCCTATGTAGATCTTGCCACAGCTTTCAACACCATCCCCCACTCTGGAATTATAGATAAACCCATTAAACTAGGTATAAATTGCTATGTCACAAGATGGGTTGCTAACTGGCTCACTGACAGAACACACACCGTGAAAGTAGCAGACTCCAAGTATGACTTTGGACCAGTGATGAGTGCAGTACCACAGGGTTCAGTCCTGGATCCTGTCCTGTTTTGTATCTACTTCCCTGAAGTAACCTTTAACATGGAAGGTCTCCTGCTAATGAAGTTTCCAGATGACTGCAAACTAGGAGCCATAACTGTAAATAGTAAAGATGTGGACATCCTACAAAAGGACCTCACTGAGACAGATGCCTGGTGTCAAAGCCATGGCCTCAAGCTCAATGCCAAAAAGTGCATTGTCATCCCCTTTGGTAGAAACTCTGTAGCCATGAACTACAACATAGGCGGTAGTATACTTTACACTGAAAGTGTGATAAGAGACCTTGGGTCACAGGTGGACAGTGGACGCACCTGTGATAATCACATCCCCACAGTAGTCAGGAAATCCTTCTACATGGCACACTTCATCACAAAAGGTGTCTCATGCAGAATAGAAGAGGACATTGTTCCCCTCTACTCATCACTCACTAGATCCATAATAGAGTACAACGCCCCTTTTTCTATGTACCTCACAAGACATCTACAACAACTAGAAAGCTTGCAGAAATATATCACAAAGAGCATTAGTGGCCTGAAATACATGCCATACACAGGCTGTATCAAAATGCTCCAGATGTACTCTCTCGCATATCGCCTTCTCAGAGGTGATCTCTGCCTAACATACAAAGCTATGTCAAACACAGAGCTGTTGGACATGCTCCACGTAAAACACTCACAATCCCTCTGATCTTTGGCCCCAAAACCCAGAGTGAAATACAAAAGGAAGAGGTGTATCCATTTACCTTATGAATACTCACACCTTCAGGTTATTGGCACAGCATGAGGCCTTGGAGACCATGCAAGTGCAACTAACATTGAGCAAAGCTGCTTATCAGATTGTAGCCTGCTACAGATCACCTACCTTGTCTCAGGAACCTCACTCAGTATTCCTGAGAACAGTGGAAAATATAAAGGTCCTACCAAATACCATTATATGAGGAGATTACAACTACCCAAACACTGAGTGGGAGAATTACTCTTGTACGACATCCTTTGCCCAATGTTTCTTAGAGTTTAAAAACTCAAATGTCCTGGAACAGCTGGTCACCATGCCCACTAGAGGTGACAACATACTGGACCTGATCATCACCAACATGGGGTACCAGTGTTCCACAACAGCTAACCCCCCGCTGGTAATATCAGATCATAAAGTAATCACACTGGATATCCACATCCCACCCCCCCCCCAGTCAAGGAAACCACTGTGAAGACATTTTCAAAAGCAAACTGCACACTTCCCAAGACCAAAGTGGAATGTTCCAAAGCCCCCTTGCTATAGGATAATGCTATACAATCTGCCGAATCATTTACAAGTGCATTCTATGAGCATCTACAGGGATGCATGGATCGAGACATCCCAAATAAAACCAAGATGCACTCCTCTAAAAATAAGAAACCAATCTGGTGGTCATTGCCCATAAATAAGCTAGACAACAGAAGGAGGAAATGAACACATGATAGAGCAAACTTCACAAAAGGAAAGGCATCACTGATCATTATTAGGAAGAAACAATGATCGCTCATAAAATAATCCAAGGCCAGTTTCTAAAGACAAATTGCCAAGGAATGTAAGAATAACAACCACAAAACCTTTGTTAGCTATACCAAACATTTAGGTGGCAACTCTCAAATATGATTTCAGCTACTGCAAAATGGCAAAAAATACACTGAACCAACTGACATTGCCCACATTCTGGTGGGCAAGTTCAGTGCAAACTCCCCCCATCACCCCCAAAAGGGCCTGTGTCCATCCCAGAAGAATGCAGAGCCCAGACTTCATGGACATGCAGGTAAAAACAGACCTCTCCAAAGCTAAGAACACAGCATCAATGGGACTGGATGGTGTCCCAGGCTGCGTCTTACACCAGCCCCAAAAGGAACTACACCCTCACCTACATTCACTGTCCAGATTCAGCCTTACCACAGGCTATGTATCCAAAAAATGGCATACAGTAACAGTCATCCAGCTCCACAAAGGGGGTGCCACAACAGAACCTGGAAACTATTGCCCTATAGGCCTACTCAGCCTGGTCTGCAAAGCTATGGAGCAAATTATCATGGAACCCATAAACAGAGACATTGGGAACCTCCAGACACTGGACTCTACCCAACTTGGCTTTGTTAAAGGCAGATCCTGCCTCCTAAACCTAGTTGACTTCTTTGAAACAGTTACCAAGGACATAGATGGAGGTGAAAGTAGTCCACACAGCCCACCTGGACCTCACTAAGGCCTTTCGACACCATTCCCCAGTCTGGCATCGTGGACAAGCTTACCAGCTTGAACATTAACAGCTATGTCACATGATGGGTGGCCAACTGGCTCACAGATCAAACACACATGTTCAGAGTTTTGGGTGCCATGTCCGACTCTAAACCAGTCACAAATGACATCCCACAGGTCTTGGTGCTGGGACCCCACCTGTTCAGTAGATACTGCTCAGAGGTACAGGCAAGCACGGGAGGAATATGGCTGAAAAAGTTTGCAGATGACTGCTAACTGTGGTCCATAATCTACTCTACGGCTGATGCAGACATCCTCCAGAAGGGTCTTACAGAGACAGATACCTGGTGTCAAAACAATGCCCTCAAGCAGAATGCCAAAGAATGCATAGTCATCCCCTTTGGATTAAACAAAGTGCACACAAATTACCACATAGGTGGTAATCCAGTATGTACGGAGAATCTAATTATGGCCCTGGGGACTCAGGTAGATAGTAAACTCTCCTTTGATGATCACATTGCCAAAGTGTTTAGAAATTCCTTCTATGTAGCCCACCTAATGTAACCCACTTTGTCTAGTCTGATGATGTCACCATCCTACAAATATACCTGTGGAAAAGAGAACTCCCAGTAATGTGTATAGCTTGTTGTGTAAATGCGTACTGCTGTAGTATCATAAGGTAGTTAGGTAGGGGTTTGAATCCTGCACTTGACAACTGTATGAGAGTGTGTGTGTGTATCTCCTTGGAGAGGAGCAACCTTTTTGGAGACTACTAAACCACCTTAAAAGTGGTATACTTATCTTTGTCAAGTCTAATGATGTCACCATCCTACAAATATACCTGTGGAAAAGAGAACTCCCAGTAATGTGTATAGTGTGTCGTCTTAATGCGTACTCCTCTAGTATCATAAAGTAGTTAGGCAGTGGTTTGAATCTTGCACTTGACAACTGTATGAGAGTGTGTGTGTGTATCTTCTTGGAGAGGAGCAACCTTTTTGAAGACTACTAAAACACCTTAAAAGTGGTATACTTATCTTTGTCAAGTCTGATGATGTCACCATCCTACAAATATACCCGTGGAAAAGAGGACTCCCAGTAATGTGTATAGCACATTGTGTTAATGTGTACTGCTCTAGTATCATAAAGTAGTTAGGTAGGGGTTTGAATCCTGCACTTGGTGAGTGTGTGTGTGAGACTGTTGATCAATGTGTTGTGAGTTTTGCTTTTACTACTGTATGACATATCACAATGACAACAGTATGTGCATTGCACATGTCAGGTAGCTGTGTGGCAAATACATATAAGTACATGTGACCTCAATTATTTCATAGGTGGGAACCCTGCTTTCTCCATGAACACATCTGTTATCTTTGCCAGAGTGTGCTACCACTTTCCAGACCTTAGGTCACATCTGTATGCTTGTGACAAGCCCAGCCACTGCAGTGATCCCTGGCCTAGATCATCCATGTCACACACACTCATTACAGTTTCTATTGAATAATGTGAGTGAGGGTTTATGCCTGAGGTATATTTCAGACCTGTTCAAACGCAGCAAAGTATGTCAGTGATGGCTATTCATTATAGGTGTACAACAACCTTTGTGGATATGCATGCAGACCTCTTATTGCTTATGTGATCCACCGAGGGATTTCAAAATACCTTTAGAAATGTGATTACCAAAGGAGCGATGACGTAGCACTTGGCTGTATGTACACATTGGTACCTGTTCAACATGTTGCGGGCTGCTACCTATGTGGTACTTTGGGGATACTATGTTTTGTAAAAGTGGATGACTATGCTTTAGTTGGCTTACAGCTTTACAGCATGGGTTTGACAACAGGTATCTGTCTGTATGATACCCTTGTGGAGGATGTGTGTTTCATCTGGAGAATGCATTATAGCCCACAGTATGCATTTCCAGATGTGGACGGACATATCCCTACTGTGTTTGCTTGTACCTAAGAGAGCTATATGCCAAACAGGAGTGGTCCCAGGAATGGGTGCAGGTGAATACCACTGGTTACTGGCATAGTATAGTACCTGAAGGATCCAAATGTTACAGTGTGTCCTACATCTGTGTGTCAGTTGTCAAGACATCATCTAACGCTTGTTTATGGTCAGGCTGTTGAGGTTATGTATACTACCAGAATGCAAACCAATGACAGATATTAACAGTATCACCCACAGCACAGTGTCAAACCATGTCATACACACATTTGTACTCAAGTTCCAAAATGTGTGTAGTACAATGCATATTGGCCACCAATAGAAACTATGGAGTGTTAACACTGTCTAATACAGGGCATGTCACCCTGCCCATATGTCCACTATGCATGTACATGCAGACAGTGCACCTACACCATGTTCACAAATGTACACCAGCAAATCTGTGCTGGACACATCCCACACGTACTGTCCACTCTCTAACACATGCTGCCAATACTATACACATTAGCCAAGTGGCACGTGGGCGGACAATACACTATTGGAATTAACACTTGTGTAAACAATACTACATTGACAATCATAGCTTTAATGCATCATGCCTGCTCAGCTACACCTTCAAGGATATCATTACACTTTACTGCTGACAACATGCTAACATTGCTATACTGCTATAAAGTCACCCTGTGCATCAGCACCATGTTAGCCTGTTCCTGCATCAATGTTACAGATGACAGGAGGTGGCACAGGTTTCATCATATGCACAGAGTGTGTTGTTGATTTGCCAGAGGCCTACATTGAGCCATACAATCGATGTGTATGTGTGTGTGTGTGTGTGTGTGTGTGTGTGTGTGTGTGTGTGTGTGTGTGAGGGCCAAGAGTACTGGTATGGGCCAATGTGGATGTAATGTGTGCGGGTATGTGTTAGCCCTAGGTGTCTGGTTTATGTGTGTGTGTCTGCATGCACACAGTTCCACCATGTGGCTGCCATATACGGGGATTTGTGGGGCAGCCACAGACTGTACCTGCCAGGCTTTACAGATCACCGTCTCTGGCCATGGATATCATACCTGTGCCTGGCAGGGGTGCTACAGAGAGTATCAGATACTAAGCCAGACTGGGTACTATCCTCAGAGGTAGACATATGTACACTGGATCCAGGTCCCTGCTGGGATTGGCCAGAGCCACATGCATGTGGTCTTCTAGGATGGTCTATGGACAGACCACCTCCAAAATTGCTGGGGCTGGTACTGGCACTACGGGAGCGGCTGTGACTTGATGGACGTCCACGGCGACTGCCAACTGCTGATGTTGCTGGCATATGTCCACATCGACGTCTCAACTGTCCTGCACTGTCCTGAAACACATGACATTGCAGAGGACATCTAATGTCTCACCCCAACGTCTATCAGTGACCTCATTGTAATTACGGATGACACCTGCTAGGTCACGGATATTGTCAATTACATTGGTGTCATGTGCCCTCTGTGCCCTTAGTCCCTGTCTAGTGTACCGTTCCATACATGCCTGTGCCTCCATGACAGCCTGGAACATGCATGAGGTTGCAAGACCTGTGGCACTTCTGCCAGGGGCATGATGACCAGCAGTGCTCCAACGAGAAACCCTGGACATCTGCCTATGTGGTACCATTCCAGACATCTGGCTATGGCTGCTGTGTCCAGATGCATGTGCCATAGATACCACACTGTCCTGGCTATTGCCGACTGTACACTGTCCCTCAGCTAAGGGCATTGGTGATGATGGATGTATTGGCAGTATGACTGTGTGCATGGATGGGGTGGACACTTGTGTACTGTTGATTGGTGGCCCAACAACAGACCCTGGCAAACATGCCTGTGCCTCAACACACCTATCTTCATTATCACTATTTGTGTCAGTGACATCAGGTTCCCTGCTGCAGTGAACCAGCCCAACCTCAGCACCTGTGAGAGGAAGACAGGAAACACACTTTACGACCTGTACATGATGTCAGAACACATGCACACATGCACACATGAACACATGCACACATGCACACATGAACACATGCACACATGAACACTTGCACACGTGCATACATGCACACATGAACACATGAACACATGAACACATGAACACATGAACACATGCACACATTCACACAAATACACTCCTCACTAAAGCAGACACACACACACACACACACACACACACACACACACACACACACACACACACCACCAGCAATCCAGAACATACTCAATAGCAGTTGATGGTGGGGTACAGTATCACAAGCCAAACAGTCATATCACACATGTCAGCATGCAGGACTTGTGTTGCTCAACAGCATGCAGTGCGAGTGTAGACAGTTCTGGCTACTAACAGTATACATGGCTTTGATGCATGTGTGTTGTTGTTCGGTGACTAGCCTTACCCTGGAACGCAATGTATACATGGACACAACATTGCTGTGCAAGTATTAAAAGCTCTTTACTGTCCTGTGCACCATCACTCACAGGTATACATACCATGGCTGGATGTGTATCTGTGTGTCACACAGATATCCATTTCTGATTAGAGCATCTGTGTCTTTAGCAGATAATTGTGGACACAGGTTTAGCCCATGCATGCTGTGTATACACACAGGATCAGTGGTGCATGTATACCTGCTGGAATACCATTGGTCCACATAGCCAATGTACAGTAGTTATGGTAAGTGTGGAACATATTGTGGACATGCTAGTGCCAGCCATGACATGGCATGCTACAAAACAACTGCAACATTTAACATCACACATACCCAATGTGTGTCATGTGACCTAAACACACAATAGCATTACAAGACATATATGTGTCAGTTTGTGCAAATGGTGATTGTTATGCATATTGTGTATAGGTGCATATGTTTGCACACACACAACATTGAGGTGTATAGCAATGAAAGATATGTGTAGTACTGTGGTTACTATAACTGGATGGGGTGTAGTACCATAAGCCATCATCATGCAGCATCATGTGGTCACTCAAGGCTACTAATGTGTGCCTGACCTGCACCTATCATGCTGTACCTGAACTGCAATACCATGGCTACATCCACCATTTCATGGCCAGTTGTTACATGGGTTTGTAAGGTGCCCAATAAGGAGCATAGCCAAACATGAATGTTTTGTGTGTGGAAGAGTGTCTCACTTTCCCATGATAGGCCTCTACACCTCAGGTATATTATGTGTGCTGTGTGGATGACATTTGGGATACTGGAGTGTGACTTTACAGACAGTGTGTGAATACATCATGTGTAGCATATTAACATGATCTGTGTATGACATAGTTGTGTATGTTGTGTGCATGTGTACCGAATCTGCCTATCCAATGGCCACTACAGTGTAGCCACATTTGTTTGGGATGCTCTGTGTATTGCATGTATTTGAGGCAGCTAATCACATTACTGAGATGTGCATAGTCTCACAGCAAACATGCACAGCATGCATTATGCATAGGTGTGTTACATGTGTACATAGCCTACACCTTACCTACGACGTGCACATTTTATTTGCAACAATAAATGTAGAACACACTCACCAGCATGGGTCTGCTGCCTTGCTGTCACACCAGCGGGACCTACAAGGATATGAGACAGTTTGTCAGTGGCAACAACTGTGGCATTGTTACTGTGGGTTTGCAATCTTACAGTAGTACAACTGTTTACATTCACAGGCCTACAGATTATGTTCCAAATAATCAGTATTGCACAACACCAGGCTCCGCATCTTCTAACTACATAGTACACATCTCACATATGCATGATCTACCAATAGAGGTAACAGTAGTCTACAGATATGCCATGTTACCTGCACGCTCCGTGTGAACTTGCTGGGTGGCTCCAACCTCCATGACGATACATGTCTGCTGCTGTTGGTGTTGGCCAGGAGCCACCAGGCTCAGGAGCAGCTCCCCAACTCTGTTGAGGGGGGATGGATGGTAACCCCACCACCTGTAGCAAGCTGTTGTCTATGGACATCAGACGCACGCTGCCGGACATGTATAAGTAAATCACTGCAGTGATGGCGTACCTGCTCATATGTCCAGTTATGCATGCCTATGTCATTTACCCTACGGACAACATCTTGCCACAGTGCAGTCCACTCATGCTGGTCCTTGCTAGTTCTTGAGAATAGCACTCTGTAGTGCTGGATCAGACTGCTTGTAATGATGTCGTCCTCAGCACTACTGTAGCTCAGGTTGCAACAGTGGGCCATGATCCCTGGAAGACAATGAAACAATATGTCTGAGCAAGTCATATGGCACACTTAACATTATACAGTAAAGATATCACTGAACTGCCATATATAGCAACCTATTAGCTGTCAGAGGATACACACTTGCAATACCACATATCAGTACTCACCCCACAACTGCCTGACAGTGCATGGCACACTCTATATATTACACCATGTTCTACACAGCAACAAAGGGAAATCACTATGTAAGACTATACAACAGTACATGGCACACTGTATGCGACACAATGCACCACCTAGCCACAGAAGGTATAGATCAAGCTAATGCATAACGTAATATGTCCTCCATCACAATGATTGTATAGTCTAGTTACAGTATTACCATTATACCACACTACATGTTGATGGCAAACCCCTGCCTAATATATGTGCACATTCGTGAATATGGGTGGCATACTGCTGTACTAGACTATACATATTGCTAGATACGCACTTATATCCTGTAACACACATATGACAGAGAGCATGTTACAGGCATACCCACACACATCAGAGATACTTACAAGACACAAAGGTATGGCAACCCAGATGAGCTTTACGTGTGTACCATACAGTACTGTGTGTCTGTACTTACAAAACCTTAAGCCTGAGGTATATAATCTGTGAGGACTACAAGGAACACACAAAACAGTGGTTCCAAGCAATATGGACTTACACCATACTGTGCTATTTAGACCTACAGCTTCAGGTAGTACTACTGTTCATACAGGAGTTGGATTCACCAGCAGTACCAATCAATAGGCATACATGTACTGCTTTAGCCTCCAATGACACACCACAGTCAATACCAAGGGACTACGTCAGGCCATATGCCATACTGCTTTTTCTGCCTAGCAATAGCATACATATCTTTTGCTGGGATCAAAGCTAGGACACAAAATACCATGTCAGAAAATGCTTTCCACTAGGCTATCCCACATATACACAACTTTGACACATTCACCAACACATTGACCATCACACTCAGTCAACCTCAGATAGTATGTATTGCAACAAGTACATGTGGGTTCATAAGTAGGTACTAGGCTATTGGCCCTAGGGCCTATATAAGCCTAGCCAAATGGTACACTGGCCTTTGCCACCCAAGGAAATTAATTTCCTGTGCCCCTGTCAAGCAGAGCCACAGAGGTGATCCCCGGGGTGTATTACCTATCTCCCATCCAATCATCAAGATTATTCATGAAGAGTGCTACTGAGGAGCTTTGTTTGCTATAGATAGGTAGTTTGTTCCAGAGTATGGGAAGTCTCTGAGATAGGAATCTATCCCTCCAGCATGTTCTGTTTATTGTGGTGACAAGGTTTAGGTCCCTAGAGCGTCTAGCTTGGAAAGATTGGGATTTCTTTATGTGGAGCTTGTCCAACAGCTCTGGGTTTGACATAGCTTTGTATGTTAGGCAGGGATCACCTCTGGGTAGGCGATATGCGACAGAGTAAAACTGGCATTTTGTGAGACAGTCTGCATAGGGCATCTGTTTGAGGCTGGTAATCCTCTTTGTGAGGTATGTCTGTGGCCTTTTCAGTTGTTGTAGATGTCTTGTGAGGTACATACCAAAAGGAGCGTTGTTCTCTATAATGGGTCTTATGAGTTATGAGTAGAGGGGAACAATGACCTCTTTTTCCCTGGATGAGAAGCCTTTTGTGATGAGGTGTGCCACATAGAAGGGTTTCTTGACTAGTGTGACACTGTGATCATAAAAGGGGAGACTACTGTCCACCTGTGTCCCAAGGTCTCTTATCACACTTTCGGTGTTAAGTAGACTACCACCTATGTGGTAGTTCATGGGTACCGAGTTTTTACCAAAAAGGATGACAATGCAATTTTCGGCATTGAGCCTGAGGCCATGGCTTTGACACCAGACATCTCTCTCTCTCTCTATGTATATATATATATATATATATATATATATATATATATATATATATATATATATACATATATATATATATATATATACATATATATATATATATATATATATATATATATATACATACATTCCATTGGTTTACATATACATATGGACACATATACAGTCCACCTTTCATGGTGGGAATATTAATTATGCAAAGGATGTGAGGTATACAGAAATGTAATGACATCTCACAGTCTTGTGAGAAATGCATTGAAGGTGTTCTCAGCCCATGTAGCTTTAGCAGTCCTCACTGGCTGCAACACTGCAAACTTAACAAATCACACCCACAGTGTTTAACCACCGTATGTCATATACCAGCACTGTATGCTGTCTTGTTTGCCACACACTACAACCTACATACAAATATGCACATAACAACCTTCACCAACATATATATGTTCACTGTTCACATACAGTTGCAGTATGTCCCTTGCTCTATGCACATGTACAGATGTTAATATATCTGACACATATATATCTCTCTGTATGTGTGTGCCATACACACACACGATCCACACTATTGTAAGTCCCTGGACCTCACGGCTGACCTGTTTGGCCTTGCTGCAACATGAACAGGTGTCACATGTGAGCACACAGTAATATTAGAGGGTGTGTATATAGCTACAAATGCTAGATTAGCATACTAGCCTGGTAAAGCAGTTGCCAATGCTAAGCTACATGTTAATATGACTATCATGCATGTGCTACTCTGTCACATCCATGTTTATATAGCTGTTTGCGCTACTCCCCCAAACAGCCATTGTCCAAACTACTGTACAGAACACAGATAACATGGATCAGATGTTTGACATTTAATGCTGAGCTTCATATGTCACAGTTATGTCCCCCTGCACACAGCTACACACTGATTTGTCTAGTTATGCTGGACATCTGTGCATAGATACGTACTGCTGCCACATATGGATGTTTCAAAGTATGTAGAGTACTCTTCAAAAACATCTACTATATGCCAGTAAATACATATCTGTTACATACCTTTCCTTTGTATGTGTTGGTATTATTAATTTCCGTGTTCCTTTTGCTTTTGAGTTTGCTTTTGCTGTTAATCTCTCTCTCTCTCTCTCTCTCTCTCTCTCTCTCTCTCTCTCTCTCTCTCTCTCTCTCTGTCTCTCTCAGTGTCTGCAATGGAATGATTGTGTGTGTGGGCAGCAAGTACAGCCTACTTTTATAGGTATCTGCACATGTGCATGTGATGGCCTCTGCACCAATTGTTGGCCACCATTTGGTAATTGCATGCAGCCTGCTGTGTGGTAATTGCAGTACTCACTGTCATAGCAACTCAATGCTATAAATTGCTAAGTCAGGTAGGCATAGCCCTTTCAGCTTTCCAAAGTAGGGCTCATACTTGTTTGCTGTGGACACTGTTGTTTAAGTCAGAAGGTTGGTATAGTTCTTATATCTGAAGCTAGGGGTGTAGCCATTGATTTAAATGTTGTACTCAGGCCTGAATGTTGCCACTTCCAGTACACACTTGTTAGTTTATAACTGTACTCACCCCTGCAAATGCTAACACAAGATACATGGGAGTATGTAGTTTCTTTTCTACTTATACAATTAACTGCCATACAAATGTAGTTATTAAGATGTATTCTTTTAGCACATGAACTGTTTGTGAACTGCTATACTGTGAATATTAATGTACTCACTTCTGAACAGTTTGTGCTTTTTTAGTGTTGACATTAGCACAGGCTGCTCATGAAAACTGGACAATTCCAGTACTGAGTATGCCTACCTACATCCTTGGTAGACCCTGAACACACAGGTATATTATACATTTCGGTAGGGATGCAGACATACAGAGAGCATTATGTATTATTGTGTGAATGTTATCTTGCTGGACCTAAAGGGTTGCTGTGTGCCTGTTAGTTTATTAAGGCAAGTAGTCTGTCTGCATAGCTCCCAACTGTGGACATATCCAGATGGTAGCCAGATGTTAGCCTGTTATTTTTGTCTGTGCAACATAATGGCATTGTTACAGTCAGTTGCTACCAGTACATGGCTACATCCTTTGGTAATTCAGTGTTGTACTCCTACATAAGGGTATGCTTGTGGATCTCCTTCCAAAGCCATTTGCACAGTGTGTAACAGCAGAAACGTTGATATGCCTGTGTGTTTCTGCCTCTGCCAGGCCTCTGAAACACTCAGGTACATATTTGAACAGAGTGAGGTAAAGGTAGGTAAAAGTGAGGTACACCTTCAAAATAATAGAGACAGTAAGTGGAGACTTCGAAAGAGCCAGTGCATATGGAGTACTACACCTTTTCTGAAGTACAAGCTGTGTCTAACTCTTATTATTGTCATTATTCATTAAGTGTAATACCCCACCTTTCTGCCTAACATCAGTACTTTTCAGAGGGATTCAGAGGGACACAGCTAACATATGTTTCAAAATCAGGGACATCCCTGAAAAGTAGTCACAGTTGGGATGTATGTCCTCTGCCCTAATCAGATATGCCACTGTTTGTCCTGCTATGATATTGTGTGTTGGTGGTAAAGTGCTGCTTATTTTCTGCTAGAATGGCTGGTTCTCTTATCACAGTCATGTAATGCAATTCCGCAACAACTGCTGGTAAAGTTCCACAGAACAAGTTTTGTGTTATGGCATTCCTATTTTTCCTTTACATTCACTCATTCTGATGCATGATATATTTATTTCAGCACCAACTTGTTGTATGTCTACCGTGGCTTAGTGGTACTTCATGCAGTCTAGTGTGTCCAAGGTCCATTGTTCAAGACTGACAGAGGTGTTTTATTTTGCTGCTGAGCAGAACAAGAGCCCTGACATACAGAGTGACTAAGGCACTTTTAAGCAGTTGTGAGCAGGTTTGCGTGGGTTTGTGTGATGCTTAGCTAAGCGCAAACAAGCGCACACTCACGCAAACCCACTACCTACTGCTTAATAGTGCTTACTCCCGCTAACCCCTGTGCTCATTTCTTTGAAAGAAAAGAAAATGGGGAGATAGGAAAGTGGTGAAAAAGGGGCACAAAGAGGGAAAGACAGTAGGGAAAACAGTTCGGGATGTGCAGGACAGGTGTAGGGAAGGTCCATAGCTGCCCATTTCTTTAACAGCAACAGCTGTGCATATGCAATAAATTTGGAGGGAAAGATGAAATCTTCCACCGCTGAGAGAGGGGTGAGGACAACAAAGTATGTTGTACTGCCAATTAAATATTAGTTTATGTGTCCAGCGGACATGTGTGCAAAATGGGCAGCTATGTATGGGGCATAATTATTTTTTGGGAGCAGATTGCCCTTTTTTTTTTTTTTTTCAGTTGAGAGAGGAATGTGGGGTAGGGGAAGTAGGTATATTTGGGGAGGTAAACAGACAAGACAAACAAAATGCATACATGGGCGGAATATGACACATGTGGTGGGTGAACACCATTGACAGGGTAGGATGTTTGGAAATTGCAAGCCCATGAGCCCACAGATGGCAACAGTGGAACTGAGATCCCCACCCATGGGCCAATCACCACTGCACCTTCACAGCCAGAGGGTGGCTGTGCTGGGGGCTGCGTAGGAGGGGCAGGCTCACCCATGAGTCGCGCCACTCGTGCCTCAAACTGGCATAGAGGATCAGTGACAGAACACTCAATCTCCCTATGCACCACAGCCCGGGCCGTTCAGAGGGTGATAGGTGGCCTTCCTCCAACCACGCTTGCATGGGGGGGCAAGCACCATCCCCTGCAGTGCTTCCACCTGCAGGTGGCACAGGGCCAATGGAGGAGGAGGTCCCAGCCTGGGCACCGGACCTGCTGATGCCAGGTCCCATCGCCAGCTGAGGTGGGACAGGTGAGTCCGCTGGGACCGGCCTTCCCATATGTTCTATGTTTAGGAGGATTTAATGAAAATATGGGTTAGTAACAGTCAACAGCACTCCCAGTTAGTTATAACAGCATGCAGAAGTATTCCCATTAACCCAACACACCAGAGTTCCAACAGTTGAACAGCAAGCATGACACATGCATATATATAGAATAACAGTGGACATTACAACAGCATGCAGGTTTAATTGATGACAACAGGCCACCAATATTGTGGCATTTGTACAGGGCACATGCATCAAAATAAATGCAGATATTTATAAACCAATAGGACATATGTCCCAACAAATGTTTTGAGATTAGACATAAGAGGTGTGGAATTGCATTTTTTATGCACATACAGTAGGGTGGAAAATGATAGTTCCATTAACAACTTATATATCCTTCTAGTTTACACTACATTCCTATTAACTGCAGTTATATGTCCCCTACATGTATTATTATACTACCCAATTGTCCTTAAATTGGGAAATGGGTTTTGCTAGATATTTACATACATGGGCTGTATCTGACATACAAACTGTCTGGGATGCAGATGTTACTGCTACATATTTTGTGAGTTGCTCAGGCACACTACTGCTGAGATGGTACACTGTCAGCTCTACTTTCCTATATTTATCTAGATATGTTTAGGTGAAATTATCAGTTATATGTTAACAGCTCCCTACATTTCTGCCAGCACAATGACATTTCTGGGGAACACAATACCAAGCTACTCATGTGCCAGATTAACCTGTACATGCTGGGCATGAACCAACAGTTGAGGACTGTAAATATGCTTAAAAGATACTGGCACTCCCTTCATCCACTTTATATGGGCCTACCCAACTGTGTGTTAACAGCGCTTAATACAACAGTACTATTTCTATAATGCAAGAGTACAACAACATATCAAAGAAAATGACACAGACACACTCCAGGAATTATACCTTTATTAAAGACTTATAACATGCTTCTAGAGGCTCTCTCATTTACTTTATATAACAGTGCATGCAGAATAATTATTAGAGAATTATTATACCTTTGTTGTGTTAAAACACTTTTTTTCAGGCTCTCTCATTTATTTTACATAACAGTACAAGCTGGATAATTACTAAACTGCCTGGTGGCGCAGTCTTAGCAGCCTATCTGCATAGGCTTGCTGATTCGCAGCACAGACACCTGCAGCTGTCAAGTCAATGAAGTGATATTGAGACATACCTATTCATAGTATAGACTAGAATAGCAATTCTTACATACTTAATTCCATGGCTACTTACTCAGTTGTAGGGCATTTTGCATCTCACAGGCCTCCTGGATCCACTGGTCCAGTTGACCAGCCTTGCGTCTCTTCAAGTCTGCATGGTGGTGTCTGACCTGCTCACCAGTCCATGGGACACCTGTGGCACTGGTGAGTTCATGAGCTAGACAGTCCCAGGCTTCCGCTTTGTATTGGGTGCCCTGGTACTGGCCCCGCAGGAGTTTATCCTCATGATTATGGACAAGGAGCCAAACCATTACTTTTGACGCTTCAATGCCCCAACGTTGCGCTCATAAATGAGAGCCCTCTCCAGCACTGGCCATTGCTGCCTGCAGATGGGAGCTACAACCAGTTATGGCAAGTATTCCCGCCTATGGATCTTAAATATGCATCATTTCCCACACTTATTTGTGATTGGCCAGTTTTGAAAAAACTCAGCTGAAGGCACACCTGCTTAGCAATGGGTAAGCTTCCATTGATATGTATGTGTGTGTTGAAAGTGCATGCTTATGAAAAGCTGTCATGGCTTAGTGGTTCAGTACTGTGATTGTGGTGCACAGTATCCCGGGTTCGAGGCCTGTCATTGCTTTTTATTTTACTACTGGCCAGACTGGCTAGGTGGTGTGGCTGTGTTTAGCTGACTTTGCTCAAATTTGCCCAACGTTGCTCTACGTTGCTCTACCATGCTCTACGTTGCCCGACGTTGCCAGACGTTGCGCTAGTTAGCGCGTTGCACAGCTACGCACAAACATGTTATGTTTGCGCTAGTTTGCGTGATGTGCAGCTCTGCACAAAGCTATTGCGCTAGTTAAAGCAGTGCTAAGCTATGAGCAATTATACTTAAATACGCTTAATACTGGTAAACTTTGCTTAGCAGTGCTTCCCATTGCTTGAGATATGCATTCATCAGTATGCATAACCATTTCACCTTCTTTTATATATATATATATATATAAAATCATTCACTACTACATAGGCCATTTCAATACTTTTTACTAAAATTTAAATGATAAATGTCAGGAATTATTTTTATATACAGCTTTCCAACAGAAAATAGAAAGGGGAGTGGTGGGACTCGAACCGGGAATGCCTTCTCTTTGTGCGAAGTCTCTACCACTACGCTACGCTATTGCTATTTTGCTTAATTTGCATATAAGTTTCTTATTATCCTCTTTGATGTCTCAACTGCTAATTGTAGCTAAGCAATGGGCAAACCCGCACAAACACGCACAAATACGGGCAGCTATATCGGGTATAATAAAAAAAAAAAAGTTTTACATTTTATAATTGTACAGGGCGTTAGAATTTGGGGGAGTGTAGTGTTAGGTATGTACACATTTGAGCGGACTCGCTCATTTCAGTTGACATTTCCCAATTGAGAGACTTGCAGGGGTGTGCATTTTTGGACTGCTCGGCAGTCCGACACGCCCTCTGCACTCGTGCACACTCCGTGTTAGCCTTAGAGTTGAGGCAGTGCGCCCTCATTAATATGCATGGCGCACTGCCGTCTTACTCTTAGATTGGCGTTTCCATGTAAGACTAATTTAGTCTTAGTCTTACACGGAGGATTAGCGAATCCTGGGGAAAAAAGTGATAAAGTCATACCTGTTTATGTTTTTTCATTACTTTTTTTTTTTTTGCAAGACAAATCTGAGTGCTCCATGCAGGGTATATACTGTAACATCTTCTTTCTTTAAATGTAGCAAGCAGTTTTCCATAGTTTAAACTAAAGTTTATGCAATGTGTTACAATGCTTAGATTTTTTACAAAAAAAAAATATTTTCTTTTTTTATACTATAGCAGACTGTAGGCCACACATGGAGCCTCAACTTTGACTGCAAATGCAATACCATTATTTAAAAGTCAGCATGCACTCTTACTATAGAGGAATCAGGATTGGCTGGTCACTCCCACATGAAACTTTGCTCTCAGGGCAGCTGCTCCTTTCACCCCTCCCTAGCTACTCTAGTGATGGCTTCATACATACTATGTCAAGTCTTCATTACTTACAGTCTACTGGAGCTGCTATAAGAGCAGACCAAACTGCTAAAACTTATTTTTTTTCAACCTGATTCCTACAAGGCTCTTGTGTCTTACCTTACAACACCACAGATTGCTATTGGAGTGAGCTTTGCTTAGTTAATGCTTGGTGAACAAATCAGGAGTATCATTCCTATACATAAATCCAAACTGAGAACAAAAGATATACATTTTGAATCCTTCAAGCAAAATTATTAAAATGTAAAATATAAGTACAAATGTTTTGATGGCAGATGGTATTCCATCATTTTTTGACAGTCCTTCAACCAGTCTAAACTGTGTGTCTAAAGTGAGAGGTAGAGAGAAAATGGGAATAGCTGGTGTTACTGTAGAAAAAGTGGATGTAACTTGATCCTGTATGATACAAATAGATGATAATGCCATTCAGACATTTGACCAAAGATATATCCAGGCCATTCCTGAGGACTGTCAGCCAGAAAGCTGGATATCAAAGGCTTTTAGTGAAAGGATGGTGAGGTCCTTAGCTAACTGAAGCATACTGGTTCTTCCAAGTATACTGCCATTGCCAGCTTTCTGAATCTGAAGAGTCATATGGCTATCCAGGTGTCTGGATACCTACTATGACTGTGTCAAATACTACCCAAACAAGCCCAATGAGAGACACCACAAATATAAAGCTTAAAACACACGAAAAAAAAAAAACACAAACTAATGAAAAGCGAAAAAGAACACTATAAGAGCCGGCAAAATAATGAAAAATCAACTTGTAATTTATTAGTGTTAGCGCTTTCGGCAAGGACGTTGCCTTGCCTTATTCAGACAAACAAAGAAAAACGCTCGAAAACTTCTTTTAAAAACTATGCATATTGAATTATCCAATGAGCGTGGTTTGCCTTCACCTTAGAAACATTAAGAGCTGTCACATCAGCAAAACTTGAAGTTGCAACATATTTTTCATTAACTCCCTTCTGTCATAAACTGACTGGGTTAACAACCAATTCATTCTGTCTTTTACAAGGCTTAAATCAGCAAATGTACATACAAATTTCTGCCAAAAAAATGAATAAAATAAAATAAGTAAACATTAATTTTAAAATACTGTGCTTCCAAAAAGTTAAAACCACGAAAATACATGAATTGCTACATGTTGACACAAAATAAACAAACCAGCTTACAATATCAAGAGCCTATAAAGCCGGAAACATTAAATATAAAACAAAAAATAAAATAGATTAAGTTAAGTTGGGTAACAATTTTCCTTAGTTGAAAAAACACACGTAAGGAAACTTATATTTAAACAAAAAACATATAGCATAAAATCCTACTATCCCAAAAAACCCTTTCTTCATTTATTAAATAAAACAATACTTAAAATATACCACAGTATCAAATGGTAGTAGCCTATACCGCGAAAAATATGTTGGTAAGCATTAAGAACAGATGATTAAAGTCCAACAAGAAAGTAAACAGAAAAGACATGGGCACAAATAAACCTCCAATTCATCTTTTCAAGGAAAACAACTTTAAAACACATTTGATAGAGAGACTTTCATTAATACCTGGAAAAACGTGAGCTCTAGTTTTAATCTGCCACATCAGTTCGTCAACTTCTAACAATGCTTGCCACAGTCCCCCTCAGGCATCACTAACTCTGTGTTGCAAAACTACAAATTTAAAAAAAATGACCAGGGTCAGCTGAACAATGCTTTGCCAAAGCATTATTGGGATCATTATTACTTATGGCATAATAATGTTCGTAAATTCTTTGTCTTATTCTACGTTCGGTTTTCCAATGTAAAAAGCGTGGCATAGGTTACATAATGCGGCATAAATTACACTCTTTGTCTCGCAATTAAACCTACCATTTATTTTATATATTTTATGGTTTATGGAAACTTGACTGTTAGTCATTATGTGCTTACACTGAGAGCATGTACCACATTTGGACATACCATTAGTTCTAAACGAACAAGGTTTGTTCTTCTTCTCTAAAAGAGACTTGAGGTTTGGACCTCATCTGTGAGTAATTTTTGGACTAACTCCAAGTGCTTTGATGAGTATTTCATCATTTCTAATTATATCCCAATTTTTGTTTAAGGCCTCCCTGATAAGCTGGTAGTCTAGGGAATACGTACACAAAAAACTAAGGTGGTGTGCCGTCTGATTATCATTTTGGTTAGTACCTGAATCACTCAAAACCATCGGTAAATCACTTATGATTTGAACTAATGGTTGTCTTTAATGTGTTAACAGGGGTATAAAGTGTCCTATATTTCTTTTAGCTGTCACTTCATTAATAATGCTAGTAACTAGGCTATCAGGATACCCTCTATTAATAAACATGTTCCGTAAGTGGTTACACTCAAAATCAAACTCTGAATCTTCTGTAATCATACGGGCGGCCCTAACCACTTGCCCCTTGACCACTGCTTTCTTCTGGTGGTATGGGTGATTACTATCAAAATGTAGAAAGGTGTTTGAATAGGTAGGTTTCCTATAGATTGTGCTTTTGTACCTCCTATTGACTCTATCATTTGAAAGTAAAATATCAAGATAGTTAATTGCAGTTTCTCCAACATTGAAAGAAAATTCGAGAAAATCTGTTGTTTGAGTAATGTTGTTTATAAATGTTGATATTAAGGCTACCTCACCTTTCCAGATACAAAACATATCATCCTGGTACCTTGTGTACCAGGTGACATGATCTTGAAATAAAGGCTCCTTAAACAAAAAATTGTTCTCCCAAAAGGCCATAGTAGCGTTAGCAAAACTACCGCCACAGGGAGAACCCATTGCTACACCTGATTTCTATAGATAAAGTAGCCCTTCGAACACCATGAAATTATTGGTCAAAACTATTTCAAGTAAAGTTTCAATCAAATAAATAGTGTTTTCCTTGACTTTTTTCCTCAACAAAAATTCCCTTACCCATTGTATGCCAGTACTTTGAGGAATGACAGTGTACAGATTTTTAACATCAATAGTTAAAAATTGTACATTCGATTCATATTCTATCTTATTGATGTTATTGAGAAAACTCCACGAATCTTTGCAGATCTGCAGTTCACTCTCTATAAATGGTTTCAACACACTGTCAATATATTTTGCGCATGCATAGGTGATTGAACTACGGCCATCAACCATGGGCCTGAAGGGGGGAGCAGTTAAACCTTTGTGAATTTTCGGAGAACCGAATAAAGCTGGTGTTCTCGGTGCAATCATGGATAAATATTGAAACAATTCCATGTCAATTACTCTCTCCAAAAATAGGTCATCAAGTATGGACCTAATCTTTTTATATGCCACATTGATTTCATTCAAAAATACCTGAGCATAAGTAGAAGTATTAAGATGTTTCAACATGCTATCAACATATAAACTATGGTCCATAAAGACCAAGCCTCCCCCTTATCTGGCTTCATCACCCTAATATTGCAATCCTTGAGCAAGTGAACAAAATCATACCCCAATGTTGAGTGAATGAAAAACATGTTGCAACTTCAAGTTTTGCTGACGTGGTAGCTCTTAATGTTTCTAAGGTGAAGGCAAACCACGTTCATTGGATAATTCAATATGCATAGTTTTTAAAAGAAGTTTGCGAGCGTTTTTCTTTGTTTGTCTGTAGAAGGCAAGGCAACGTCCTTGCCGAAAGCGCTAACACTAATAAATTACAAGTTGATTTTTCATTATTTTTCCGGCTCTTATAGTGTTCTTTTTTGCTTTTCATTAGTTTGTGACACCACAAAATACTTTAAAAGCTATAATTCTTTCACTAACCATCTTTCTTCTATGGGTTAATTTTTCAGTGCAACGTACCAACAGCCACCACACAGTATGTCTGCTTAAGCAATATATACAGTGCAGCTAAGTATGCCAGCATATAATTGACTGATCTTTTTATCTTAATAATAGAAGATAATGTAGATTTTTTTTTCTAAGATATATTATATGATTACCTCCAAAAGTCAGTTTTTGAAAAGTAGTCATTGCCAGTGTCAGTGGCTCAGTAGATAACACACTCATGTTTGATACTGGAAAAATGGAAGTCTGTGGGTTCTATTACAGCTGTATGTGATTAGATTACTGACACTACAGTTCATCAATAGGGGATGCTGCACTTCGAATGCAGTGTTAAACTGAGGTCCCATTGGCATGAGCTGGTGGATGTAAAAGATCCCAGGGCACCTATCAAAAAGAATATATTTTTTTATTTGCATACATAGATATACAATTTATATTTTTACATATTTACAATACTTACATATTCTAACATCATTCAATTCATTGGTGTTTCCAATTTAAATATTCCCCCCACACTCTTTTACCCACAACCAAAACCACAATTTCCAGTATTTTTGTCAATGTTCATTTTCCATTGTATATGATTTCATTAAGCCTTTCATTCCATATAGTCCATGTTACATAGAGTATGATTCTCTCCATTTTTCTAGCTTCAGTCTGGGATCTTGTCCCATAAAACACATACTCTATCATGTCCATGTTTAACATTTCAAAATGTATATAACTTTTTATCAAATAATGTTTACATACTTCTTTCCACAGATTTTGAATTCTCTCACATTTTAAAAAACATGTTCTGCAGTTTCCAGTTCTTTAAATTTATTACATATTCTATCCTGTTTTCTCTTGTATGCCATATTTGCCCCACTGGTAATTTTTCTATAGGCAACCTTAAAAAAAAATCATTGCATTCTTTAACTTTTTATAATGTTTGTATCTCGTCATTATTAATTTCTTCTTATCTATTTCTAACTCTTTCCATGGATCCACCAAATAAAATATCATAATGTTAACATACCATTTTTTTCTGTTCTTTTCTATGACATTCTTTTTTAATTTCCACACTAAAACTTTACTGTAAAATTCTTTCATTTCTTCATTAATAACAATTTTACTTCTTATTTTAATTTCTTTTTCTTCCCAAATTTCTCTATATTTACAATACATTATTGTTTCTGTCAAATCTTTATTATTTTTCATTATTCCTTTTAGTATGATATACATACTTAAAGAGGCTGCATATATAATTGGATTTATCAGTCTCAGTCTTTCATCTTTCATATACAAAATTTCCCTCATAACTAGGTTCAATCTTGACCCCTAAATAAATGAAAAAATTGTCTGCATGATTTCTTTTTCATATTTCATTAGTATCATATAAACATTTGGAATATAAGTTATTTTACCTACTATTATGGTGTTTATTAAATGTACTTTCATTTTGTATGAAAACTTATGTGTCTTCCAGAATGTAATCATGTCGTTGATTTCTTTAATAACTTTATCCCATTGTTCATATCTGTATTCTGTCCTTCCAAGTACTATTCCTAAATACTTATACACTTTTCATTACATTCCAAACCTCCTATAATACTTTCATACCCAAAGCCTTTATTTTTCTCTTTATCTATGCTTAAACCAATTTTCTTCAACCGTGTATTCACTTTTTCATAATTTTTTCCATCTAGACTTTATTTTTTGCTATTACTACAATATCATCAGCGTAAGTATACATTATTGATAATTGTATCTTCTTCATCATTCTATAGCCTCACTTTCTTGACATTTTATTAATTTCCATTTTTACTGTGTTCATGATTATAGAAAAAAATCATACTGCTTGTAGGACATCTTTGTTTTATATGACACTGTATTTTCAAACGTTTCCCAATCCAACTGTTCAGTTTCAGTTTCACATAATTCTTTTCATATACTGATTTAATTACTTGTAATTTTTTTTTACTTATGTTCTATACTTGTAAAATTCCCCATAATTCTTTATACTGAATATTATCATATGCCTTACTGACATCACTTATCATAATTTTTGTTTACACTTTTTATTAATAATATCATCAATTACTTCCCTTATTATCCACAATAGGTCTTAACTCCCTTGTCTTTTTCTTTCAAACAAATTCTGATCATATAATCTTTCTATTTTACATTGTAATCTTTTAGTAACTATTCTCATGAAAATGTATTGATGTCTAATTTTTTATTTCATCTTTATTGCCTTTCTTTAATATAATTTTTATCACACCTGTGCAAATTCCTTTATACTTAATTCATCTTTCTAGCCACTCGTTCATTACTTTAAACAATATTCTTTGCCAGTCATACATTTCTTTATCCATATTATAGTCAATTCCATCCAAACCAGTAGCTTTCATGATTTCTATCAACTCATTTATATTTATTTTTCTCTCTAACTATTTATCTTCCTTATTTAATTTTTCACCATTATAAATATGTTCTGTGTTAACATCTTTTGTACTATATAAGTCTAATAAATATTCTTTAATTATTTAATATATTTCTCATTGTTTTTAACTTGTTTCCCTTCTTTATTTTTTGATTCTCTTATTAGCTTTCCTTCTTTTACTATCTTGCATAAGTATTGTTTTCCTTGTAAGCAATATTTTTGCTTATATAACAATTTAACTTTATCCTGATTTGTACTAATATAATTAATTTTCTTTTTCATAAAATTATTTTTCTTCTCTAGCAAGTCTTTAAACATTTCCTGACTTAATATTTTGTATTCCATTATTTTCATGCTTCCTTTTCTTTTCTATTCATTCTAAAATACTTTTTTGTATTTCTTTTTGAAGTGAATCCACCATATTGTCCAATTTTCATAAAAATGTCTCATGCTGATATGTTGTTGCCATAATTCTGTAAGTCCTTTTCTTTCTAGCTTTCTACTGAATCTAACTCTTTTTCATTTACTCTTTTTATGCCTTTTCTTATTTTAATATATTCCTCATTTTCATGAATTCTTATCCAAATCACCACATGATCAGATAACCCATTATATTTAATTCCTTTTTTTATATAATTTTTAGGCCTTCTGATATAAAAAAATAATCATTTTCTGTCTTAATTTAATTTCTTTTGTAAATCCAGTGTTTATGTTCCCATATTTCTAAGTTTCCACTTTTCAAAATTTCAGTAACCATTTTAACATCACAACTATTCTTTTTATTTCTCAATTAACCTGTCATTATTATATCTGTGTTAACAAAGGCATAATTAGGTATAGTTTTAAACATTGTTTCTCTTTCACTTTTGTCACATGTGCATATAAAGCTATTAGTCTATATACACATTTCTTCCAAGTTATATCAACTACTGTTATTTAGCCCAGCTCTACTATTCTTATATCTAATAGTTTTATATTTTCTTGGCATAGTATACATATACCTGAACATGCTTCTTTGCCTAGATACCAAACAACAGTACAGTTCAAAAGTTTTTCTGTTTGCACCCAGTCTTCTTCTGTTAGCATTCTAATATATTCTAATGCTATAATTTCAGCATCTACCATTCTAAAATACTAATTCCTCTCTTAATGTTCTTCATACTGTTCATGTTCAAAGCTAATATTTTCAGCTTTATAGAACAATTATTAGAATAATCCTCTTATCCCTTACCTTTCTTATTCTCTATTACCATTATATTTTTAAATTTTCTTTTTCTTTCCCTAACTCTCTAGCCTACTGAATTTTTCTTGCCTTTTACTATATGCTACTCTTCTTCACTTGTTTCAACTGTCTCCCTTTCTTTTTCATTTTCTTTCTCTTTGTCTTTTCCTTTAAATTTAAATGCCATTTCTATGTTTTTTCTTGTTGTGTTGTGTGTTCTTGTATAATATTATTTTCTAACTATTTTTCTTATATAATTTCATTTTCATTTTTTTAAATTTCTACCTCACATTCTAACCATGAATGTCCTGTATTAGTACATTTCTTACATTTCGCTTCACATTTCTTTGCATTATGACCTGTCTGAACCCATAACTAACATCTTTTTTGTCACATTCAATAATTAAACGATCACTTTTTCCACAAAAAATAACAAGTCTTTGGTTGTCCTCTGTACCTCACAAAACTTCTATTTCCATGCATATTGATAATACTTGGTATGTGTATCACATTGCCATTTTCCATTTTTAAAATTATTTCACATTCCCAATCCCCAGTCCATTATCCTCTTTCATCATAGATTGTAGTAGTGTCCACCACTTCTTTACATATTCTCAACAGATATTATCTCAGTTCTTTTGCTCCCACTTCAGTTCTAAACTGAATCAAGATTATTTTTCTGTTTGCCTGAAAAAGGCTTGTACAACATATTCTGACCATGGAAAGTCTGCTTTCTTTTTTTCATAAGCCCCCCCCCCCACACAAAAAAAATCCAGTTTCAAAAAAGAAGTCACAAAAAGTTTTTTTGTTAATTAAAATGAAAGCTCTTATCTCTTCAGCTTTTGCTCCCAGAGGTGCATTAACATTGCCTCATATCTCATATCTGTCCAGACCTTTTTCTTTTTTACCGCTCACCTGAACAACATACTTTTTCTTAACTTTCTTCAACCCTGACTTCTTCTTAGCTCTTTCTTCTACTGCTTGAGCATAGGACTTTTTTTCTGGAACCTTTTCCAGCTGATTTTCCTTTTCTTTTTCTCCCTATTCTATTTTTTCCACAGTGTCACTCCAGGTTACAGCAGTTCCACTTTCGGGCTCACTCTGATTAATTAGCTCCTCCAGATACTCATTCCACAACCATCTTTACTGTAGGGTTGAAATAACACATTTTTCTGCTGTTTCTGCATTTCAAACAGATTTTTCTGGAAATTTTCCTCTGAATCCATCTCCACCACTGCATTAACTCAATCTCCTTCTCAATCTCCTCACCATCAGCGGACAACATTTTTTTTGCTCCCATATCATCTGAAAACATTTATGGTACTGATTCTACCATTTTATTTATTTTCAACACATTTAACTTCCAAATTGCCTTGGCTTTCAGCAGCCATGTTTTCTTCCTGTTCCTCCTGGCTGCCTCTGCAGCTGGACAGGAACCAGGAAGTCATGATGTGTAACATCCAATCTCTTCCCACTACTGCAAAGAGTTGGAGAAGTTCCTTGATGCCCTGGCCACCCCCCCCCAGTAGAATAACTATTACTTTGGGTCTTCCCTGAAAATAGGCACTGGCCTAGTGGGGCTAAACTGCTCAACAAAGGATAAATAAATCAAATAGTAGTTAAAGTGCATACAAAGCTTAAAATCCTAAGTTTCTGTATTGCATTTAAGAAAGTTGAATAATTATGTTAGATATATACTATTGGACATTTACTGAGATTTTCTGTCTACCTCCTTGTAGGGGGAGAGATGTAATATCAGTTCTGTGTACAGATTTCCAGTATATTTATCTATATCTATATCTATATCTATATGGATATGTATCAGCTGATTGAGTGTTCAGAAACTCAAAATTCATGTGGCTGAGACCATATGACCAAGTTTTTGAAAAAGTAAGGCTTTTGAATGGAGATTGCAGTATAGCAAGGCTTGGGAGATTTACCCATTTCCTCACTGTAGTGCAGTCTCAAAGTTGGTATATATAGTTTGCAGGGGGTGGGAAACTTTTGTGTTTTTTTTTTTTTTCTTTTTTTGAATGTCCGAGTTTTTGGAAATTTGATCATGTAGTCATCCATATGAATTTCAAGTTTCTGGAAACTCAAGCATCTGACATAGATACCTCCCCTCTCACCCTTTGAGTGCCTGCAGCTGTCTACGCTACAGCATTTATCCTTAAGTGCCTCCTGTACTATGCAACAGGGATGGGACTGAATTGGGCAGGGGAAATGGATCAAACCATCCTGCATAATCATATAAACTGGCTTTACATACCAAGGAGGATTTTTTTTCTTATGCTCTAATTGAGCCTGGCTAGTATTATGTACATCACCAAGCCCAATGTCTTTAGCAGCAATCTATTATCTCATTACAACACATTCCTATCACCAGGGATGTTTCCTTATTTATCAGGGACAGAAACCCCTCACTACCTCCTAGATTGTGTGAGGCAGCATAGCTGAGCTGCTCACTCCCATCACTTTCTTCTACGATTCTCTATTGCTTGAGCTGCTAATCAATCTCAGGTCATCTGTTTATTTTAAGGGCTCCATCCCTCTACTCCATGAAGTCGGGGAGCTCTCCTCTCACTCATGAAGAAGAAGCTGTGATGGTAGCTGCATTATCAGTGTGCTGCCATTTGGGGTAGCTGCATCATAACCTTAAAATCCCGAGACTACTGCCTCCATTAACTGGGTAAACTACTCATGTACCAATACACTTGCCCAACATTTCCTTGAGTTCATTAATTCCAATGCCCTGGACCAGCTCGTTCTTACCCCCACTAGAGGTAGCAATATCCTTGACCTGGTTATTATTAACATGGGCAACAGTTGCTCTATACCAATAGTCAGCTGCTCCCTGGTTAGATCCGACCACAAACTAATCACCTTGAAAATCCACATCCCTCCCACCCCCACCCACCCAGCAAAGGTAACCACCATGAAAAACTTCTCCAAAGCTAAATTTGGGATCCTAAAAACAGAGGTGGCAAACTTCATGGCAACCATGCAAATGGAGAATTGTTGCATGACCGCCAAATCATACACCAATGCACTGTACAAACACGTACGCAAATGCATGGATCTTGCCATACCTATTGGAACCAAGACACTCTCCTCCAAAAAAAGGAAGCCAATCTGGTGGTCCCCTGCCATAAACAAACTTTAAAACAGAAGGAGGAAACTGATGCAGAATAAGGTGAAGTCCCAAGACTGGAAAAAGTCCCTTATCTGCCTCAACAAAAAGTTGAGATCCCTCATCAAATTCTCTAAAGCTAGGTATGAATACAGAATTGCAGCAGATAGCAAAGATAACCACAAGGCCTTCTATAGTTATGTAAAGAATCTCCATGGCAATACCCAGATTTGCTCTGAGTTACTGCACAATGGTACCTCCTATACCAAGCCAACAGATATTGCCAGTATACTGGCTGATAGATTCAGTGCCAACTTTACCCCCCTTTCCCTCCGAAAGGACCAATCACAATACCAGTAGATTGCCAGGCACCCAGTATTACTGCTGCACAGGTTAAAACAGCAGTGTCCAAGGCCAAGAATACAGCTTCTATGGGACCTGACAATATCCCTGGTTGTGTTCTACCTGAACTACAGCATGAACTGACACCTCACCTGTGTGCTCTGTTCAATCACAGCCTCACCTCAGGCTTTGTCCCTGCTGAATGGTGCACTACTACAGTTATCCCTCTCCACAAAAGAGGAGTGACTACAGACCATGGGAACTATCGCCCCATTAGCTTGACAAGTCTGATATGGAAAGCTATGGAACGCATCATCATAGACCTAATAAACAAGGATATAGGGAATCTCCAAACTCTGGATCCCACACAGTTTGGTTTTGTGAAGGGTAGATCATGACTCCTCAACTTGGTCGACTTCTTTGAGTCAGTCACCAGAGCTGTGGATGAAGGCAAGGTGGTTCATACAGCCTACCTTGATCTGGCCAAGGCTTTTGATACCATTCCCAACTCAGGAATCATAGAAAACCTCACTAAGATTGGCATTAACCCCTATATCACTAGCTGGGTTGCAAACTGGCTCATAGATAGAACCCACAGTGTGAAATTATTTGACTCCAAGTCAGACTGCTGATTAGTCATGAGTGGAGTCCCACAGGGATTGGTCCTTGGTCCTCTCCTGTTTGGTATCTACTTCTCTGAAGTTCAGGCCAACATAAAGGGACTCTGGCTGACAAAGTTCACAGATGATTGCAAGTTGGGAGCTATTATTAACTCCCCAAGTGATGTTGACATCCTACATAATGGCTTTACTGTGACCAACGGCTGGTGTCAGAACCATGGCCTTAAGCTCAATGCCAAAAAATGTGTTGTCATCCCCTGTGGGAAAAACCCGGTTCTCAAGAATTACCACATTGAGGGTATTCCACTGAACACAGAAGATATTATAAGAGATCTGGGAACACAGGTTGACAGCAACCTCTCTTTTGATCACCACATTCTCACTGTGGGAAGAAAGTCCTTTTATGTGGCACATGTTGTCTCCCTCTACTCTTCCCTCATTAGGCCAGTCATCGAGTACAGTACTCCATTTGGCATGTACCTCACTAGACACCTGCAACAACTGAAGAAGCCACAAAAGTACCTCACAAAGAGGATCCTAGGCCTTAAACACTTGTCCTAAATGGACAGACTCAAAAAACTCCCAACTCTTCTCTGTCTCATTTCACCTACTTAGAGGCCATCTCTGCTTGACTTACAAAGCCATGTCTGACCCAGCTCTGTTAGAAATGCTACATCTAAAGAAATCCCAATCCCTCTGCACCACACGCTCAACCTCATTACCACAATTAACAGAACATGCTGGAGGGACAGGTTCATAACCCAGAGACTGCCCATGCTATGGAACAGACTTCCCATAGATGTTAAGCAGAGCACCTTGTTGACCCTCTTCAAGAGAAATCTTGATGAGTGGATGGGAAACCAAAAATTCACCCCGGGATAACACCAGTGGCTCTACTTGGCAGAGGCACTGGGAACTAAGGTCGGGTGACACTATGCCAGGGGATTCCTATGTCTAAGCTTAAAAAGGCCCCAGGGCCATAGGTACACACCTATGAACCTATGATTGAACTATGCATGCCATGGTCACGTACCATATGGTGATGGCTTGACAGCAGTCACATGTAGTACTCATAAATTGTTCTTGTCTGGCTAACATCACTTTTCTTGCTGAAAAACAATCAGAAACAAGTTTTGCAGTTCATAGGTTCATAGGTAGGTACTAAGATATTGGCCCTAGGGCCTATATAAGCCTAGCCAAAAGGTACCCTGGCTTTCACCACCCAAGAAAATTATTTTCCCATGGCCCTGTCGAGCAGAGCCATAGAGGTGATCCCCAGGGTGAATTTCCTATCTCCCATCCAATCATCAAGATTTTTCTTGAAGAGTGCTAATGAGGAGCTTTGTTTGATATAGATAGGTAGTTTGTTCCAGAGTATGGGAAGTCTCTGGGACAGGAACCTATCCCTCCAGCATGCTCTGTTTATTGTGGTGACATGGTTTAGGTCCCTAGAGCGTGTAGCTTGGAGGGATTAGGATTTCTTTAAGTGGAGCATGTCCAAAAGCTCTGAGTTTAACATAGCTGATATAATGCATAAGAAAATGCAGATGAAATGACAAAGTTCAAAGATCTTGTCAGTTGTTTTTTTCTTTAATCTTGAACCTGTTGTAGTTAATATTCCCCAGAAGAACACTGCTTTTGTTATGAGTGCTGGGCTATGTTATTTTTTAATTTATTGCACTTCTAGAATCAAAGGGTGTATGTGTGTGTGTGTGTGTGTGTGTGTGTGTGTGTGTGTGTGTGTGTGTGTGTGTGTGTGTGTGTGTGTGTGTGTGCATGTAGTAGGGTAAAGGTGTGTCAGATGCAATAAATACTTGTTTTATTTTGTGTAGCTCAGTATATCTTAACTTTAATCATTCTAGTCTGTACTCATAGTAAATGTCAGAATTCCAGTGCCAATGTCCCAAACCAGTTTCTCACAATCAGATGATTAGAATACACTTCAGCAATGATACAGTTTTACATTCACAAATCAATAATATGAGATGGTGATCTGTAAACTTATTAAAATCTGCAGTAAAAATGTTGTTTCATATCAGTTCAAGAAATGGTGCTTTGAAAGATGGATGGAAGGACATGGCTATACCAGAGTCGTAGACAAAAGAAAAGGAATGGATAGCCACCTAGAATTGTGGTAGCAAGAGCTGACTTGTAGAAAGTAATTAGCATGAGGAAAAATCATGCCTGACATTACCTCTGTTTAAGTAATCAATTTTCAAGTGTAGATATGCAGAGATAAAATGTGCAAATTAAAATGTAATGTAAGATGACCTACCTTGCATTATGGGCTACACACAGAGAAGCCCTTCATTACCTAAGAAAGATTTAAATGTACTGTTGTAAAATATGGATCACAGCTGGGTGTCTACTTGCCTCAGTTATTTTCACCTTTTGAGATGAAAAACCTCCCACAACTACCATTTGTCTTCTTTGTGCTGCAAACTCCTTAAAGGTAAATGCTCTATAGCTTTTAAAACATGATAAAACAGCACAAATGGTTAGTTTCAGCACTAAATATAGCCATTAAGCAATAAGCCATGACAGAATGTGTATCTGTTTTCCTACATATGTAAATGGGACTAAACTAAAACAAACCTAAGTGAATTGTTTAAAAAGGCATGATTGTAATCTTATTAAAAAAGGTTTAAACTGCAGTTTGGTTATTTTGTTTTATGTGTAAAACTAATTATCTGCAATATTTTCCTTCTCGCTCTAGGTACGTGTTAATAGTAGTACAGTATGTCATGTACATATAATGACATAAAAATGTGAATGCATATGCAAGGTTCAGATTATTATCACCACAGCACACTGACCCGGTAGCTATATCACAACAAAGAATAACATAGGTTAGGATCTAACTTCCAGAACCTCCAGATGTTATAGGTTGTGCATCTGACAAACATCCCCTCATTTGTGCATACCCTCATATGCACATATCCCTTTGTGATACCATTCCATGTCAGTGAGATAATTACACCCCCCCCGACAACACTTGATATAGGAATGTGTTCAGATGCATACCTTAGCATCTTTGGTGATGGTTTATCTACAGATCGTGGCCTCCCTGATGCATATATTGAAAGTGCATTAAGTCCCAGAGAGTAACATTGTTGATACAGTAGATATCTCCAGTGATAGTGCTGTATCCGGCCTGTGTGTGTGCTCATGTATGTGTGTGTGTGTAGTATGGGTGTGTGAATGTGTGTGGGGGAACATAGGGTGCTGTAACAACTTCATATCCGAATGCATATTCAACATTTCTCAGAAATTCTGTTGGAATATATGGGTCCCCCCCACATAGTTTGCTAATAAAAGCATTAAACCTTTCCAATGCTACAGCACAGCAGTAAATATGTTGTGATCGTCACATCGCCACTGTGACCACCCACATATTGTGCATGTCACCTGCCATAGAATAGTCCAGTCATTGAAAGTATTATATTCATCTGTGTTCATGGCTCTGTGTTTCATCACAACTGACTGGCCTTCTGTTCAAGGGTGCCACCCACAGCAACAGCCCCAGCACCATCAGATATATCCCATGATGGTGGTCCATGGTGGCTTGTGGCATCAGACTGCAGGACTGCAAAAGCACAACTTCTAAAATAAAATATTTTTTAAATTAAGAAAACTGGCTGGCTTACTATAAAAAAGTAAGTCCGACTGACTCGTAAAGTCCTAGAACTCGAACTGCACATGCTTGTTGCTTGGCGAGTTCCATTTTTTTTTTTTTTTTTTTCGCTGCCTGCTGGACTGTCTCTGACTGCTGTAAAGGCAGTCCAGACTATGGGGAGTTCGTCATCAGCGTATGATGCCCAGAAGTCTGTGCAGTAACCGCACAGTAAAGTGGAAGGGGGCGGACTGCCATGTCCACAGTCACGTATGTGACATGAATGGCAGGGTGACTACTGATTGTTTCTTGGTCTCTTTCTGAAAAAGAGAGCAAGAAACAATCAGTATTATCAGGCAGTGCAGGACGAGGCAGGTACTTTTGCCTTTTGCTCTAGCTACCGTATGTACTCGCGGGTACACTAGTGCCACTGACTGCTGCCTAGCCTTGCTAATATATCCTAATCTATCTGACTATCTGATTTTCTTTGGGTTGGGTGCTTTGCTTGCTTGCAAGTTTGGAGAGGAAAGATTCTAGAGTGGATTCCCGGGCGAGTCCTTGACTAGCACTAGCAGCCAGCTACTTAAAAAAAAAAAAAAAGCCTACTTGTGAGTTGTGAGTGATGGTTAGAAACGGACACAGTCTCAAACTCAATCGCTCATCATTTCTTCATTTTTTTGAGGTAAGTGTGTCTGTGCTGACTGACAAAGTAGGGTCACCCTTTTTTTTCTGCTCATAAAGGTTCAGTTCCTCAGACTATGTGTTCTCCAGACTAATTACCTTAATTTGTCTGATACCCAAGGATGACAATTCCACCTATACCAAACTGGTTCTACAACTGGTTTCTACACCATAAGCCTTTGTAGTTTAACTGGAGTTCATGGGTCTGTACCTGTGTTTTCCAGTTTACAGGAATGTTTAAAGCTCATAGCTTGGGGAGGCTGGTCCAGCCTTTCACCATTCTTTCCATGAATAGGAACTTTTGCACATTCTGGGGGGGGGGCTCTCACCATATGGTATGACCTACGTTATGCAACTTTTTAAAACTGATTTCTTAATGCATAACCCCTGCTAAATGCTATGATTATTTAAGTCCTGTTCTTTCTCATGTCATGTCATCATGCCATTTGCCATTAAAAACAAGATATTTTTACATCATCTTTACTCAGTTTCTGAAGCCCTCCTCTGAACTACACTTTCTGTTTATGCAGTTTCTGAAATATGGACTCTGGAATGGTATTCAGGACATAAATGAGATGTGTGCAGTCACAGTGGTGGCAATAAAAACTCCCTCAGATTAAATTTCAACAGCTATATTTTAAAGACATGCTTCTGGAGCATTTCTCCCCAGGCCTCTGCTGAAAACAGGATCTGTGGAACCTAGTCGGACTTTCCCGGTCAACAAATATTAATTTAAAAAAAATTAAAAAATACATACAGTTTTACTTTGCAACTGATATAATACACTAATACAGAGTTCAAAATGTGGATTTCTCCCTGATAAAGTATATGCACAAATTAATTTGTTGCAGCTGCAAACAATGGACTGTATATCTGATATAATCAGCTGCTACTAGAGTTTGAAATGTTGTGAATCCCAATTTATAATGTGCCACCAAAAGATATCAATGAGGCAACTAAACCTGCAGCTCATAATAAGCCCTGCTTTCAATGATGTAACTAAACCCACAGCTCATAATAAGCCCTGCTTTTTACAAACCAGAGCTCTGTCTACAGTTGTTCACAACAAACAGATCACAGTGTACAGATTTTAACCAGTTTAAGCAACTGCTTCAGATAGCAAGCCATTTTCAGACATCAGTAATGTTAAGTTCAGGTGAGAGGAGAGTTGAGCAGGGTGTGCAATTATTCAGATGGAAACACATATTCTGATTTGTATATTGGATATATATTTTCAAACACAATGCTCATACCAAAGAGGAAAGTCAATTCATCAAATAAATAAGTGAACAGGGCTTGTGAGCTTCAAAACAATAAAACAACAAACTTAAGTAACAGCAACAGGAAAGCCACTAACGAAAACAAACCATGTCCTTAGGTTAACTATAAAGGTTTAATATTGTAAAGCAACACACAATACTAACTGCTTTTCATCTCATTCAGTCAGTTAGGGCTTGTGAGCTTGTTTCTTTTTTTTGTAGTTGCTTTTTTGTTTTTTTACTCATGAAAGGCCCTGCAGAAGTTGTTGTGTCTTTCGGCTTTTCCCGGTTAGGGGTCACCACAGCGGAACTCCGGTCCTCTAATGATTGGCAGTAGATTTTTACGTGACGAGTTGCCAGCCCTGACACACAACCTTCAACGAAGGTACACCCATTCACGCATGTCTCCACACAGAAGATGTTCTAGCTGAGAATCGAACAGGACAATATCTTACTGTGAGGTGACAACATTGCAGAAGTAAAGTTCTAATTTATCTGCTGAAAGAAGAGTTGAACTATTAAGGTATCTCTAATGAGCATGCTTACATTTTATCCACCATGGACAGGCAAGGAAAAGTATAGCCGTCTGCTGCCTCTGACTGGCTTAGTTTGGGGAGCAGGTAGCCAGCAGCAAAATAGCTTAAAGCCAATGAAAAAAAACTGAAGCCTGGGTGCTTCTTGCTACCTAACTGTTAAGTGCACTACCATGTCAGGTTTTGTAATCTGACTCCCAATAATATTTTAATGCCTTACCCTTTTGCTTATTGGTGTGTGTGTGTGTGTGTGTGTGTGTGTGTGTGTGTGTGTGTGTGTGTGTGTGTGTGTGTGTGTGTGTGTGTGTGTGTGTGTGTCTGTGTGTGTGTTTTATGTTACATACAGGTTCTTTTGTTTTACTGCCAGCATAGCTACGTATCCACAGGCTGCTCAGCTATTATAATTAGTTAACAAACGCATTATCATTTAGTGCAAGTGATCACAGGCAAGTGGTTACTTCTTCTTCTTTCGGCTGCTCCCGTTAGGGGTCACCACAGCAGATCAATTGTTTCCATTTCTTCCTGTCCTCTGCAACTTGCTCTGTCACACCAACCACCTGCATGTCCTCTCTCACCACATCCATAAACCTTATCTTAGGCCTTCCTCTTTTCCTGTTACCTGGCAGCTTCATCCTTAGCATCTATTTCCCAATATACTCTGCATCTCTCCTCAGCACATGTCCAAACCAATGCAATATTGCCTCTCTGACTTTGTCTCCAAACCTTCCACCCTGGGCTGACCCTCTAATATACTTATTCCTAATCCTGTCCATCCTCGCCACACCCAGTGCAAATCTTAACATCTTCAACTCTGCCACGTCAAGCTCTGACTCCTGCCTTTTTGTCAATGTCACTGTCTCCAACCCATATAACATAGCTGGTCTCACTACCCTCTTGTAGACCTTCCCTTTCACTCTTACTGGTACTCGTCTGTCACAAATCACTCCTGACACTCTTCTCCACGCACTCCATCCTGCCTGTACTCTCTTCTTCACCTCTCTTCCAAACTCACCATTACTCTGAACTGTTGACCCCAACTACTTAAACTCATTCACCTTTGCCACCTCTACTCCCTGCATCCTCACCATTCCTCTATCCTCCCTCTCATTCACACACATATATTCTGTCTTAGTCCTGCTGACCTTCATTCCTCTTCTCTCTAGAGCATATCTCCATCTCTCGAGGGTTTCCTCCACCTGTTCACTACTCTCACTACAGATCATAATGTCATCTGCAAACATCATAGTCCACGGGGGCTCCTGTCTGATCTCGTCTGTCAACCTGTCCATCACCATTGCAAATAAGAAAGGGCTCAGAGTTGATCCTTGATGTAATCCCACCTCCACCTTAAACGCATCTGTCTCTCCCACCGCAGACCTCACCGCTGTCACACTACCCTTGTACATATCCTGTACCATTCTTACATACTTCTCTGACACTCCCAACTTCCTCATACAATACCACAACTCCTCTCTAGGCACCCTGTCATATGCTTTCTCTAAATCCACAAAGACACAATGCAACTCCTTATGACCTTCTCTGTACTTCTCCATCAACACTCTCAGAGCAAACATTGCATCTGTAGTGCTCTTTCCTGGCATGAAACCATACTGCTGATCACTAATCATCACCTCCCTTCTTAACCTAGCTTCCACTACTCTTTCCCATAACTTCATGCTGTGACTGATCAATTTAATCCCTCTATAGTTACTACAGCTCTGCACATCGCCCTTATTCTTAAAAATTGGTACCAAAACACTTTTTCCTCCATTCCTCAGGCATCCTCAAACTTTCCAAGATTTCATTAAACAATCTAGTTAAAAACTCCACTGCCATTTCACCTAAACACCTCCATGCTTCCACAGGTATGTCATCGGGCCCAACAGCCTTTCCGTTCTTCATCCTCTTCATAGCTATCCTTACTTCCTCCTTGCTAATCCACTGCACTTCATGATTCACTATCCGCACATCATCCAACCTTCTCTCCCTCTCATTCTCTTCATTCATCTACCCCTCAAAGTACTCTTTCCATCTGCTCAACACACTCTCCTCGCTTGTGAGTACATTTCCCTCATTATCCTTTATCACCCTTACCTGCTGCACATCTTTACTAGCCTGGTCCCTCTGTCTAGCCAATTGGTACAGGTCCTTTTTTCCCTCCTTAGTGTCCAACCTTTTATACAACTCTTCATACGCCTTATCCTTAGCAAGCGGTTACTGTATCCTGCAAATCAGATTTCTAGCTCATTCGTCTGTTGTGATGCTTTGATCTGCTGTAAATGCCAAAATGCACTTTATATTTTCACTTCCTGACATTAACTGACTTGACACCCAAATATGACATTTTCAGTGATTTACTTGATTACCATTTGTTTAGTTTGCCATATGCATTCCATCTTTCTTGACTGTTTGTGTCAATGAGCATTACCAATTATAACTTATAGATTTGGTTTTATTACAGTATAATCTAGAAGTGCATGTGTATTTGTTGTGGCATAGTTCACTTTCGCTTTTTTACCATGAAGAACTTACTTTCGGTTTAACTTTAACTGAAAATGAATAGAGATGTTGTAGCTGTATAAGCAGAAAATATTGTTGAAGACTCACCTTAAAAAGACAAGATTAAAGAGAATGTGCAATCATTTAATAAGTATGGTGGCTACTTGCACAACTTGAGGTAATTTTAAATGTATTTTACAGCAGCTGGATCTGGTTTCCTTATTTTTTATTGCTGCACTGTCACTATACTTTCAAGTTTTATTTATTCAGTTGTTTCTTTTGAGGAAGCCATATTTATGACGTTTTATGCATTTCAGTTACGATATTTATTTTAAACTGGACATTGTAGATTTAGGAATGGAAATAAAATGGTTAAAGACCAGAACTGTGTAGCAGCAAACTGTAGCCCATTCCTCCTACTCCTCTGTGACAGGTGGACTACCCCTCCAGCACAGTTACAGATATCATACATCACATATATTCTTCTGTACAACTAGCGTCAATCCAACATCACACACATTGTTCAATTCCTGCCTTCCCTTAATCTCACTCCTCCTACAAAATATTATTCTGCCTCTATTGTTCCCACAATTTACATTTTTTTCCTATGTAATTTGCTCATATCATTTTCTAAAGATCTCGCTTCCATATTTTTTTTTAGAACTGTTACAATGTTCATTTTGTTTCTGTATGCTTTAAATGTAGCTGATGTTTTAGTTCTTCCTGTGCGACAAAGTGGAACATGCAAAATGTATGAACCTGCCATACTGATAGAATTTCTGCATTCTTCCCCAGTTACAAAAATTCATACTACGTCTCTTTCTTGGCATTTTTCTCATCATTGGTTTACGCATGCAGAGTTGAAGACATTTTGTCATCATTTTTCAGTAGGGTGATGGTTTCTGAGATTTCATTAATCTTGCCCAAGACAGGCACATGGAGATTGTTTTGATACTGATGACCACTGAATTTAATTATAGAAATTGTTGCTGCTTTTCTCCTGCAGGCATCTGCACAATCTGTACCGGCAGTTTTTATGTCTAATGTTTAAGATATATATTTTTGTTTGTTTATTTTGTTATATCACTGTTTTTTTCCATAAATCTAACCAGCTGATCAACACTGAGCTCAGCATTTTACTCTGTTAATGTATTGTCATGAAGGATTACAGAATGGCATATTGCGTGTTTAACTGTGCTGTCAGTTGCTCTTGTAAGGTTTTTTTTTCTCTAGTTTGGGGTGTGTTAAATAGGATCATAGGAGGTTACTAGGCTAATGCCCCTGGGGCCCTAACAAGCCTAGCCAAAAGAAACCTCAGTCAGTACTTGTCGCCACTGTCAATGAGGGATACTTGTGGAAGTTAGAAAGTAATGGCAGACATTGGAGTTTCAGACTTCAAATACCCTTCAGAAAATTCATGCTAATGCAAAACCTGTTATTCTATCAACTTTCTAAGTTTGTAAGAAGAGAAATATTTAAATATTGTCAGTATTTTTGGCCCTTTGTCCCACTTTTATACACGGTTTTGACCAGAATTATTGCTCTAAGAGGTTGAGAGGTATGCTGCAAGATGTATATTGTTGAATCTGACCTAGGCTAAAATCTGCACATTGTAAGTAACCTTAAATAAATGCATACAAGCCTGAAAGATGTTTTATGCTGGCTAATACAGCTTGAAATACACAGAAGGTGTAACTGGGCTGGGTATACATACAGACATACAGAATGAAACTCTCAGTACTGTAGACTGCAGTGTGGAAGCATATGTGTGCATTGTAAGTAAATGTATGGCAATGTGGATTTTATTTTACTCCTTTTACCTTATCAGAGATGTTTGTTATCTCAGTATACTGTATGTATGTTATGTATATATATATCTTTGTTAGTTGGTACAAATGCTAAAAAGACCATGGACAGGGTACATGACAGAGCTAGGTTGTAATCTTAAAACTGTCCAATGAAAAGGAAGGGCAAACTACAATGTGTAGCTGACCATGCTATAATGAGACAGAAAATAGTTGGAGTTTTTTGAGTCTGTCTGTATAGGACAAGTGTTTTAAGGCCTAGGATCCTCTTTGTGAGGCTCTCTAGTTTTATGTACCCTATCATCTGCCTGCTCCTTTTGCACTGCCTTCTCGCTTCTACTAGAAACCGCTTCTTCATCAAGGATAATTGTAAACTGTTTTATTGATGCTTAACCCTATCTGTACTGTTTAGCACTGAATATTAAGCTAGTTCCAGTAATGCTGGCATAACAAGGAATATGTGTCCATTTTAGATGATGATGGGCCAATTAAGTGATATCATCTTGAAAGTCATCCACAGTATTTGTATGCCAGTGAGGCGAAATTAGGTTGGTTTGGACATGTGCTGAGGAAGGGATACTGAGTATATCGGAAAAGTATGATAAGGATGAAGCTGCCAAATCAGAGAAAAAGAGGAAGGCCTAAGATAAGGTTTATGGATGTGGTGAGAGAGGACATGCAGGTGGTTGATGTGACAGAGGATGATGCAGAGGACAGGAAGAAATTGGAAAATTATCCACTGTGGCAATCCCTAATGGGAACAGCAGAAAGAGAAGACTACAAGCACTTATTTGGAACCAGGTGGGGTCACGTGAATAGTGTTTGCTTGGGAAACTTTAAAACGGCCCCTTTTGAGCCACCATGAAAAGGGGTGGGAATCCAGTATGACCTGATGTGTTCGAGACCAGACCACAGCTTCTCATCAGGTGCAGAAACCAAGTATGAAGTATTGTTTGCAACATACTGCAGAGGTAAGTCTTCAAACCAATCTGTAAATACATGTAACAATGTGTGCTATGTAGAGTATTTAGCAAGTGCCATAGTGACTTTTGCATTTATTTTATGTAAATTAGTAAGCATGTCCAGCATTAATCCCACTGCACCATAGCCCCACCCATTTTAGTTGGCCACACCCCTTCCCATTGGCCCCACCCATTCAGTTGTCTCCTGCAGCCCCCCTTTGATTTGAAGTCACCAGCCGCCACTGATGCTAGGTCAGCTGTGATGGTATTGCTGTGTCATTTGCATGCATCTCACCAAGAAAGCAATACTCCTCTGACACTGTCCATACTCAGGTATGGTGCACCTTCCTAGACATTTGTCTGAGAGGCTTCCAAGAGATATGCTTCCATTGCCCACAAAGGATGACATAGTAGGAACAGGATTACCAGACAGTTGTATGCTCTCTATGTGATATCAGCACTAAAACTGCTAACAGGCAGAGTCAGCAGCAATAGCACTGTCACTCAGTGCAGCTAGTGTACTGAGCACTATGGTATCATGTATATAGGGTAAAAATGGCACTGGCCATCACTGCACCCAATGCATTGGACAGTGTGACACCATCAACTCTACAAAGTGCAAAGTTGTTAAATAAACCCTTTCTTGTGCTGTGCACCTCCACAGGGACTGAGCTTGACTGAATAAGATGTGAAGTGGTCACAGTAGGTACAATATCTATAAAAGAAGACTCTAGCCATATATGTCCCCTCATCAAAAATGTTAACCTCCTAATAGTTACCTGACAGTGGTGTTGTATGTGAACATGAGGTGGTAACAGTGTACTGCCTATGGTCACAGTCCACCACAGATGTACAGTTGTCCTTTTTTAGCCCCATCATTCATATCATTCACCTTCTCATGGCACCTGGTGTTAACCCTTCCATGACCAATGACAGTGTTCACATCTGTAGTTATTGAGACCATCGTCTCTGTCTCTCCTCAGGATTACTTTCATGGTCCAACAGAGAAGCCCCACTCCTTTGGGTACTGTTCTTTAATATTTCCATCTCCTAGGATGTAAAGTTTATTTTAAGATATCTATCCATTTCTTTCTCTGTCTCTCTGTCACACACACACACACACACACACACACACACACACACACACACACACACACACACACACACACACACACACATTGCTATAGTTCTGAAGAAGTCCTGTTTAAATTTTGGATAAAAGTGCTCATCTCTATTAAAGGTGTTTATACTTATCACTTTCTTCATTGCATTTCATTTTATTGGCTGTAGAATATAAACAAATCGATTGCATTTTGGGAGACGTTGTGTTTATGAGGTTCACCTGCTGGCCATTTTATATGCTTTCCACTGCAGGAATTACTTTTTGGATGTACACTCTGTCACCTAGATTAGTCCCAGTAGGCTAGTAACCTCTTTTTATGGATCACCAGAGATGGCATTGAGACTATTAGGGTTAATTTTGGCATGGCATCATAGAACTTCCCCCACTCTTTTGATAGGTATTGTGGGAGATTTTACATTCACCTGAATCAAGCAGATAGGACCACAGTATAACATCTCATCTGAAGGATGACACACTCAGGAGTGCAGTACTCCCCCTGTACCAAAGGCTAGTGTTCTACTTGTGTCACTGACACTATTAAATCACAGATTCTGACCTTCATTAAAACGCAAACTCAGTATCAAATTGTCTCCTGCTCACTAAACAGTCACAGCACTCCCCCTTCACATTGGCTATATGTGAAAAAGCATCCTTTAAAATATCAGGAAACAACTAATTCAACACCCAAAGGACTCCTAAATATGTACCTTTCTTCACTGACAGTTGTTAACCAGAACAATCATGTAGTGATACACACTCCATTTCTTTACATGCTGCCTCCCAGCCCACCATACCATAAAGAACACTGAAAACTATGTTTTGTAAATGTCTAAATAGAAAACTTTGTATAGTTATGTTTTTTCTATTACTGATATTTACCATTTAACAAATTATGTCTCAATGGCAGAAATGTAACTACGGTGGGACGAGAGGGGCAACAGCAATTTAAAGTGTTTGCTACATTTTAAAAATAAATACAGTTTAAAAGAAGAAATTATTTTTTAATAAAATATGTTGAAGGAGGGTTGTGGGCAAGCTACAAAACTGGGATCCGAATGGCTAGGGCTGGAGGGAGTGGGGTGTGACATGCATTTTTCCAGGGGAGGCATAAATTTGACTGTAATTAGCCAGTCACATATTGCTTATTATAGTGAAGTGCTTTTTTTTTTGCTCTTTACTTAAAGAGCTGAGGGGGTGGGGCGTAGGTTCATAGTGCTGGTACAGGGTGTTAATTGAACCAGCTCTGCTTCTGCTCAATGGTTGTATAACCTGAACACCCATATTGTAGAAATATTATGCTTTGTAAAGATAGGATATATAGCCATCTGTATTAGTTTGTCATTGTATACTCCAGGAGGGTCTCACACAGACCAACGACTGGTGTATTAGTCACAGTCTCAAACTGAATGCAAAGAAAGGCATCACCATTACCTTCAGCACAAATAATGTCCCTTCTTACTATCAAGTCAACAACAATACCCTAAGTACCCATGAAGTGCTAAGGGGCCTGAGATCTCAGGTTGACCATGACCTTAACTTCGACCACCATGTGTCTACCATTGTAAGGAAAGCTTTCCACATAGCTCACTTGATTAGGAAAGGCATTGCCTCGAGAGCAAAATATGTTATAACCCCCCCTACACTCTGCACTTATCCAGCCCATAACTGAGTATAACACCCCATTCGGTATGTACCGTACTAAGCACCTGCAGCAATTAGAGAGACCTCAGTGGTTTCCAACAAAGAAGATGAAGGGGCTCCAGCATATGCCTTACACATACTGACTAAAGTCCCTGTCACTATATTCCATATTGTATAGACTTCTTAGGGGAGACAGATGCCTGGCATGCAGAGCAACCCAAGACCCAAACCTAATGAACTTAATGCAGATCCGTAAATCAAATGGATCTAGGGCTACATGTTCCAGGGACTTAAATATGGCCTGAGACTTAAATAGGACTTGCTGGAGGGACAGATTTATCTCCCAGCAACTTCCACATCTTTGGAACAGGCTAGCAATTAATGTGAAACAAAGCACCTCTATGACACTGTTTAAGAGGAATCTGGACGACTGCATGGGGCACCGTAAATTCATAACGGGCACCCACAACACTCCTGGATATGGGCAGTCATCACTAAATGCAGCCTTGGGTATTGACTAGTACTTCTCTGGCATTACATTGGGTTGAAACAGCTAGATTTAAAATGATCTCCTGGTCGATAGCCTAGTAATCTCCTATGATACTATGAAAAATTATTGCATCCATAACTGCACTTCTCTCTCAACTGAATGTTATGCTTACTTATATACATTGTTTGTCTAACACTGTGCTGTATTAAATGAATTATATTGTGCATTACAGGATGAGCAAACTGTGTATTAAACCCTTTAGGAGAATGAATGAACACTAAAGTACAAGTCTGCTACTTGATGGCAGCATATTAAGCTGCTGTGAAGATATGAAAGAAAAAACAAAATAACCACCATTTTTATACTCTCTAAACAGTGTTTTGCTGTTTAGGGAGAATAAAATTAAAAAAAAAGAAAAGTAATGTGTGTGTGTGTGTGTGTGTGTGTGTGTGTGTGTGTGTGTGTGTGTGTGTGTGTGTGTGTGTGTGTGTGTGTGCATGTTGGTGTATGTCTGTGTATGTGTGTGTTTGTGTGCACATGAGACAGAGAGAGAGATGAGACAGGGAAAAGAGAGAAGTGTGTAAGCAAAACGGAAACAGAAACAGCATATCATAAAGCCTTGAGATTGCAACAGACAAACCATCAGCACACATTCATCATATTATTTCATTTAAGAATGAGAAGTATGAAACTGTGATGTCTGGAATTATTGACTGACTTCAGTCTTCAGTTATTTACAGCAAATCGACCTTTGAATAAGAAATATGAAACTCTAATGTCTGGCATTATTGACTGACTTTAATCGTCTGTGATTTACATCAAAGTACTATATAACAAAATTCGAGACAGTAAAGAGATATGAGGATGTATGATTGCATTGTGCTGTATTCTATTTTTTCTTGTATTAATTTGCTTGCAAACAAACATATGCTGGACATGTGTGTGTGTGTGTGTGTGTGTGTGTGTGTGTGTGTGTGTGTGTGTGTGTGTGTGTGTGTTTTCCTCTCTGTATTTTTGAATGTGTCTGTGTATTTCAATAAGTGCGTGTGTGTGTGTGTGTGTGTGTGTGTGTGTGTGTGTGTGTGTGTGTGTGTGTGTGTGTGTGTGTGTGTGTGTGTGTGTATCTGAGAGTGTGTGTGTGTGTCTGAGAGTGTGTGTGTGTGTGTGTGTGTGTGTGTGTGTGGGTCTAGTTCACTTGACCTAAATTTCATTTGACTGACACCCATTTGACTGACGCCCAAATAACCTAAATTTCATTTGACATAAAACTCATTTGACTGGCACCCATTTCACCGACTTGTAAGACATAGACTTGTTGTGGGTTTTCTTTCACCCGTGACTTGTTTGTGATAAAAAGAGTTACTGTAACTTATAGTGCTGACTGTTAGAATTCCATTAGTCATATAGAAAGTAGTGCTGCAGTGTTTCTAAATGTGGGTTTTTCTATTTACATTTTTTTGGGAAGTATCTAAAGTAATTTGGCGAATGTTTTATCCATTCCCAGCAGTAATGGTGGTGTGTAGAGTACTGAAAGGCAAGTTAAAGGTATAGGGCCTTTTCCCCACTGTAGTGCAATCCTGGAGTTAGTGTATATATATATATATATATATATATATATATATATATAATTGGGGGGTTGTAGCCCCCAAACTAGTTTGGTTCTACATTGTCCCATTTCTGTTAAGAGGGTTAGTAAGTAGTTTTTAAATTCTGGAAAGGGTTAGTTATTGTTGTTCTAAATTCTGGAAAGGGTTAGTTATTGGTGTTCTAAGCGTGCTTGTCTATGGTTTAAGATTTAGTATGCTGAAATTCAGCAGTGTAAGCTGTTGGTGAAATGCGTTCTAGGTCAAATGAAATTTAGGTCAAATGGGTGTTGGTCAAATGGGAGTCAGTCAAATGAAATTTAGGTCAAGTGAAGTAGACCTGCATTTGTGTGCCATTGTTTATTCGTCAGTTATTTAAATAACATATTGGATGCAAAATACTTCCTCCAACAATAATCAAATCAAATGTAAATAAAAATAAAATAAAAAAAACAATTACATATGCTAGAGCAAGTTTGAAATAATAGGTGGAGGATCTATTTTATACACATTAAGTCTCAAATAAGCATAAAACCGAAGTAAAATGTTAAACAAGATATATAGGGGAATATACCACTGAAAATGAACTCAACATGCAATGAATATCTAAAACTATTTTTAAAATATTTACAGAGTATCTAGAACCAAACAAACAACAAAATAAAATACACAGTGATATAGAACCCATCTTTGTGGCTTAGTGATACTTGAAGTCCTGAGTGTGACTCATATGATCTGAGTTTGATTTACAACCTTGTGTACTAGAAAAGCCAGGCAGGAGAAGATTGGATTGAGTGGTTCAAGCCAGTTTGCCTCTCTGAGGAGTAAAGAATAGTAGCTCCAGTTTGTTAATCATCACAAGGAAGCAAAGGCTTATAAGGTACTGAAATGGCCAGGACTAGGAACATGGCTTTTCCAAGCTAGTAATGGCATCTTTCAATAGCATGTATGTGGTAGCATGTACATGCATGGAGAGAGCATAAGAAGGTCCGTGGTGATGCAGGTTCTTCCTGTGATAGGTGTGGGGCCTAAATAAAAATGGGCTCGGTGGAGGATGCTAGCAAAGGCACAACCCAGTCCTATGACTTCTATATGATGGCCAGCAGTATAGCAAGGGTGGGGCAAAGGAAGCAGCTGCCCCCGGTGCAAAGTATTAGGGAACAGAATTGAAAATTCCTGGCTGGAGTCTTTAAATTTTTTTCACTTTCAGTACTAAGATGCCAGTACAGAAAGACACTTCGGTTTACATTTCTTTTGATTTTTTTTCTTCATAAGTAGAGCTGGAGAGACTTGGCTACTGTACAAATGATTGGTACAAAAGTACCATTGACTTTCTACAATAAAAGCAGGATTTTTTTTTTACTGTTCATTTCAAGAGCTGAGGAGGTGGAGTGCTAATCCAGGGTTCAGATTAGCCAACTATTCCTCCAGCAATCACCTCTTCGGTTGTCTCTCATCACCATACCCACAGAGGTTGCTTGATTGTCAGCAGGCACAGAGGGAGAAAGCATATGGAAAAAACACACTAATTTACCATGCAATGTTTGTAACATACTATAGCATACTATAATATGGCTATGCCACAGTTGATAAGTACAATGATAAGTTATTATAGCAAATTATTTTTACAGAAAGAGTCACAGGAGCCAGCACTGTACTTAATCCAAACAGGAAAACAGAATAAATTGATTGAGCATATGTACATTGTTATTAAGCATTTTTAGCTTTTTTTAGCTGGAGTGCCTGTTTGAACTGCTTCTGCCTAACTATTACTGATTTCTCTTTGCATTTGATTTTTGAAGTGAAGTTTTTCATTTAAGGTTTGGTTACTTCTATTTTCTTATATTTCGTTTGCTTTAAGTATCTTTGTTCTGCTGGATCTTTAAAAGGTCTTGGCTAGGGTCAGTTAGAAAAGTTAGAAAATAATTTCTTTGCAGACAGTGAATAACATCAAGTTAATTAGTGGGAGGAGCTGAGAAACAGCATTCCTCTTTAACTACAAATTGTTGGAGGTGTCTTCATTTAGCTGGAGTACCTATTTCACCTGCTTCTGTCTGACTATTGTTGATCTCTCTCTGTATTTGATTTTCCCACCCACACACCCAGCTGTTGCTGTACTCTTAAGGTTGGAGCTTTTGTGTTTGCCCGCCTCTACTATTAATCCATTGGAAAAGCCCAACACCTTACCCTCAGACTTGAATTATCATATGTTTCCTCCCTTCCCATTTACTAAAAAAACACTTTATTCAGCTACTTTTACTCTATTTATGCTTCTTCATACATTATTACTTTATTTTACTTTTTGTTACTTGCTCTTAAAAGTGTGCAGTTGTATTTATTACTGCTTGTTAGTGGCCTTTTCGATTGTAACTTTTATTCTAAGGCTCTTAGTTTTGATTTAAGCACTTGGCTTCAAACTAGTTATCTTACATAAGGAAGGTTACAGTCTACACTCTTGTGGCAGGAGAGGTAGCTTACATCCTTCTAATTTGGGAATTGCTGTTTGAAAGGTTATTGTATCTGTTATCCTAAAAGTGTATTAGTTCTGGTTTAAGCACTTGGGGTTCAGACCAGTTATTTTACATTAAGAAAATGTGTTGGTCTACACTCTTGTGGGAGAAGAGGGTAGTCGCCACTCTTCTGAGCTGGGAATTGCTGGATGAACGCTTATTGTGCCTGTAATTCTGTGTCTTTTTTCTGATTAAGCTCAACACTAAGTGCTTTATTTAAACTGTTTTCTATACTTGTAGTGTGTTTTAATTGTATTTGCTGTATTTAAACCATATCTGCTGAAATTTCAACTGTTTTTACTGTGTTCTGATTCTTGATTGCACTTCTAGTTGCTGTAGCATAGGCTAGATTCAGACTTGCTGAATCTAGTTCTGGTTGTGCAGATTGAGCACTAAATCAGGAAATCTTTTGTTGGAGAAGTCCCATGTGCCCTCTTGGAAGGAAGGTGCAGTTTGGACTGATCTAACTGAAGGTTACTGTAACAGGGCTCAGTTTTGAGCTTTAGGATTGGTTAATTTGTTTCCAACCATTTTCTGTTGTTTGTTATAAAAGCCCGGCATTTGTGTGGGTTTGCACTTGTTTTTAACACAGATCTAATGAGTTTGGTGACCTGCTTCTGCTCCACTGATCTTCCAAAACTAATGTGTGATCAACGAACACTCTAGTCAGTAACAGGTCTAATCCTAGCATTATGGAGAGTCAGACTACACTTATTTCCCCTGCCAACATGGTTTATATGGGTCTCCTGAGGCAGCGTAGCAACTGCCTCATGTATAAAGACAGCCCTCTACTACTAAATAACTCTAGTACAGAGTGTGAGAGATGTATCTATACCAAGAAGCTAGAATCCCTGCTCTCTCATGCACCAAACAATAACACTAAAGAGGTTGTCAGCTCACACACCACAACTCTTACCCAAAGCACACATACCACAGTTCATACACAAAGCTTGAACTCAACACATTGACCATCATACGCAGAGGTACACCAGACACCTCTTAAGCGCAAGGTTGCTACACCTGACACAACACCCACAGCACTCAAGACACATAACAACATCAGCATCTCACCAACTAGGCCCTTAAGGCACAACACACCAAATCCTAATTTTCTTGTTATTGGAGATTCTACAGTGAGACACACTGACATCCTGCTCACCAGGTTGGATAAGGAGAAAGTCACAGTCAGCTGTTTGTCCAGTGCCAGGATTTTTATGATTACGCATGCACTCACGTCACTCACAACAAGTACCATTATGACTCAGTCATAGTTCATGTAAGTGTGAATGACTTGAGACATACCTCAGTGGACTATATGAATAGAGACCTAATTGAGCTCTCTGAATATGTGTCCTAGGCAAGTATGCCCCTAGCCTTGAGCAGCATTTTACCCTCACCTAAAATGATTCCACAATATAAACAAAAAATGATTGATGCTAATAACTGGCTTAGTTTCTGGTATCATTCGAGGGGGATCTAGTTTCTGTCAGCTTGGGATGACATGGTTAATAGACCTCTATGCTTTGACAGAGATGGTCTGCACCTGGCAACTCTGAGATTTTGTCTGCTGGCTAAGGCTCTTGCCTCCACCATAGTGCTTTTTTGGGCAAGGTTTCAAAAACAAAGCTTCCAACATGAAATTATCCAGCACAAACAAAATAAGGGTTTTGCTGCTGAATGCTAGGAGTTTAAACCAAAAGCTGCACTCTCTGGAAGCATTAATTTCCTTGGATGATGTAGACATCTATGCAGTCACAGAAAACCGGTTCAAGACCACAGAGACTACCCCAGCCTTGCAAGGCTACAATGCCTTCCAAACCTTCAGACCATAAAATGAACATGTGAGAACCAAAGGTGGTGGAGTATCTAGCTACATTAAAGATAAATACTCCTCCAGACTGGTTTGACAAGATAACTCTAGGGAGCTACTCCAAGTTCAGATTACAGTAGGAAAGACCCCCTTCAAGTCATTGCTAGTTACAGGTTTTCCTCCATGAACCAAGATGCTCATGCGGATTAGTTGGCATTACTTGAGTCGATCAAAATACAACCTAATACTCTTGTCATGGTGGATTTTAACTATCCTACCATCAACTGAGTAACTTATATGATCCACAACTTACTTGCACAAAAGTTTCTTGACTTTGTTAAATCAAATGCCCTGGAACAAATTGTACAAAATCCTGCAAAGGGCTCAAATATACTTGACCTGGTTCTCACCAACATGAGAGACCACCATGCTACTGTAATTGTAGGACCCTCATTAGTAAAATCTGATCATAAGTCAGTCACTTTTGAAGTAGCAATAACTCCATGACCCATCAGAGATGAAGCGAGATTAAAAATCTTCACCAAACCCAACTATACCCTCCTAGGGGTTGGCATAAATGTTTCCAAATCCCAGACCCCACATATGGTCTTGGCAACTATATTAAAGTATACACCAACGCTTATATGAATGTATTGACTCAGCGGTGATGGATAAGACCAAAGTAAGAGTCTCGAGAAAAAACAAGCCACCTTGGTGGATACCTCACATAAATAAACTATACAACAAGTGTAAGAAGCCAAGCTAAGAATACCAAAGGGAGGTCCCAGCACTGGAACAGTACCCTCCTAAGCCTAAATAAACAAATAAGACAACTTATAAAATCCTCTAAGGACAACTTTGAGAAACATTTAGAAAACACAGCTATGGATAACCATAAGGCTTTCTTTAGCTACATCCATAGCCTAAAATGTAGGACACAGACATGTGCTGAACTAGTGACAAATAATATCACACATACTGAGTCTACAGAAATTGCTAACCTACTAGCAGACACTTTGGTGAAAATTTCTCCCCTTTATCCCATCCTAACATATCACAAACTATACCTTCAACAGCTCTCCTGCCCTATATATCTAAATAACAAGTCATCAAAGCTCTGTCTAAGGCTAAAATACAGCCTCTATGGGTCCTGATGGCATCTCAGACTGCATTCTACACAAACTAAAACAGGAACTAACAACCCACTTAGGTACTCTATTTAACCACAGCCTGAATATAGGATTTGTCCCAGCTGAGTGGAAAACCATGACCGTTATCCCCTTCCACAAGGGCAGCTTAGCAACAGATCTGGGGGGTAGAGCTATAGGCCTGACTAGCCTTATCTGCAAGGCATGGAACATGTCATTGTGGACCTCATAAATAAAGATATAGGTGAACTCCAAACCTTTGATCCAACCTAGTTCAGCTTTGTAAAGGGTCAGTCATGACTGTTAAGCCTCGTTAACTTCTTTGAAAATGTGACCAGGACCATAGATGAGGGCAAATCTGTGCACTCAGCACAGCTGGACTTGATGAAGGCCTTTCACACAATTCACCAATTAGGCATTATTGATAAACTCACCAACCTAAATGTCAACCCCTTTGTTGTTAGGTAGGTCCCAAACTGGCTCACTAACCATACACATGCTATCAAAGTGGGTGACTCCACCTCAGTCAGCAAACCTGTCACCAGTGGGGTTCCACAAGGGTCAGTTCTTACTTCTCAAAAGTTCAGGCCAAAGCAAAGGGACTGTGGCTGGCCAGGTTTACTCATGACTGCAAACGATGCAATCGTTGACTTCCTAAGTGATGTCAGTGTACTCCAAGAGAGGCTTACGCAGACCATCAATTGGTACCAAAGCCATAGACTCAAACTAAATGCAAAAAAAATGCATCATTATCCCCTTCAGTAAAAACAATGCCCCATACTAACTGTCAAATAAACAATAATACCTTAAATATGAACGTGGTAGTGAGGGATTTGGGCACACAAGTAGAATTTAACCTAAACTTTGACCATCATGTGTCCACTGTAGTAAGAAAGGCATTCTAAGTCACACATTTGATTAGCAAAGGCATAGCCTCAAGAGGAAAAGATGTTGTAATTCCCTATACTCATTCCTTATCAGGCCCATAATTGAATATAACACCCCCTTTGGTATGTACCATACCGGCACCTGCAGCAACTGGAAAGACCCCAGAGAATTTTTAACTAAGATGATCCAGCGTCTTCAGCACATGCCTTAGGCAGACAGACTGAAGTCTTTGTCACTGTAGTCAGTAGCATATAGGCTACTTAGACAAGACTTGTGCCTGGCTTACAGAGCAATCTCTGACCCCAACCTGATGAAGCTGTTACACAACTGTACGTCAAATGGGACTAGAATTACCATCTCCAGTGACCTAAATCTGGTCTACAATTTAAATAGGACATGCTGGAGAAACAAATTCCCCTCACAGAGGTTGCCACTTTTCTGGAATAGGCTACCAATTAATGTTAAGCAGAAAACCTCTATGACTGTTCAAAAGGAGCCTGGATGAATGGATGAGAAACAACAAATTCTTGCTGGCAATAGTTCCCACCTCCCTATTATGGGGCAGTCATTACTAATAATAATCTCAGGCATTGACTGGACTTTTTCTCTTTAAATGTAATGGGTGTAATAGGCTATGATTAAAACCTCCGTTGAGTCAGTAGCCTAGTAAACTCCTATGAACTTATGGACCTATTAAGATTGTTGAACATATTTAACTTTGGATAATTCATAATTGTTGACTATTTGTTACATTTTCCATACTTGTGGCTTATTAAATGTTTTGCTTTTTTAAAGTTTGATATATTCTGATAAGGGCTGTTGAGATAATTTGGCTTTGTACATATGCTAACAGTGAATTTAATGAATCAGAAACAGAAAGTAAAGAGTAGATTGGAGACTGGTTAGATGGGGAGGATCTGATATAATAGTGCAGCTAAGCAATGTGATATTATTTTTTATTATTTTATTTACTTTTGCTGACCATGTTACTCTTACTAGGCACAAAGTATATTTTAGGAGATACCAGAGTGGTATTTTATTTATTATTTATTTATTTATTTCCAGTTTGATGACCGGGGAGGTCCACTGGGCTCAGGGAGCCCGTTTTCAGTGGAGGCCCGGGGAGAAAAGCTCCACAAATCTAATTAGATACATTTTAAAATCAAAGTAAAACATACATAGTATAAAAAATACATAGCACATAATAAAAAGATCAAACAAAGGACACAAACAGTTTGATTCAATGTCAATGTGATAAACAAACAGCAGAATGAACAAATAGTTCAGAAGAAGAGAGTATATAGTATAGAAGTTGGTGGAAGTAATTTGTTATAAGAAACAAATTAATAATTAAGAGTGGGTTAGGAGAGGAGAGGTTGAGAAGTAAGGAGAGGTTAGCCAGGGGTAAGGAGAGAGGAGGGTTTAAGAGGCAAAGGAGGAAGAGAGCAGTTGCATTTCCTGTTAAGTAAGTAGTAGGAATAAAGTTGAGATTTGAAGCTATTGAGGTTATTGCAGGTCCGTGGGCTGGAGGGAAGAGAGTTCCATTTTTTTGCTAGGGCACAGGATAAGAGTAGCTGGCCAGCTGGGCACTTGGGTTTATGAATGGTCAGCAGGTTTTCGTGAGAAGATCTAAGAGTTCTGGGAGGGGAATATGGTTGCAGTATGTTGGATAGTGCAGGGCAGTTTGAGGGTTGGAATACTAATTTGTGTGCTGACTTTAGTTGGTGAAAGTCAAGTAGGTTGGGCAGTTCAAGCCAGTTAAGGGAATGAAGGGAATTGCAATGGTGTGAGGAGGATTTGACGCCTGTGGCAAATCTAGAAATTTTGTTGTAACATATCTCTAGTTTGGAGGTAAGTGAGGAGGATAAGTTAGAGAACAGGGGAGAGCCATACATGAGAGAGGGAAGAAGATAGGTAGTGGCAAGAGTTAGCCAAGAGGAAGGAGAGAGGAAGAGGTTATTTCTGTAAAGTAGGCCAAGTTTTATGTGTGTTTTTTTGATATTCTGCTGAATGTGGGAGTTAAATTTTAGCTGACTGTCTATGGTGACACCAAGAAGTTTGGCAGTGTGTACAATCTCTATTTGTGAGTTATTACGACTAGTGATGTGAAGGGAGTTTTCATCTAGAGGGGAAGATTTGGAGGGGGAGAATAGAAGGATCTTGGTTTTGTTGGCATTAAGAGAGGTGGTTTTGGAGCATCCAATCTTCAGTGGTAGAAAAGGCATTTTGGGTTAGAGATTGGAGCTCAGCTAGGTTGGAGGCACTACAAATCAAAGTGGAATCATCAGCGTATTGAACAATTTTGGAGTTGGGAATGGCTTTATGGAAGTCATTAATAAAGATGTTGAATAGCAGAGGACCAAGTATGGAACCTTGGGGTACACCAGTGGGAGTAGGGAGGAAAGAGGAAGTGGCTTGGCCCCATTTCGCAGCTTGGGACCTGTTAGAAAGATAGCCAGAGAACCAAGAAATGGTTGCTTGGGAAAGGTTAAGTTTAGAGAGATGGTTTAGGAGGTGGGTATGGGAGATGGTATCAAAGGCTTTAGAAAGGTCTAGCAGGACAGAAGATACTAAATCTCCAGAGTCACGGGCTGAATTGATGAAATGTAAGATGGAGAGCAGGGCAGAGTTAGTACTATGTCCAGGGCGGAAACCATGCTTGGTGGGGGAAAGTAGTTGATGTTTGGTAAGGAATGGTAAGAGCTGTAGATGGATGCATTTTTCAAGAATTTTGGAGATAGGGGAGAGGATAATTCATAATTTATTTCCAAAAAGAATGGACTCTTTAATATACATTGTAGTTAGTGAGAATAAGGAACAAATAGATACACAGAGTGTTATTTTGTATGGATAATAGGAAAAAGTTGTCCAATTAAAGTTCAGCTTTATCTGAGTGATTATAATGAAGCAATGCCACAATGGATAAATAATACAAAAAAAGAAAAAAAAAACAACATGAGTTTGAAAATACAAATAGAAAACATATACAAAGCTAATGTACACAGCATGCCAGTTGAAAAAGAGAGCAATATAAAGCAATATAATAGATGTTCCTTAAAGGGTCTTTTAAGTTCATTGAGCATTGGGTCTAACATACTTCTAAAGGTGTGCTGCTTGAAAAGTAACTAACAGAATCCCAGCAGATGCAAACCACATCTTTAACAGTAGTCTGTAAATGGCAGAGCAGAGGGTATGGGCAGGAGAGTACGGCACATGCTGGGTGTACCAATGTAATTTAGGGCAGAGCAGACGGCATGGACAGGACAGTATGGCACAAGCCAGATGGACCAATGTCATTTAGGTCTGAGCAGAGGGCTTGGGCAAGAAAATATGGCACATGCTAAGTGGACCGATGCCATTTAGGGTAAGCAGAGGGTATGAGCAAGAGAGTATAGCACAAGCCAGGTGAACCAATGTCATTTACGGGAGAGCAGAGAGCAAGACCAGGAGAGTATAGCACAAGCCAGGTGAACCAATGTCATTTACGGAAGAGCAGAGGGCATGGGCAGGAGAGTAAGGCACAAACCAGTTAGACCAATGTCATTTAGGGCAGAGCAGAAGGCATGGGCATGATAGTACAGCAGCAGCCAGGTGGACCAATGTGAAATATGATGGAGCTCTCAGAATATGTGTTCAAGGCAGGTATGAACCTAGCCCTGAGCAGCATTTTACCTTCACCAAGAATGATGCCGCAATATGAACAAAAGATGATGGACTTCAGTAATTGCTTGGCTTCTGGTGTTATTCAAAGGGGGTATGATACTTATCCACCTTGAAGAAGATGGTAGACAGTCCTAACTGCTTTGCCAGGGACTTCCTATATCTACCATCCCAAATATTTTGCATAGTGTCTTTTTTTAGGCAACATCAGTCTTCAAGAACTTCTAACATAACAAAACAGAATGCAGATAACATTAAGGTATTGATGCTCAGTGCTAGGAGCCATAAGAAAAACATCGACTCCCTACAGGCACTCCTTATCCAGGAATGTGTGAGTATATGCATCATCACTGTCACCTTGTTCAAGACTACTGATAGCATCCCATCAATGCAAGACATCAACTACTACCAAGCATTCAGGTTCACCACAGTAGATGAAGGCACTAAAGGTGGTCGAGGCTCTATAGTTGTAAAACATAATTTCACCTCTCGATTCATTAGATAGGATAATGGCCTTGAACTCCTACATGTCCAACTTACCATTAACAAAAACCACCCATATCTTATAGGAGCCCCCCCCCCCATTTCTTCCTTTGGTCCATACCTCCAACCTAATCAGAATGAAGTACCTATGCACTAAGCCAAATACCTTTCTACTAGCAAACTTCAACTACTTTTCCATCAACTGGGAAATGTATACATCCTCAAACATGTATACCCAGAAATTTCTGGACTTCATCAGTGCAAACTCTCTGGAATCATAACCATTTGAAATATCAGAACCCTCTTTAACGAGTCCCCTAACATGGAAACTGATTGACTGACACAAAAAAAAGATATACATATACTAAGTCTGAGATAGTCATTTCTTAGAATATTTATTTTTCTTTGAGATATAATAATGTTGTAGTTGGTAAATGTCTTTATTAGATTCATGCCAATGAACACAGCAGAGCAATAAAAGATTAAGTACAAATCCTGAACAGAAAGAACAACAAATTGAATTACTCATCAACAATTGTTTGAAACCAGCAAAATATAAACCTGGACCAAAAACTATAACTTTCTAACTCTGTATTTTGTTTTCTATAACAAGGAATATACATATATATGCAACTCATTTAAGAACACTTTCTTCCAGTCTATCTGGTAAGACTTCCAGTGCTTAAACATCACAGTCAGCTTTGTTGCTATGACAACTCTTATTCTATAAAGCATAATTTGAGAAATCTGCAAACAAGGATCATGTATACTAAGCAGTTATAAGGTAGGACTGTTCTAGTCTGGAACAAGAACCTGGGAAGCACTTGCAAAAGCATGATAAAGCTGTTTCCAACCATATTTATCCACTGAAAATTCCAAATCATATGAAAGTCAGTCTGCCACCACCCCACACCTCCAACAAACAGCAGTACAAAGACAACCTTTGCATTTTAACCTTGCAGAGGCATATTGACAAGTATCAATCATCTTAAAATAAAAACAAAAAAAGCAACTTGAGGAGAGAGCACAAAATTGCAAGATTCTATGACAGCTCCCATCCATTCATTCATTCTTCATATTGAAAGATCCTACCACCCCTACTCACCCAGCATTGGCTAAGATGGACCTGCCTTCAATCTCCTCTGGCAGATGATACAGTGTTGAGATTTTAACATGCAAGAGGGAAGAAGAGTGACTGACCTTTGCAGGGGAAAGGACATCACTATTGCTTTGCAGAACTGTGACCCTTAACCTTGTAACGTCTGCAGTATTAGAAGTTAAATGCAAATATTGCCATCATAACAAACTACCTGACCAGTTCAAACAGGAAAAGTCTTGCCTCCAAACCTGACTGACATAAATGATGCCCAGTTTTGCCAACTGATTGATTTGTTTGAAATCTGAAACTCCTTATTAAACCAAAGTTTTGCCCATCCAATTACTTGATTTTTGTGAAAAAAAACTTAGCCTTTAGTTTAACCTACCAGTTCTCTAATCTCCTACACTCAGGCTTGCAGCATCCATTGGGAAAACATATTGCTGATAATAATTAAGATCCAACTCTCACCAAAACCATGACATTTGATCATCAGGCCTAGCTCTTAGAAGTTGCCATCCTATCTCTGCTTTTCCATTAAAACTTAAATTAGGGATTCCAAACCCAACTCATAAGTTTATTTTTTTTATTTATTTATTTGTTTTAATTTGTTAACCGGGTTGGTCTAGCTGAGCCAAATAACCCATTTTCTGTGGAGACCCGAGGAGAAAAGCTCCAAATGCAATTACAAACATTCAAAAAAAATTGCATCATAATAAAATTTATACTACAAAAGGAGACCAGATAGCTCCAATGGCAATTACAACATACAAAAAGGAAATTACATTGTAATGAGAATTAGTACAGCAAAAGATGTTAACACAAATATAAGGTTTTGTACAAGTTTTTGTATAAATGTATATACATATTTATAGTACCAACATTATGGTGAAGGTGCAAGGGAGGAAAAAGATTATGCACTCATAGTGGGAGTTGGTTTGATTTTCTAAGAAGAGGAGCAAGAAGAGAAAAGGGAGAAAGGATGGAGAGTATAGCAGAGATTTCTCCTCTTGTGTAAGAAAGGAACATTTAAGCACTCCAAATTAAGATTTTTCTCTCTTCCACAATCATATAAGATCCCACCATTTTTACTCACTATATTGTTCAATGGAAATGTCATAATAACCCCCAAATATCTATATTCAGTTACTTGCTTTATTCCATTTATAGAAAAAGTTGACATTAATAATTTTTTATAAACCTGATTAAGAGGAAATATTTTCATTTTAGGTAAATTCAGCTTTAGCACAGACATCCTTAACACCCTAGTTGATGAATATAAGTTTGGTTTGTACGTGTGGTTTGCCCCCCAGTAAAACTCAAGTTAAAAGGAGAAGAGCAATATTCAACATGTGCTCTTCTCTGGTACTTTTGTTCTTTTTTTTTGTATCCGCACTTGGAGTTATGAGCACTGACATTTCAATAGTGAGTCTTCTGGACCAGTTAGTCCTTGGTACTTATCAAAATGTGGCAGCTATGCTCCCTCCCTGCATTACTTCCTCCCTGATCGAATCAGACCATAAACCAGTTAGATTTACCTATAGATTCAGGCTAAAAGAATCTGCACTATCTCAATGTTCAGACATTATGCCAGTGATAATCCATCTTGGTGACCCCCACTGTTTATGTGTAATCCTTCACTGCCAAATTCTATGTACCTGTAAATAGCTGCATAGATGCATCTGTCTCCCTCAAAAGTACACGCAACATAAAATTAAAAAAGTAACTCTTATGGTGGAACCGTAACATAAGCTGAAAAACAAATCATTGCATGCAAAAATAAATTTAACTCTCAATACTCTTGCTAAACCTAACAAGAAACTCTGGACTCTGGTCAAATCACCCAAAGCCAGATATGAGTTAATGAGTTAAAAATAGTTAATCAAGCAAAAGATCACCACAGCACCTTCATTAACTATATTAGAAATGTACAGAGCTAATAGTAAATTATATAACTAATAGTAAATGATATAACATATGTGGGCACAGAAAACATAGCCAATCTACTAGCAGGCAAATTTAGGTCAAACTTCATTCCCAGCCCTATACCCCTAGATAACGCACCTGCTTCAACTCCCCCTCATATATCCGAAGAACAAATCTTTAAGGTGCTACCTAATGCCAAGAACACTACTTCTGTGGATATGTATAACATACCTGGTTACTTACTGGTCAGTCTGAGACATGACTATTCAGACTGCCGTCTACATAGGTTATTCAATATCAACCTCCAAATAGGCTTTATGTCAGATGAATGGAGGACAGCAACCATCATCACCTTGCACAAAGGTGGAGTGTCAAAGGCTACATGTAATTTTAGAAGTAAATATTGTGGGAAGACCTAGCCAGGGAATTGTTATGGCTTGGCTTGTATAGGCCCTAGGGCCGATAGCCTAGTACCAACCTATGAACCTATGAACCAATAAGTTTGATCAGCCTCATCTGTAAGGCTATGGAAAGGGACCTTTATAGAATTAATAAATAAGGATGTAGGGAACCTATAAGCTCTAGATCCAAACCAGTTTGGAGTTGTCAAAGGCAGATCCTGCTTACTTAACCTGGTTAACTTCTTTGAGGAAGTTACTGAAGCATTGGGTGAGGCCATATCAGTATATGCCACATATCTAGACTTTGCAAAGGCATTTAGCACCATCTCATGCTCAGGTAATATACATAAACTCTCACAGCTAAATGTAAATCCCTATTTAAATCACTGGACAGCAAATTTGCTCAAAAACAGAATCCAAGAAAGTAAAGAGGATGAAAGAACATCTTTCTTCAAAAAAAAAACACAGGCTTTAGTCCATGGGTCACTCCTCTTTGGTACTTTTCTTGGAGATCAAATCAAATGTTATAGGTTTACAGCTGACCAAGTTTGCAGATGACTGCAAAGTTGATGCCAGGACACCATAATCCTCCAAGAGAACTTTTCCAAAACAAAGAGCTGGTATCAATTCCTTTTCTCTAGTAATCCATGAATCAATTACCACCCAGTCATCCAAAATTAAAGTCACATCTCCCCATCAAATTGATATGTGACTGCTCATCTGATTTTCCCATTAGCTCTTCCAACTCCACACAAGCATCAAACTGTTATTCTAACTGCTACTCATCAGCCTCCATCTCAGTAAATTATTGCCCTCCCAAGTATGAAGACTGAGCACATCAGTAATTTCTGCTACTCATCTTACTCCCTGTTACTCTGCCATGAATAAATACTTCATAACATGTACTGCTCTTCGCACAATTCATCCATAAAACACTAACATATTATGTTTACACCGCCAGTCTACTCTTTCGCTTTCACTCCACCTACATTCAATATGACATCTTTAGCTGTTCTTAATCTCATATTCCATTTCCTATATACCAATGGCTATTCACTTTTTTCTACATAGCTATCATTATTGAACTATTGTTTGCTGTCTTCCTGTTCTACACACTACTAGCAAAGCTAGATTATTTTATTAATGATGTTAATCAAATCTTCCGAGTGGCCATGGTGGTGCAGCTGTTTGCATTGTCGCCTCACAGCAAGAGGTTCTCTGGTTCTATCCTTGGCTGGGGTGCCTTATGTGTGGAGTCTGCATGTCCTCCCAGTGGTCATCTGGGTTTCCTCCGGGTGCTCCAGTTTCCTCCCACATCTCAAAGACATGCTGTAGGTGGATTTGATACTCTAAAATTGGCCCTAGGCATGAGTGTGTGCATGTGTGTGCCTTCTGTGGAAGGTTGGGTGCCGGGCTGGCAACTCGACACTGTAAAAACTCCACTATCAATCATGAGTGGACAGGTGCTCCGCTGTGGTGACCCCTAACCGGGAAAAGTCGAAAGAAGAAGTTAATCAAATCTTCTGTAAAACTGTTGGAGCTTTTCTTCTTAGGCTTTTGCTGAAAAGGGGTCATTACTGGCCTAGGCAGATTTAACCGCGGTGGTGGTGCTGCGGTAGCGTTGTCAACTCACAATAAGACGCTGCCTGGTTTGATTCTCAGCTAGAGCATCTTCTGCGTGGAGACATGCGTGAATGGGCATACTTTCGTTGAAGGTTGTGCATCAGGCCTGGCAAGCCGGTACGTAAAAATCAACTGCCAATCATAAGCGGACCGGAGTTCCACTGTGGCGACCCCTAACCGGGAAAAGCCGAAAGAAACAAACAAACTGGCCTAGGCAGACTTACCTGGTAATTAAACGGAAATAAAATAAAAATAAATCATATAAAACCATGGAATAAAACTAAGCACATAGAAATGTTTAAGCATATCCTTCTGCAAGCATGACTTCCTTATAACTATCATTTACAACATAAGCTTCAGTGTTGATCCTGTAGTCATGGATCTGGGAGCCTGTGTCTGCAATGAACTGTCCTTTGATCCCCACATATCCACTATTGTAAGGAAGTCCTTTGTCATTGCACAGCTTATATCTAAAGTTATGGCATCCAGGACCAGTGATGTAATCATTCATCTGTAGTCTGTTCTCATTCATTCAATCTTTGAATATAATGCCTCATTCTGTATGTACCTGTCTAAACACTTGCCACAACTGGAGCAACCACAATGCTTTCTTATTAAAAAAAAAAATAACGGCCTATATCACAAAAGCTTTGCAGGCCATCTCAAAGCCTTGTCTCTCTTCTTGTTATTATACAGGCTACTAAGAAGCTACCTCTACCTCACATATAGAACTTCAGCTGTCAGATCAATTACATATTCAGATGTCCAGTGGTAGTATGAACACCGTCGCAAGGGATCTCAGTCTCTTTTGCAACATAAATAGAACATGTTGTAGAGACAGATAATTATCATAGAGAATACCACTTCTATGGAATGGTCTTCCATGTCACATAAAGCAAATTACTTCCATGGTTTTGTTCAAACCTAAATTGGATGAATGGATGGGAATCAATAAATTCCTCTGTCATTTAGCAGCTATGTTCCTTATGGTTAGGGGCAACAAGTAAATGTCCCAACATATCCTTGTTTTACCTATTTATGTGCTAATTGTATGCAAATTTTAAAAGGCAAAAACTACCATGGGAATGTAAGTCTAGTTTTTTTAAAGATCCTTACAGATCAATAGCCTAAGTATCTATGAACCTATGTTGCTCAGTATAACATTGAATGGCTTGGGGTGGGTGGGTATTCAGGACAAAGCCAGTGATGACAAACATGTCTATCATTTCTGTTACAGCAATGTTCTGAAATTTATTGAATTTTGGTCTTAAACTCCTAGTAAATCTTTCTAGGCTAGGAAAATTGTTACTACTTTAGTTACTACATTAGTCAGGATTGTTTGCCAAATGAACTAGACGGTACCAGTTCACAGGAATAATATGATCTAGTAATCAACTGTTCTCAAGAGTAACATTTTCACCATTATAGCACATTCCTAATCATCTAACCCCACTGTTGATGGAACTAGTCAAACCAAGATAATAAATTCTAAAATTGGGGGAAGGAATGACATCAGTGAATGAAAGGCCAAAGTCCTTATTATGAGAATACCATTTTTTTTCAACAGTGTCTAACATTTCAGTGACACTTGTTTTACATGTGTCAGACAAAACTACATAGTTCTTACAAACCGTTTTGAAACATTACATTTAAATACATAAATGATGATGTCATTTAATTTGCAACCAGGTAAGTAATAAACAGTAACATTTTACCTACTTATTCTCAGGGGTAAATCACACAAACGATGCAGTGTTAAGTCCCCAATAATAAGAACCTTGGGGCCAGTGAAAAGGTACCAGAAGATTGCTTGGTGGAATGGGTTTATCAGTATTGAGAATCTGTACTCTCATCTTTCTCAGCAATTAATAATAATTGGCTAGTTATTGATGGCATAGATTCTTTTAACATAGGCTATGCTTTTTTTTTCTGAACACCCTTGCTGTTGAAAGAATATCTGTAGTATGGAAATGTATATTGGGCTGGATTTTAAAAGGATGTTATACTAAGCAAAATAGGTCATAAGTGAGCTAATGGCATTATTAATTCCAAAACATCAACAAATAAAGCATATACTATAATGAAAATGTTATAGTATAGATGCAGCATCCACTGATGCATGTCTGATTCTGAAAGATAGTGTATATGGCACACAAAAATAAAAAAGGTTTTGGTAGGACTCACCACTATTTTTAAAATGATAGATAGAAGAGAAGGCTAACACTTGCACCACAACTCCAGCCGGACACAGACCTACTAAAACAGCACTGGCAAAAAATATACATAAATACACAAAACCATACTCAGAGGCTCTAAATAAAAACCTGCAAAAACATCAGAGACCTCCAAAGCAGACACCCAAACAACCTGCACTTCCCGTCACAAAACAGACAACACATAAAACACAAAATCAGTGTGCCGCACAATCACAGCCCTTAAGGTGAAATAACATACCTAACACACTAGTAATAGGTGACTCTATAGTCAGGCACACTGACGTCCCACTCACTAGGCTGGACAAGCAGAAGGTTACTGTTAGCTGCCTGTCGGGAACCAGAATCTGCCACATAACACAAGCACTCAGGTCACTCCAGAACAAGTACAAATATGAATCTGTCATTGTTCATGTTGATATGAATGACCTGAGACATACCTTCCTGGACTACATAAAAAGAGACATGGAAGAGCTCTCTGATCATGTAGCCCATGCTGGTGTGACCCTGACCCTGAGTAGCATCCTGCCCTCACCAAGAATGATACCTCATTATAAAGAAAAAATGATCACTTTCAACAATTGGCTAAGCTTCTGGTGTCATTCATAGGGGATCCAGTGTCTTTCAGCCTGGGACGACATACTCGACAAGCCACCTTGCTTTGCAAGAGACGGCTTGCACCTGTCACCCCTAGGCTTTCGAATACTGGACAAGGCTCTTGCTGCCCCCATAGTGCCTTTTTTAGGCAAAGCTCAAAGGTCAAACCCACCTTCGTAAACAGCACAATTAACAAAAAACTGAGGGTTATGCTACTCAGCATCGGGAGTTTAAATCTCAAAATGCACGCGCTCACAGCACTCCTCAGTATGGAGAACGTCGACATCTGTGCAGTAGTTAAAACCTGGTTCTAGGCTCCAGAGTGCACCCCAGCACTACCGGGCTACAACTCATACCACACATTTCAGCCACAGAACATGGACCAAAACACAAAAGGAGGGGGTGTATCCATATTCATCAAGGATTACCTACACCTTCAGGTTAGTGGCGCAGCATGATACCTCTGAGATCATCCATGTGCAACTAACATTGGGCAAATCTGCAATGCAAATTGTGGCCTGCTACAGATCACCCTCATGACCCAGGACCACCACTCACTTCACCTTTCTGGAGACACCGGAAAATATGAAGGTCCTACCAAGCACCCTGATATTGGGCGATTTCAATTACCCTACCATTCACTGGGAAAACTACTCGAGTACAAATTCCCAGGGCCAGCGCTTCTTGGAATTCATCAACTCAAATGCCCTGGATCAGCTGGTAAACTCCCCTACCAGAGGTGAAAACATATTGGACCTGGTCATCACCAACATGGGCGACAGGTGTTCCACACCAGAGGTCAACCCGTCACTGGTTAGATCAAACCATAAACTAATCACTATGGATGTCCACACCCCACCACCACCCCCAACTAAGGAAACCACAGTAAAAAACTTTTCTAAAGTAAACTTCACCTTACTTAAGACAGAGTTGGTACGTTTCACAGACCCACGCTAAAGGATAATACTGCCCAAGGTGCAGCAACCTATACAAATGCACTCTATGAGCACTTACAAGGATGCATGGATCATGCCATCCCTAGCAAAACCAAGACTCACTCCTCTAAGAGAAGGAAACCAGTTTGCTGGACCCCTGCAATAAACAGGCTATACAGTAGAAGGAGGAAACTAGCTCAGAAAGAAAGCAAATCCCAGGAAGGAAAGACATCCCTGATCAGTAAGAAACCGAGCTCCCTCATGAAATTATCCAAGGCTAACTTTGAAAGAAAAATAGCCAAGGATTCAAAAGATAACCACAAAGCCTTCTTTAGCTATGTTAAGAATCTAAGTGGCAACTTGCAGATATGCACTGAACTAGTGCAAAATAGCACAAAATATACTGAACCTACTAATATTGCCAACATCCTGGCAGATAGATTCAGTGCAAACTTTACCCCCCCCCCCTCTCATATCCAAAAGGTGCCACAACAATACCGGAAAAGTGTAGTGTCCCAAAAATCACAGACGCACAGGTGAAAACAGCCCTTTCAAAAGCCAAAAACACAGCATCAATGGGACCAGATGGTGTCCCAGGCTGCGTCTTGCACGAACTACAGAACGAACTAACTCCCCACCTAAACACGCTGTTCAGCCTCAGCCTCTCCACAGGCTACATGCCCATAGAATGGCGCACAGCAACAGTTATTCTTCTCCACAAAGGAGGGGCCACAACTGACCCTGGTAACTTTTGCCCCATAAGCCTGACTAGCCTGGTCTGCATCATCATCATGGAACTCAGTAACAAAGACATTGGGAACCTCCAAGCACTTGACCCGACCCAGTTCGGCTTTGTTAAGGGCAGATCATTCCTACTAAACCTGGTTGACTTCTTCGAGACAGTCACCAAGGCCATAGATGAGGGAAAGGTGGTTCACACAGCCTACCTTGACCTCGCCACGGCTTTCAACACCATTCCCCACTCAGGTATTAGAGAAAAACTCACCAGTCTGAACATAAACCCCTACGTCATGAGATGGGTTGCCATCTGGCTTACAGACAGAACTCACACGGTAAGAATAGTGGGCTCCAGGTCCGACTCTAAACCAGTCACAAGTGGTGTCCCGCAAGGCTCGGTCCTTTGTCCCCTACTGTTCGGCATATTCTTCTCAGAAGTACAGGCAAACACAGGATGACTATGGCTAACCAAGTTTGCCAATGACTGCAAACTGGGAGCCATAATTGATTCTCTGGCTGACATGGACATCCTCCAAAAGGGCCTTACTGAGACGGACACCTGGTGTCAAAGTCACGGCCTCAAGCTAAATGCCAAAAAATGCAGAGTCAACCCATTTGGGAAAAACAAAACACCCATGAATTACCACATAGGTGGCAGCCATCTTAATACAGAAGCAGTAATAAGAGATCTAGGGACCCAGGTAGATAGTAATCACTCCATTGACAATCATTTTGCCAAAGTAGTTAGGAAATCCTTTTATGTGGCCCATCTAATTACTAAAGGGTTCGCATCTAGAAATAAAGAGGTTATAGTGTCCCTCTACTCGTCACTCATTAGACCCATCATAGACTACAATGCCCCATTGGGGATGTACCTCACAAGCAGGGTTGCCAGACGTCCCTATTTGGGCGGGACTGTCCCGAGATCAGTAGCCTGATCCCGAGTCCCGCCCTGCCGGTTTAAATCCCGGCCAGCCTCCACTTTGTTTTTTTTTTTTTTTTGATCGACCCGTATACCTGGCATACGGGCCAATCAAAAATTGCTAAACACGGAGCTTCTTGTGTTCGCATTAAAACACGAAGCTCCGTGTTTAGCGACCTGATGGCCCATATGCCGATATCGGGCCAATCAAAAGCACTAAACACGGAGCTTCTCGTGTTTAATGCGGAACTGCAATGCATTAAACACGAAGCTCAGTGTTTATTGCAGGCAGAGTGAGTTTTCTTTTGAACTTTGTACCTCCATGTTCATTATTAGTATTTATGTGGACCGTCACCCAGATCATATCTTTCATTGTACATGCTGTAGGCAAGCACTTTGCTTTAATACTTAGTTTGCACTGTGCCTCTGATTATTTCTATTGATTTTTTATCCCAGTATTACTATTTTTGAATCTCATAACACACTGGTAATTCTGGGAATTTTTACAAGACTGTACTTCTTCCCTTTCCTGGAAGCACTGAACTTTGGAACATAAGTCACTGGATGGAATATAAACTATTTAAAACCATTTCTTGCTTTTCTTCTCACCCATATGCAGTACCGCTATAGAGCTTTTTTGACAGACTGATTAGAGAGAACATTTAAGTTAGCAGAGTTTAAAGACAACACTGGCATTATTTATTAAAAAAGTTAACTGGAATTAAGAGAAATTAAGAACTGATTTTATACATGGGCTACATAGTCTGAAATTCAGCTTTGCACATTATTTGGAGTCTGTTTAATTCAGGAAAAAATCTAAAGTTGTGCTTCATTTCCATGTACTTTTCTGTGTTAAAGACCTTTTTTTTTTTTTTGGTCTTCAGTTGCCGCCGAAGACCTTTTTTTTTTTTTTTTTTTTTTGGTCTTCACTTCGTGAGAGACCTTCTTTTTTTTTTGTCCCTACCTGGGTTGCTGGAAATCTGGCAACCCTGCTCACAAGACACTTCCATCAGCTGGAAAGACCACAAAAGCACCTCACCAGGAGGATTCCTGGTCTCAAACATATGTCCTATGCAGCCCGACTGAAAAAACTCTGGCTGTACTCAGTGGCATATCGCTTACTCAGAGGTGATCTCTGCCTGACTTACAAAGCCATGTCCAACTCAGAATTGATGAACATGCTCCACCTAAAGAAATCCAAGTCACTGCGAGCCACGTGCTCTAGTAAGCTAAACCTCACCACAACAATAAATAGAACATGGTGGAGGGATATATTCCTGTCACAGAGACTCCCCATGTTTTGGAACAAAATTCCAAATTACATCAGGCAGAGCCCCTCACTAACACTCTTCAAGAGAAACGTTGACGAGTAGATGAGTAACAGAAAATACACCCCTGGGATCACTTAATTGGCAGATGTCACTGCATTCATCAAAAAGCTACATGCAAATGATGAGCTGCAGCAGGCAGGGGTACTGCAGGTGGGTCTATATCATATGAACGAATAGCACAAATTTGGAATGCTCATAATATCGAACGTACCGGACCTTGAACTTCCTATTGTGGCAGGCTGCACCCCCCCCCCCCAAACCCCTGCTAAATAGATATTCCAACTCTGAGATCGCACTACAGTGAGGAAAGGGCAAATATCCCCTTCTTCACTGTATCGCAATATTAGAAAAAGCACTTCAAGGTCTGGTATGTTCGATATTATGAGAGTTCGCAATAGGTGTGATTCGCTCATATGATATAGATCCCTGCAAGCAATGTTGAAGAAGGGCCTGCATAGTCATCCAGTTCCAAGAAGGCAGCCAACACAGCAGTGACCCAGGCTGCAGTTATACCAGTTCTCGAACTAGGAAATTATAAGCAGGTATAAGGTAAACAGACAGCTGGTGCAGGCTGTGTGTGGGGATGTGCACCTCACATCTCTTCATGCAGTATGTGGGGGTAACCTGTTCCCAGTACAAACTAAGGTAAGGCTGAGCCTTGGTATACTAGGGAATACTAGCCAATAGGACATTCCAGCAAGCACATGGGTGATACCACAAGAATGTCCCTTACAGCTGATAGCTGCATTTAAGGATTGTTCTTGGCACAAGGCACATGGGTACATCTGCTTCCCAAATACCCCACTGGAGTGATAAATTGACATAAAATGGTCAATGTCAAAGTTATAGTTCCTCATGTACTTAATGCAACTGGATTGTCCCCAAATTGCTCTGTTAATTTATCCTTTGTTAACATATTAGTTTCACTGAGCTGCTAGCCTGTTTTCCGGGGAGACCCAACATGGTTTTTACACTACTTGCGGAAATTTGGCCAGGGCATCAGGTAAATTCCCCTACTCTTTTCCCTAGGTGCCATGGAATTTTTCTCATCCACCTGTGCTACCAAGAAGTTAGACATATGGGGCCTTAGTTTAACATCTCATCTGATGGACAACCCACTCAGGAGTGCAGCATTCCCTTTCAACTGCACTGTGATACACCAAATAGTGTAGAGCACAACTTCACAACAATTGGAAGGGGTGCACCTAGCTCTATTTTCAGGTAGTATGTTCAGCAGAAGTCCTCATCATTAACCTTATTACTGCACACCCTGGTAGTGCTAATTATGACCCTGGATGGTGGGTAAGTGCCTACTGCCTAACAATATGGACATTTATTTATGCTTTTGAACTGTATGAAACTGCATTATTAATGTGTTTATCCATACTAATAGGTTACCACCTTGCCTACTCCTGCTGAAAACACATTTAAAATAGAGCACACACTGCAGCACGTAACACCACTGTGCAAGTGTTTAGCATGGAGAAAGCCAGATTATGGTGTCTGGATACAGCCAATGATACACTGTAGTATGCACCAGAAAAAGGATGCACAGCTGGACACAGTAGCCTGCCATCCTTAGGTATAGGGGACCTACATCAATTACCCAGGCATCTGAACAGGAACAAGCACACGATTCCAGTGATGCTCAGGAGTACTCAGGTGAGTTACCAGGAAAACATGGGTGATGCAAGCCATTGCCGTATATGTAAATGCTGTTTTCAGGCTCAGAAATATGAGTCATGACATGCCATAAGTATTGTTATATACACAGCAAAATGTGATGTACACTCATATATTTCTGTAGCACAATACAGAACATGAAAATTACACGAATATATGTGACTTGTTCATGAGGAGCTTCATACATACACACATGTTTAACAGTATATGACAGACTGGACAGCGTATAGACCATACAAATACCCTTTGTCAAGGGAAGATCATGCCTATTAAACTTGTTGAACTTCTTTGAGAAGGTCACTAAGGAAATGGATGAGGCAAAAACAGTGCCCACCACCCTTCTGGACCTGACTATGGTGTTTGATACAATACCCCACTTGCTAACAGTTGACAAACTCACCAAACTGGGCATAAACCCCTACGTAGCTTTCTGGATTGCCAGCTGGCTGACATACACGACCAAGGAAGTCAGGAGTGGTGATTTCACTTCCACTAAGAGACCAGTCACCAGTGGGGTACCTCAGGGCTCAGTGTTGTGACCTCTCCTATTTGGTATTTACTTCTCAGAGGTAAAGGCTAATGTCAAGATCCTTTAGTTGACTAAGATTGCAGATGACTGCAAACTGGGAGACATCATAGATTACCCCAAGGCAAAAACATCTTACAAGAGAGTCTAGCAGACAAATGACTGGTACCAAAGCTACAGACTAACACTCAATGCCAATAAGTGCATTATAGTGGCTTTTGGGAAAACTGCCTCCCAGGCTAATTATTCCATCAATAAGACACCCCTAAGACTTAACCCAGAGTCAGGGATTTGGGAGTGTATATAGACAGAAATCTGGCCTTTGGCCAACATGTGACCAAGGTAGTAAGAACATCCTTCTATGTTGCCCAGCTTGTAAGTAAGGGGAGGGTCTACTTCTCATGCATGAAAGCCCACTTACTCAAATGTGTAAATCTCTAGATGACTGCCAAAATCAGAAACAATGAACACTTGGATTACTGAATGAAAACTCCAGGTAAGAAATCACATGTCCAACACCACATAAAAATAAAAAACAAAGCAAATTAAACCCACCCATGTGCACCACCATGCACAACCCCAACTAAATATACCAACTCCAAGATTTAGTGGGGAAAGGGGCAGAGTTCACTGTGGTGCCAAGTGGTTCCTTTCCCCGGGTAACTTTGTGGTCACCCGAGTGTTCATTGTTTTCTGGTTTTGGTGAAGTCATCTCAAGATTTCAGGTTCAGGTAAGTGCGTTTTCGTGCATTAGAAGAAGACCCAATTAACAGCATGGCATCCAGGTCTATATTACAAAGTCAAACAAAAAAAGAGTGAATGCTTTTATATTGAACACTAAAAATCGAAAGCACTGAATGCCGAACACACGGAACAGCGATTTTTTTCCCAGGGAAAAAAATCTCTCGGCCTTTTTTGGGACATTGCCATTTCCTCCACAGTGGTGCAATCTCAGACTGGTATATTTAAGTAAGGGCCCCCCACTTTATTTTGTGTTTGGATATTTTTTTTTTTTTTGTGGAGCAGCAATTTCTTTTGCTGGGAAAAAAAATCACTGTTCCATGTGTTGGACTTTTACTGCTTTTGGTTTTTAGTGTTCGATAAAAGAGTGTTCACTCTTTTTATCATTCAACGTCGTGATATAGACCCTGGCATCCAGGTCTAAGGAAGTCATAGTGCCACTTTATTTGACCCTTACCAGACTCATCATTGAATATAATGCCCCCTTTGGCATTTACCTGACCAGACATATTCAACAGTTGGAACGCCAACAATGGTTCCTTACCAGAAGAATCCAGGGTATAAACACATTGCCCTATAGGGATCACCTTAAAGCCTTATCTCTATGACCTGTCTCCTACAATTTACTGAGAGGCTATCTATGCCTGGCATACGAGGCATCCACAGATCCAGGTCTAATAGACCTTTTGCACATCCACAGAATTAACAGCATCAGAACCACTGGCTCCAAGGATTTCAATTTTGCTTGTGAAATAAATAAGATATTATAGGTTCATAGGTTCATACTAGGCTATCTGCCCTAGGGCATTTATAAGCCTAGCCAGAGTGTGTTTGGCTTTCGCCACCCATTTTAAATGAATTTTGCTATGCCCTTTTTTGAGGTTAGTATACTGTGCCTCTGTCTAACAGTGACACAGAAGTGATACCAGGGGTAAACCTACAATCTCCCATCCACTCATCAAGATTCCTCTTGAAGAGAGTCAATGAGGGACTCTGCCTAACCTGGACTGGGATTTTATTCCAATGTGAAGGGAGCATCTGGGTTATGAATCTGTCCCTCCAGCATGTCCTATTTATTTAAGTGATGAGGTTCAAGTCTCTCGAGCGTGTAGCTCGATGGGATTTGGGTTTTCTGAGGTGCAGCATGTCCATTAATTCCAGGATGGACATGGCTTTATACGTCAGGCACAGATCGCCTCTGAGCAGGCAGTATGCCACTGAGTAGAGCTGGAGTTTCTTTAACCGGGCAGCATATGGCATCTGTTTGAGCCCTTTGATCCTCTTGGTGAGTTACTTTTGGGGTCTTTCCAGTTGCTGCAGGTGTCTGGTAAGGTACATCCCAAAAGGGGCATTGTACTCAATTATGGGCCTGATGAGGGATGAATAAAGAGGCACGATGACCTCCCCTGATCTAGATGTGAATCCCTTCATGATTAGGTGGGCTATATAAAATGTTTTTCTAACCACTTTGGCCACGTGGTTTTCAAATGAGAGATTGCTATCAACTTGGGTCCCCAGGTCCCTAATTACTTCTTCTGTACTTAATGGACTACCACCTATGCGGTAATTTGTGGGCACTTTGTTTTTGCCAAAGGGGATGACTATACACTTTTTGGCATTTAGCTTGAGGCCATGGCTCTGGCACCAGTTGTCTGTTTCTATGAGGCCCTTTTGTAGGATGCTTGTGTCGGCTGGAGAGTCGATTATGGCACCTAGTTTGCAGTCATCTGTGAACTTGGTCAGCCACAGTCCTTCCGTGTTGGCCTGTACCTCCGAGAAATATATACCGAACAAGAGAGGTCCCAGGACTGAGCCTTGTGGGATGCCACTTGTAACTGCTTTGGAGTCTGACATGGTTCCAGCAATTCTAACCATGTGGGTTCTGTCCTTGAGCTAGTTTGCAACCCATCTAGTGACATAGGGGTTTATATTTAAGCTGGTGAGCTTAACTATAATGCCCGAGTGGGGTATTGTATCGAAGGCTTTTGCAAGGTCCAGGTAGGCTGTGTGAACCACCTTCCCCTTGTCAATGGCCTTGGTGACTGTTTCAAAGAAATCGACCAGGTTTAAGATGCAGGATCTGCCCTTAACAAAGCCAAACAGGGTAGGATCCAGTGTCTGTAGGTCCACAATATCTGTATGTATGAGGTCCATGACGATCCTTTCCATAGCTTTGCAGACCAAGCTTGTCAGGCTTATGGGGCGATAGTTTCCAGGATCCGTTGAGGCACCACCTTTGTGGAGAGGGACCACTGTTGCTGTACACCACTCTTTGGGTACATATCCTGTAGTAAGGCTGAGATTGAACAGTAGTTTTAAGTTTGGGTTTAGCTCTTCTTGGAGTTCATGTAGGACACAGCCCGGGACACCGTCTGGTCCCATTGATCCCGTGTTTTTTGCTTTGGAGAGGGCGGCTCTTACCTGAGCATGTGAGATGTCTGGGGGGCAGCACTCTGCTGGGATAGATATTTGCCCTTTTGGTGGGGAGGGGGGAGAAGTTTGCACTGAACCTGTCAGCTAGGATGTTGGCAATGTCTGTGGGTTTGGTGTATTTTTTTCTCCTTTTGGACTAATTCTGAGCATATCTGGGAATTCCCACCCAGGTTCCTAACATAACTAAAGAAAGCCTTGTGATTATCCTTAGTGTCCTGTGCAATTTTTCTCTCGAAGCTGGCCTTAGACGATTTTATGAGTGCCCGTAGTTTTTTGCTAATACTGATCAGAGATGCCTTCCCTTTTTGGGATTTTGCTCTATCATGTAGTAGCTTCCTCCTTCTATTGTATAGTTTGTTTATGGCTGGGGTCCACCAGACAGGATGCCTGCCTTTGGAGGATTAGGTCTTGGTTTTATTTGGGATTGCATGATCCATGCATTCCTGAAGGTGTTCATAGAATGCATTTATAAAGGATTCTTCGGTCTGGGCCGTATTTTCCACAGTCCCGTGGGCTTTGAAGGAATCCACCTCGGTTTTGAGGAGTGTGAAATTTGCTTTAGAGAAGTTTTTCACTGTGGTTTTCTGGGCAGGGGGTGGGGTCGGGATGTGAATATCCAGTGAGATTAGTTTATGGTCTGATCTTACCAGTGAGGGATACACTTCTGGTTTGGAGCATAGAGCCCCCATGTTGGTGATGATCAGGTCCAGTATGTTTTCCCCTCTTGTGGGAGTGGTAACAAGCTGTTAGATAGCATTTGAGTTTAGAAATTCTAGGAACCTTTGGGCTATGGTGTTGGAGCTAGAGTAATGCTCCCAGTCTATGTTTGGATAGTTGAAGTCGCCCAATATAATGGTGTTTGGAGAGGTCTTCATATTTTCCAGTGTTTTCAGGAAGGCCAAGTGGGGTTCCTGGGTTTGGGAGGGTGGTCTGTAGCAGGCTATAAACTGGAAGGCAGTTTTACCCACTGTTAGTTGCACATGGATAGTCTCTGATGCTTCGTGCTGTGCCACCAACCTGGAGGTGTGGGTATCTTTGACGAATATTGATACTCCCCCTCCTTTTGTGGTTCAGTCCAAGTTTTGGGGCCGAAAAGCATGGTATGAGGTATAACCTGGTAGTGCTGGGGTGCTCTCAGGAGCCTTGAACCAGGTTTCTGTTACTGCACAGATATCGATGTTCTCCATGCTAAGAAGAGTTTTGAGTGCATGCATCTTGAGGTTTAGACTTCTGGCATTGAGTAGCATTACTCTTAGTTTCTTATCCCTTGTGATACCTATGGAGGTGGGTTTGTCTTTTGAGCCTTGCCTAAAAAAGGCACTATGGGGGTGGCAAGAGCCTTTGCCAATATCCAAAAGCCCAGGGGTGACAGGTGCAAGCTGTCCCTAGCGAAGCATCGTGGCTTGTCGAGCATGTCATCCCAGGCTGACAGGCATTGGATCCCCTTTGAATGACACCAACACTTAAGCCAGTTGCTGAAATTGATCATCTTGTCTTCATATTGTTGCATCATTCTTGGTGAGGGTAAGATGCTTCTCAAGGTCAGGGTCATACCGGCCTGGGCTACATGCACAGAGAGCTCCTCTATGTCTCTTTTCATGTAGTCCAGGGAGGTATGTCTCAGGTCATTCACACCAGCATGGACAATGACTGAGTCATATTTGTACTTGCCTTGGCGTGACCTGAGTGCTTGTGTTATGTGGCAGATCCTAGTGCCCGACAGGCAGCTCACCGTGACCTTCTCCTTGTTCAGCCTGGTGAACGGGACGTCAGTGTGCCTGACGATAGAGTCACCTATTACAAGTGTATCAGGTGTGTTGTTTAGCCTTAAGGGCTGTGACTGTTTGGCACACTGGCTTTGTGAGCTATGTGTTGCACGTGTTTTGTTTTGGGGTAGCGGTTGCTTAGGTTTCTGCTTTGGAGGTCTCTGCTGCATAGGCAGATTTTTATTTAGAGCTTCCGAGTATGTTTTTGTGTGTTTATGTGTTTGGTTTGCTGTCGTGGTAGGTCTATGTGAGACTGGAATTGTAGTGAGTGTGGTTTCCTTCTCCTCCTGACTGGTTACGCCAGTACTGAGTTGAGAGAGCTTAGCCTCCAGTTTGGCTATATGGTTGCATCTCTCACATGTGTTGGAATTTGTTGGGAGGAGGAGAGGGTTGTCTGTGTACATGAGGCAGTTGTAACATTGCCTCAAGATTCCCAGATTCACCAGCTGGACCGGAGAGGAGATTGACAACTGACCTTTGGACATGCTAGAATAGTATTGGGAATTCATTTATAATTGAAAAAAAGGGCCAATGGGGAACAAGGTACTCAAGCGGAGTTTGTGAGGGTGTAGTGCTTTTAATTTTTTAGTGCTGACATATATAATTGCTTTAGTGAGCAAGTGCCAGGAATTAGAGTAGGAATAGGGTGTTTATTATGAGAACTAGATCAGTTCTAAGGGAAAAAGTGAAGAGCAGACTTTGTGGAGCCGAGAATGTTTTAAACCCAATTAAGCGGAGCTTCCCACTGCTGCGCTATGCACAAAATAGCGCAAAGCCGCGCCAAAGCGGGTTTTATACAGGGGGACTTGAAAGAGCTAGAAATTAGCCCAAAATGGCCAATAGACTAGAATATGTTGGCAAGACAGATATGTTTCTCAGAGGATCCCCATGTTCTGGAACAGGCTCTCCATACATGTGAAACACAGTCCACCCCTAACCATATTTAAGTGTAGCCTTGACCAATGCATGAGAAATTCACCCTGGGTCTGGCCTCATATCTCTGATAGACACAGGCAGACTTTAATGCCCAATCTAACATAACCCCCATACACATATCCTCTAGAAACTTCCTAACATAATTCCTCTTAATAAACACCCATGATACACGGAGACACAATCGGTTTAGATTGTATGGCTAATCTTACAAATGCCCTGGTGGTCCTTAGCCTAGTATATAACTATGAACTTGTGAACATAGTAGGTAGCATTTGATGTCGATAGTACTGAGGTGTGGTATCACTGAGAGCATGTTCACTAGGTCATCAGTTTTACATGAAGTACTGCAGGCATACTATGTTTGTATGGGCATATGTATGGGGGAGTCAGGCATATTTTGTGTCAGTCCTGTGACAGTGGTGGTGTGCAAGTATGAAATATGCATATTGCAAATGTGTGCAAGCATATGTGTGTGTGGGGGGGTGGGTCACATCTGAGCAGCATCAGTAATAATAACAATATAAGGTAAATGTGATGGGCACATGTGACAACTAGGAAACGGGGTCACACTGAAGATGCAGTGCAACTCTGCCAGCATTGCAGTACTGCAGTTCATTTACATTAGGACAGCATCTTACATTTCCACAGAGCATGTAATGTATGTACCATGTTCACAAGTCCATCTGTGAAATACCACATGGTATTGCACATGTACAATACTGTAAGATGACGGTATACATCACTGGCATTGTATATGTACACATGTTAAGCAATGGTGTGTGGTAAAAGCTTACAAATTTCTTATGTTCTACACACATGTGGTATACCTTTGCCAGGAGTGAAACACAAAAAGGATTAGCAGAATGCTCACAGTTTGTTGTGGCATGTAAGCCAGGAGATGCACAGAAGAATGTAACACTGTGACGTGCATATGCGGTATAACTGTGTGTTACATAGTTTTTGAGGAAATAAAGTTAGCATTACATGCATAAACATATCACAGAATGATCAGTGCAGGTGTGTCTTGCCATGCATGTCTGTGTATTATGTTGTACCAATGTTATCATGTGCTTTAATTATTGCATTAAAACACATCAACGTTAAAAGCATGCTTGTGTGTATGACATGTGTAATGCGTGTTGAGGTACACTGTGACTCATGCAATGAAGGTAATCATTGGTGCTGTTGTAAATGTTGGCATTGTAACTGCTATGAAAATTAAACATATGTTAGACATGTGAAGAATATATATCAAAACAAGGGTAAAATATATTAATAAGCCTTCTACAAGATGTTGTGAAATTTTAATTTCTGTGGCATAAGACAGGAGAATGACCACTAGCATGCAGTGTGTGCTGTGGTCAGCACAGTGGTCATGATTGTGACAAGATGGGTGACACACCAACTCACACATTCTGGGTATCTGGGATGATAAAACTAATGTAGATGAGGTTGACAGCTCATGCCACATTCTTGGGTGCTCCTGCAACTTGAGGAAACCTCAGCCCCATGATTTTGCACAAGGCCTCTGCTGGTGGTGATTTATGTGCAGCATGACATACTAGAGGTGACAATGTTGGCACTTTTTGTGCAGGCTGGTTGTGAGCATGATAACCAATAACTGCTGTACATGCATATTGCAGCACATGCATCATGGATGAAAAAGTGTCACAGGGGTGTGCATAATGAGTTCACACTCTACACACTAGTGGTATAGAAATTAGATGATATAGGGCACATATGGCTCATTAAATACTGTGGTGCTGCTCTAGTACAGCTGACACAAGCTGCTCCACAGAACATGCAATAGATGTCACACTGTCGTGCTTTTGAGCAAGGACTACAATGACCTTGTCATGCCTGTGCTCCTTACTCTAATGCAGCACCTTGATTTGGTGTGTAACGCGATGAATTGCCTGAGCAATTTCCTATAGCTCCTTGCTATGATGGTGCTGTTATTGCTTATATGACTATAACGACAGGTATACACATATCTGCCACTTGGGAGTATGCTCTATTACAGATATATGATGCCTGATATGGAGCCATATCACCATAACTATTAGGGGCCTGTGAATGCAGTTGAACAAGGCTTTCATGTTCACAACTCACTCTGGAATCATAGATAAACTTACTATGCCAGGCATTACTCCCTACCTCATCCAATGGGTTGCTAACTGGCTTACTGATAGAACCCACACTGTAAAAGTAGCCAACTCCAGATCCAGCTCCAGACAAGTGACAAGTGGAGTACCTCAGTGTTCAGTTCTGGGACTGCTCTTGTTTGGCATATAGTTCTCTGAAGTACAGGCCAACACTAAGGGACTCTGGCTAACAAAATTTGCAGATGACTGCAAACTGGGAGCCATTATTGAATCCCCAAATGATGTGGATACTCTACAAAAGGGCCTTACAGAAACAGATGCTTGGTGCCAGAGCCATGGGCTTAAGCTCAATGCCAAAAAATGTATAGTTATCCCCTTTGGGAAAAAACATGTACCCATGAATTACCATATAGGTGGCAGTACACTAAACAGCGAAAGTGTGATAAGAGACTTAGGGACACAGGTGGACAGTGGTCTCACCTTCGATAACCATATCGCCACAACAGTCAGGAAATCCCTCTATGTGGCACACCTCATCACTAAGGGCTTTTTATCCTGAAAAAAGGATGTCATTGTCCCACTGTACTCTTCCCTCATTAGACCCATTATAGAATACAATGCCCCGTTTGGTATGTACCTGTCAAGACATCTGCAACAGCTGGAAAGGCTGCAGAAATGCCTCACTAAAAGAATCACAGGCCTAAAGCAGATGCCCTACGCTGATTGCCTTAAAAACTCCAGCTATACTCTTGTCGCATATCATCTACTCAGAGGCGATCTCTGCTTAACATACAAGGCCATGTCAAACCCAGAGCTGTTGGACATGCTACACTTAAAGAAATCCCAATCCCTCAGAGCCACACACTCCAGGGATCTAAATCTTGTCATCACAACAAACAAAACATGCTGGAGGGATAGGTTCCTGACCCAGAGACTCCCCAGACTCTGGAATAGATTGCCCATACATGTCAAGCAGAGTGCCTCTTTGGCCCTCTTCAAAAGGAACCTTGACGATTGGATGGGAGAAAGGAAATTCACCTCGGGGATCACGTCAGTTGCCCTGCTAGACAGGGGCCCAGGGAAGTAAACAGTGTGGGAAGAAATAGCCAGGGAATTGTTATGGCTAGGTCTATATAGGCCCTAGGGCTGATAGTCTAGTACCAACCTATGAACCTATGAACAATCACCTGACACTCCTCTGTCACTATATGGATCAGGTTTAGCCCCTCTGATTTAGAGCAACATGTTGGTCAGTTGGACTGCCCACTATGGGACTGGACAATGCCACCCTAAGTATAGTGTACTGAGTGTCACTAGCCAAGCCCTCTGCCTCCATATCATTCCCTATGTCAGGATCAGTAGGAGAGTTATGGGATGATGCAGGTTGTGGATGAGGTGCAAAGATGGACACAGAAATACAATCACACAATCTGGAAAAGTACAATAGGAGGCAAATGCACACATCTGGAAGTTGGGTAGCATGTGGGTGTGAAAGTATGTTAGTGGCCTGTAAAAATATAAATGTGAACATCAAAGCAACACAAGAAATCTATAAAGACTGAAATGCTGCTGGAAAACTCTTACCCAGTCTGTCACCATCACCATGGTTCCACATAACTCTGGGAAGATAGTACAGCTGTAATAAACCTGACTTTTCAGTCATGTAAAAAAATGAATGCTGTCAGTGCTTTGACATCTCATCTGAATAATTCCTAAAATATTATATCTCTACTCCGGGGGACATTGACCTCAGTTATCCCACCCAGAATCCTATAAGTTCTGGAATGCTGTTGGTATCAGGCTAGAAATTCATCTGTGTCTAAAGATGCTGATAATTGATGGCCCACAAACACTGACAACTTGCTGTCTCCTGTTTTATTGTACATGCAACGATGTTTGTAAAATCATGTTTTTATAATTATGGCAGACCCTTGCTGATCTACTGGGAATGCTAACCACATTCACTCTGTGCGCTATGTCGACCCTTCTACAGTTCCTCCATATGGTGGTACCATGTCTACCTAGAAGGTTATAGCCATGTGCTGTAAAGGCCTCAACGATGACCTCATTTTCTTTGGCTATAAAGTTATCCTGTTGTTGATGCAGCCTTCTCATTTGCAGAACACATGTGTAAGTGTGCTGCTAATGGTACCATAGATAAACAGCGGTTTCATGAAAGGAACAGCAACATCACCATTCATAATAATGTACAAGCATAAACAAATGTACTGATTTCATACCTTGTGGATTTCATCCTCACAATTCTCAAACCTGTGTTACATTTTATGTATACAGTTACTGCAATGAAAGCACATAAAATTACTCACCTGCATATAGACACGCACCCACTAAAATATACAGCATTGTTGATTAAAGGCATGTTATATTAACAATGCTACCTACATGAAGTGGTCAGTACATGAACTGTCAAAACAAGATAGACTTTTGCTATATACCTCATGTCAGCAGCATTAACATACAACTTACATAAGAGCACTTTTGGGTAACGTCAAAGAGTGAAACTATACTAATTTCATGAACTTTAATCATACTTTGACTTAGGAATGGAGTCCATTCTCATCATGGTATTAGAAATCCAAAAGACTTGGAGAAATTAAAATAGGCATTATAACCTCATTGAAAAGTAAAACTGTGCCATAGCTGAAAAACAATACGGCAGTGGAAAAGTGTCACTGTAGGCCAAAATACATGGCTATATGTCTGACATAACAAGACATCTGCAGCAGCTGGAAAGGCCACAGAAGTACCTCACAAAGAGGATTACTGGCCTCAAACAAATGCCCTACACTGACTGCCTCAAAAAACTGCAACTTTACTCCATAGCATATCGCCTACTTCGAGGTGATCTCTGCCTAACATATAAAGCTATGTCAAACCCAGAGCTGTTGGACATGCTACACCTAAAGAAATCCCAATCCCTCCGAGCTACATGCTCTAGGGACCTAAACCTTGTCACCACAATAAACAGGACATGCTGGAGGGATAGATTCCTGTCCCAGAGACTTCCCATACTCTGGAACAAGCTACCCATCTATGTCAAGCAAAGTTCTTCATTAGCACTCTTCAAGAAAAATCTTGATGAGTGGATGGGAAATAGGAAATACACCCCGGGGATCACGTCTGTGTCTCTGCTTGACAGTGGCACAGAAAAATAACTTTCTTGGGTGGCGTAAGCCAGGGAACTTTGCTGGCTAGGCTTATGTAGGCCCTTGAGCCGATAGCCTAGTACCTACCTATGAACCTATGAATATACTTGTCCAAATTATACATGTTTTTGTGGATAGTTTGCCCACAACAATGCACAGGTGGCATACAATTATGGACATTTTGCAGATGTCTGCAGACAAGGTAAACATCTGAACAAGCAAGATTGCTTATGTTTTCCATGCAACACAATTATACTGCATTCTGACAGACTAATCAAAAACAATAAACTTTGGCAGAACTAATTAAATTAAACAACACAGAATATACCTTCACACTGCTTAACAGCAGCAACAGACATATAAACAGCCTACATCTCACCAGTGAGCATCCACAAATGAAGAATTCATATGAATTAGTAATGCAGGTGTTGATGGATACAATTGCAACTCACAACATTTCATAAAACTTTGTAAAATAAACATTATCAAATAAACTTCAGTATTTACCCATGGAATGATTTATAGAAATAAAAATAAAAACTGAAATACTTGACAAATGTAGTACACATGAGGATTTACTTATGTCCATACTTTGTTTGTGTACAGTTTACACCAAACATTCTTACTGAGGCTCATTTACATAGAATGCTACAGAACTCACTTGGAGTGCGTCCATGTAAAGTGTTCAATAGAAAACAGTGCACATCACAGCAAGTGCACAGGCACTGATTGTAGCCTACACTATAAGAGTGCATGTGGGCATGTGATGTACCCCCAAAGAAGGATGCAGAATTTAAAATAAGGTACAAATTATTTTCCCAAGATGTTCTGTTCTTTATGTTGAACTGACTGCTTAGCTGCACAGTTAACTGAACAGATGGTATCTTCATGATAACTGGGTCATGTTCAAGCATCCAAATGGATGAGGAAAGAAGCCATGCAGCTGCTTCATGTGCGCATTGCACAAAAAGCTAGCATTTAGGACCTTAAGAGATCTTTTCCTATTATCAACATGTGGAAGGCCATCACTGGTGAGCTGTGAAGAAGGACAGGGATTTATTGGATCATTGTACAGGTGTACCATCAATATAATGATCTGTGTCGATGGTTGCCTGAGATCCTATGTGACTGGATCACTGAAGTACATAGGACACTACTGAAGAAATACAATAAATACAACTGCTTCCACCCTAATGCCTCAGCATTTTGTATTGCCATGCATGCATGCCTGCCTATGTTCTGTGAAAAATGGTTATAATTATCTATATTAATTTCTCTGTTTCTCTGTTTTGCACAGCATTCCATCCAGTTGTGGTTAATGGTAATGCAATAAAGTAAGCAAAGTGATAATGTAGACTTTAACTAGGAGAAGGCTATGCAACACGTATATGTGAATCTTTAATTTACATTGTTATAATATTTAACAGTGAGCACTGGTGTATTATCATTTTAATATCTTCTCCTAGTTAAATGTGTACATGCACAAAAGATGTATGTGTGTCTGTCACATGCATATGAAATGTGAAATGCTGGCTTCATATACTCTGCACATGCATGGAACAGGTGAAATTGCAGACAGTACCCATTATAATCTGCTGAGGTTCAGAAGTATAGATCATGTGACTGATATCCACTCATTTGTAATTGTAAATGTATTACTCTAACATCTTAGACTTATGCAAGGCCATCATATAGTCATGCCTAAGAATTATGATACAAGTGTGGAAATATTTCTCTGTATTTCACAATCGTACAACTGTTTGTAGTTAATGCTTAAAGTGGCAATGTAGAAAGTAGGTATGAAATGACAATGCTACATGCACCGGTGCAGCTGCATTTGTTTTGTTTACTCATGAATTTGAGGGTATAAAACTTTAGTATCTTACAGTATGTATCGTTGACATTTTAGTTGTGATGTTAATGGCTTATTCGTAGCCAGTAGCCCACTGCTCAAATGCCCCTCAGCTCTAAGTTGAGGTGCAACAAAAGTCCTTATACTTGAAACTTTAGCAAACCACTTACCAAAATCAGTATGCTATATCAAGAATAATGCCCACAAAGCACCTCAGCTCTTTAGCTCTGACAGTAATTACTGCAGCAATATTCCTTTCTGAATGTTGGTACTGCAATAACAACCCATTGGTATCTGCAGGCTATGCTCCCAACACTTTGTGCATTGAACATCTGCCCTCTTTGTCCCATCATAACTAATCTTCTGGCTGCATATACTTTGCACATATGTGAGTACCGGCTTTGTCAAAGCCGAGTGGAGGACAGCCACTGTCATTCCTTTACACAAAGGTGGAGCATCTAGCAATCTGGGAAATTATATACCCATCAGCCTAACTAGCCTGATTTCAAGGCCATGGAATGGATTATCATGGACCTCATTAACAGGGACATTGGCAACTTCCAAACACTCAACCCCATGCAGTTTGGCTTTGTCAAAGGGAGGTCATGTCTTTGAGACAGTCACCAAAGCCATGGATGCGGGGAAGACGGTGCACACCACCTACCTTGACCTGGCGTAAGCCTTTGACACTATTCCCCACTTTGGCATATTAGATAAACTCTCTCAACTAGGCATCAATCCATATGTTATCAGATGGGCAGCAAACTGGCTCACTGATAGAAGCCACCTAATCAAAACAGGGGAAGCCACCTCAAGCAGTAGACCCATAATGAGCGGCGTACCCCAGGGATTGGTCTTGCCTACTGAGACTAGCACTACCAATAGTATATAATTTAAAAAACAGATCTGTTTATGTGCATATATGTGTACACATACATACACACACACACACACACACACACACACACACACACACACACGCACAAGTACACTGTGAGGTACACATTTACAACAAGTCCTTGCCATGTGTCCGCACATGTCCTGTTGCTAGTGCAGATGATGATCACATTTTCAGTTGCGTCACTTAAATATTGCTGCTATTACTATAATTCACTAGTGTGTTATACATCATATAACCCTAAATTTGTGATAAGTCATACATTCCTATAATGGAGCCATGCAAGCATTTCTATTATGTTTGACTGACAAAAAGAAACGTTACTTCCAGTTGATATGTATCATCAAACTGAGCTAAGATGTGTCAAAATACTTTTACATTTTCCGTAAATCACTGTGTCACATTCATATCTGAAAAAGTTATGTGTGTGTTCATGTAGTTGACAGGATGAGCATGCTGCTAGCAGACTGCATTGTTGTGGTATGCATAAATGTATCATGTCAAGCGCTGCTGTTGCAGTCCAAAGAATTGAACAGGCACTAACTCAGAGGTTACTGTCAATAGACATGTTCAGTTCTGTTATGGTTAGTGTAAAGCCATAGTTTGGAAGTACTACATGAGCATAGTACATGTTCAGAAAGTCACAACATAGTACTGTCATATATGTCTTAAAATGAATTGACATACAGTAATATCTAGTGAATATAGATACAAAAGGTATCTGTTTTATTCAGCTCTGCTCACAGCCAGGATGGGATAGAGATGGTAGTGAATTGCTGAATGATGATGCGTTGGATGCACCTTCTAGAACAGTGTGGGAGTAGAGGTAAAGCTAAATCTAAATATTGTAATTCTCATAACAGATGAATGCATTTCACAGATATATTCATTTATCAACATATATTGTTTTTCATTGTAGGGATAACAGTGAAGGGATATGTTTGCAAACTCCTATAATGCAGCAGTACTAGTGCTAAAGTTTATTATACATGTGTGTGATACTTGTATAAGTTCAGAGTAGGACTGCTTTCACGTATTGGTAATTTATCACGCCACTTCTCATATTGTTGCCAAAATTCCCAGCTGTACATCTTGGCACAGTCATAGCCATAAAGTGGTACTGCACACTTTTATATAACAACCGTGCTTATATCAGTCTGAATATAGCATACACATTTTGCAGAAAATTAATGTGTGGGATTTAAGTACTGCACATTAGTGCATACAGGTTACATATATTCCCATGCTTAGTGTTTTGCTTTTCCCATATCAGAAGCTGGAATGCATGTGTATATGCTGTTGTTGGGGCACAACATGTGTGCATATGAAGGGTACTCTTTGTTTATGTTTATTGGCATGGTCATTATTGCAATTTGCAGTAATCCTTTTAACTATGCAAGTGGTAAAGACAACCATATGAGCAGTGTTATCTGTAGCAAACAAGCCCAAAGTAACAATGTGCACATCATGCATGCTAACATGGGCTCTCTGTTTGTATGTATGCATTCCTGCAGTAGGGGGTGTTTTGGGATGTAGATGCAAACAATTGTTAGTTACAAATGCTGTGTGTAAGTACTAGCAGCTTGCTGGTGAAACTATCTGAAGTACTGTCATTCTGAGAGTTTCTTTAATGTACGTACTCATTGTATACAGTGTGCATGTATTCCCTGAAGATGTACTAATGGACCTTGGTTACCTTTTGTATTTAACAAGGTTGTGTTCCATTGTGCATATTTGTATGTATCTCTACATCCATTATGCATACTGCATGCATTCAGAAATTTATGGAATATGTCATGTGCTATGAAGTATTAATTATGCCTTTTAGCATGGACAACATGGCCCATGTGAGTTTCCCTGCAAGGAGTTGTATGTCTGGGTAGATAGGTATGTGCATGACCATGGACATTTTGGTCTGCGCATTTGGGACACTGCATTTTCGATTGATGTCCGCATACTGACATATAGTATGTTGGTTTTTGTAAGCAGTTATTCATTGGTCATTTTACTGTGGGATATCCTTCGCCTAACAGTATTTGATTATTGCATTACAGTCATTGCCTGTGGTATATTTGCTACTATTATTGACAACAGGTAGAAATGCAGTTGCATTGTAGGGCACATTTCACAGCACCACATGAGTTACACATAATTTGTAGTTCAGAGATTAATTCATCTGACATGCTCCCATCTGTGTGCGCTGATGTCACACATGTGCACACCATATAGATATTATAGCATTCAAAGCTAACACTGCAGAGTGTGACACCCACCACTGCTGCCAGTAGGTGATGGGCACCCCTATGCATCGTCCCTATGCTGGGTGAGTAATCAAGGAGCCAGAATCCTCACAACTAATGCTGGAGAGTGATGTGCAGTTGGAATACAAATGGATACACTCAGTATTTCCAGATGTAGACCTCTCTGCTTCAAGTACAGTTTCCCTTAAGAGTACACAGGGAACACACTCAGCCCAGGGTCTGGATGCCTCTATATCTGTCTCCCTCCAGATCCCCAATAAGACTGGTACAGCTGTAGGGTTAGGTCCTCAGCCAAGTGTCTAAGCCAATTCCTCCAGCACCTTTCTGTAAAACCAGTGCTTTGTATCCCTGCCCCAAGTTGCTCACACACACACACACACACACACACACACACACACACACACACACACACACACTGAGAGATTTGATTTTTCACACCCACACACACACACCTGGGAAAGGCTGGCACAGATGTACCTGCTGTGTCTCCTTCTGCCCAGAGTATAAGGCAGTTATCACTGTCACTAGACAGTTCACAATCAGCTACTCTAAGGCCCTTAACATAACTTAATATTACTGTGTAATATTAATATTACTACAAATGATAGTAGTTCACTTAGATGGCTAGGCCTTCTGGAGTGGTCCACACAGTGTCACCAAATAAATATAAATACTCTTAAAGGTTAGATACTCTCTACAAGAACCAGCCACAATACAAATTTTAAATATATGTAATAATACATAATAAAAGAACATGAAAATATTGAATATATATTCACAGTAAGCCACAGAGTTCTAATCATAGAAAATATTGAAAACAATATTGATGGACAGACTCAAACAAATAAAGAAAAACAATATCTAAACCAAGCTTCACTTTATTCCTGACTGAATCTAACAGAAATTACTGTTCCCTAATAACTTACTTGGACAAAGCAAGATGAAATAAGTGAGCAGTCTTTCTAGTCAAGCTCCCCAAACATAATACTTTATACTCTGAGAATTCTCTTTGTAATATCTAAAATATAGTTTCCAAGAGGGCTGGCAGAATGACCTCACCTGATCACCTGGTTCTAGGTTCTCACATTATTCCCCTTTGAAGCTGAGGCAAGAATTGAACATAGACAGCTGCAGTACTCATCCAAATGTTTATGGCAGTGCCTGGAGGCCTCCCTGCTTTTCACTGAGCTAATGAACAAAGGCTTTGTCCCAGACCCATTGTCTCCAGTCCTACTGAACACTGTGGGTTGCCATTCAATTATTTAATAGCTCATTTACATTTCCCTTATTTTCTTAAAATAATGCAGCTGGTTAACCATTGTTGTGCCAGTGTCCTCTCTTAAAACATATGCACTTAATTCACATACCATAATACATGTACATTTCTCTTCATTTCAGCAGGATGCACTGTTGATACATTTTAACACAATTAACACAAGCAGAGCTCACAAATACACTTTCAGCACAATCTTCTGTACAAATCAGCTTGACATACCAATGACATATAATTATTTATAAAATTCCAGCTAGCTGTGCTAACACAAGGCATACATCCACTGTCATACTTCTCCCTGGCATGGCTGGCAGTACCTCCTATTGTCACATTGAGATATTGTCAACTATCATACACCATCTGTAAATGTTGGTGTATGATAATTGATAGTATCTCAGCAGCTTGACAAAACTAGTCTGACCAGGGCAGAGCTTTTAATTAATGATCCATGTCTGTTCTTTAATTGTCAGCTGTGTTTTCCATCCTGTTTATTAATAATACCATTTATCTTTAAAAATGTAAGCTATGCAGTTTTATGGTGGATAACATGTCTATGTAGTATAGTTGTCTCCTTGCATCTCAATATTTCATGAGATGTTAAGAAATCGTATGTTTAAACTTGTGCATAGCTTTCCCGATGTAAAAGGCAGGACATGAAAATAAAGTTAAATATATTATTACTTGAATTCTACAGTTAACAGGCTTATTTACTTTATATATTTCAGTTATATTAGCTGAGGTGAACTCTTTGTGATTTAAATCAATTCACAGAATGAACAGCATCGACTTGCACCTCCACCACTTCTTTACTATTCATGGTGAGCTGCATGCTTTCCCTTGGATGTGACTGCTTAAATTCTCCAAATTTTTTTTTTATTTAACATTTGTTAACTGGGAAAGTCCAACTTGGAACAAAGCCAATTTTCAGCAAAGGCCCGGGGAGAAATGCTCCAGATGCATGTCTTTGTAACATGGGAGGAAACCCACATGGATGCAGGAAGGACATGCAGACTCCACACAGAAGGCACCCCCGCCAGGAATTGAACTGGAGAACCTCTTGCTGTGAGGCAACAATGCTACCGCTGCACCACTGCACTGTCTGAAAATGTTTTGCCTTCCTAAATGTCAAACTACAGACACTTGGAATCTTATCAGAAAATAAATTATCAGCTTTTAAAATATGCCAGTTATTGTTCCTTTCCTCTGATACATTTTACGTTTATTCCATAAGTTGTAATCAAAGAATATTTGGGAGTTTCTTTACTTTTTTTCTTATATTCTAACAGTTCGGATCTGTTTGTGTTATCCATCTAAGTTTCAGCCTTTATTACTTTTCCTCATTTATAACCTCTGGGTATAAACCTGTTAGTTAATTCTACTAACAGCTCACGATATTCAGGTTCCTCTGAATGTAACTTGGATATATTATGGATCTTGTTTCCTGGATGACAGGTAATATTCAATAGTGTTTTTTTGTTGAATGGCTTTCAGTATATTTTTGTACTAACAGTACTATCCTGTTTTTATAGTGATGGCAACATCCAACAAGGAAATCTGATGGCTATCCATCAGTAATAAACTTTATTCCCTATTTATTTTAATTCAAATATCTTACGTATTCACTCAGATCTCACTGATTTTCAGACTAATCAGCATTCATCCAGGAACCTTCACCACATGTTCATAAATTCCAAGTACATATTATGTGATGAGTCATAAATAAGAAACGCTTGCATGTAACCCATAAATAGGTCTGTATAAATGCAGGCAAAAGAAGCTCCCATTGCAGTACCATTGACCTGTAACAAACAGTTATTGTAATAAAATACATTTTTAACACATGCTCTGCCAATACCAAAACAAAAATGTGTTAAAACCAGATGGATAATCTGAGTACAATTCAATCAATATTCTAAGGCATTTATTCCCCACAATGGAATATAGGAGTATAGAGGGATTTCACATGATGAATACACATGCACCATTACAACTCAAATTATATTAGCTCCATAACTGGCAAAAACTTTCCAGTATCTTGCAGTATACATGTAACTTGAGTTAATAATGGTTTTAAGTAAAATATCAAAACTTCTGTTATACAATGGGGCTACCAGTTGGGGCACTAGCATTTTTATGAATTTTGAGTTATAGGTAGTTTTTTTTTTTTTTGTTAGTTTCTTTGTTCTTAACTAATTCAGTGTTCTAATATTAATTATTCTATAATCATAAGCCTTCTTTAAGAACAAATTGTTGGGTCACATACAATTGCAGAATAATATCGATGATCTTCCACTTGTCTAAGAGCTTCTTTATGATAATGATCTTTGTCCCAAACTACTATATCACTAACCTTATCTGTATTAGTAACTATAACGCACTTCACTTTTCTCTGCCGTAAGGCTATTCCTTCACAATTTATACATGTGGGAGCTATATAGATACCTAAGCACCCATTTTTCAAACATGTCTACTGTTTTATTGGATGGTGGTTGAAAATTAGATTTTTTGAAATCTGATTCCTCTTTTATCCTACTTACACCCAGGGAAGCACAAAACATCTAGCACATGTTGTTCTGTCCTTGTTCCAACCTTTTAAGATTATGCCGTACATTTTACATACAAGACAGCGTTTTAGAAACCCTCTGTCCAATATGCCACTAAGGCAGAAATTATCCATTTCATCCATAATAATAAGCTTCAGATATGAATGACTAGTAAAACAATGACCCAAATAAACTCTTAAATAATAACAGCGAACAGTCAATAGGAGCGAAACCTAAACTACTAAGTCGCCCACCTCACTCAACATGCTAAGCTTACTGACGTTCTCTGTGGAGCTGAATAAGTAATGCTCACTAACAACACGCCCACCTCCATTAGCACTGACAGGAATGCCCTATATATAGAGATATGTATATATATATATATATATATATATATATATATATATATATATATATATATATATATATATGCACACATACATCCACGTAAATTTATGTATCTGTGTAGGGACCCACTAAACTGTCTGCAGAATGTGACTATGATACTTATTTATGTATACTATAGTCGACTAATGTTTATTTGGCTATAGCATTTATATGTTGGTTACTTCTTTGCATTGAAAATCACTGCTAGAGTGGTTTATATTTTAGTACCAATAGTGTGCCCCAGTGTCTGGGCTTATCTCTTTTCTGTTTGCTTTTCCTACCTCGGATTTCTCACTTCTTTGCCAAGCTACCTGTGTCTCTTCTGCCAATGTAAGCAAACATCAGCTGTGCAGTAGTTTCTACCTAAATACTTCCTACAAGCATCTTGGCACAGGAAAAGCAAGCAAATAGATTAAAACTTAAAGTGTATTTCCCACTTATCCTGTGAATTGTGCTTTATATATTAAACTTCTACTTTTTCTTTTTTATAGCTATGTTAAAGCAGGAGGTATCTCTATGCCTGCCCTTTGCTTGACTTTTCATTTTAAAGCACTTCCATCTAAAGAGGTACTTTTACGGTGAACCTACCCCATTAAAGTGGTGGAACAACATACAATGCTTTACTGTTATATAGTAATTAGCATTGCCTCTTTTCTCCAAGCACTCATTTCTGTATAACTCATGCATTTGTACCTACCCTTTTTGAACACACTGCTAAACACAGGCCTTGACTGATTAACTCTGAAGACAATGGAAGTTGAGTTCCGCTTCTCTCCCCTCGCAACCCCAATACCTCAGTCACCTAAAGACCGTCTATTATATTTGCTCTGATCTCCACCCACTGTCACACCCTCAAGAAACACCTCTTAAAAAGGCAACACCTTAAAACCACATAACCCTCTTATCTTACTGCCCTCATAGTCAGTACTAGAATACTACTGGTTGTCTTAACTCCCACTTACACCTTCCTTTACAAACACAACACACATCCAATCAATGTTCCTCTTTCCAAAACTTACCTTGTTCTACCTCCAACTCCTTTCCTCTTCACCTTCCTTACCCCCTACTACCATTAACAAATGTCTTCATAAAACACTTGCACAACCAGTCATATCACTATGTATTACCCCTACTTCCATAACCAACAAATCAACATCACAACCCCCCATTAATTAGACCAATCCTATTTCCCAGCTCACCATTGTCAGGATCACTCTTCTATATGATTACTAAGACTCAGAAACATTTTTCTCTCAGCCTAAAATACTGCAGACCTCATTAAGACCAACATCCATAATCTTTATACTCCTTCTTAAGAGTAACTTTGAACTCAACCCAGACCCAACAACTCCCTTTCCTTACCATCAGAACTATCCCTTCCTACACTGGCCTATGCCATCATCAGTGCACATAACATCAGAAACAAGCTAGACCACATAAGTGCTTTTAATTCTCAGCACAACCCGGACATTCTAGTAGTCACAGACTCCTGGGTCAAAAACACTCCCCCAACTTCCAATACTTTCTAACCTCCTACAAGTATGTTAATGATGCCAGACCAGGCAAAGGATAAGGTGGAGGCTCTCTTCTTATGTACAGAAATAACCTAAACCCAAAAGTCACTGCCCAATGAAACTCCTTCTCAGACTCGGTCCTAAATGAATTCTCCAAAAAACTTCCAACTCACAAAGGCAAACCACTACTGATCGCTACAGTCTATCTACCACCCCCTGCTTCCCTAAATAAATTCAGATCACTTATCACTAACATCCTTAATAACTGTACCAAAAGTAATAATATAATCATTCTGGGTGACTTCTGCCTTACTTTTCTTGTCCCACTTTTATATGACATACTGTAGGTACTTTCCTAGCAGACCTAGGTCTCCTTCAACTTGTAAAGGATCCAACAAACCCTCAGATCCTGCTGAAGACATGGTTATTTACTGATCAGGTCACTCTCGCACCAATATTCAATGCCAACTCCAGTCAGACTTATTTGTGCTTCACCAATGGCTCATAAACCATAAACTACTTCTTAGTCCCACCAAGAAAAAACTATATTATTTGAAACTCCATAGAAAATTCTCCAAGCACCTGACTCAAAATATCTTTGACCTACACAACCATGCCATAGAGACAACTTCTACCTTCAAATACCTAGGACTATGGCTTGATCAGTCACTAAACTTCCATCTCTACATAGACAAGGTGACAGCCAAAATAAACTCCTTCCTCTTCTGGGCCAAAAAGACCTTCCCTTTCTAAGCCAACCAGCCACAGCATCCATTGGCAATGTGCTCCTTTCTCAACGTGCATCTGCACTGCCTACTTTAGCTTCTGCCTTCAAGGAAAACATTACCACACTCCAGACTGTGTCTAACAGCATCTGCTGATTCATTACAAACTCACCTCTCTGAAAGCACCATTGTATCACCTCAGAAAAAGTCAAATGGCTACCCATAAAACAACCATCTAATGTATTTTTATGATCCCATCTCAAGCAAACTACTGCAGCTCTATACTCCCCTTTTCAGCTAGACTTCACAAAAAAATTCTCATACAACCTGGGACTCTACTCACAAGCCACAACCAAACTCCACAGCACTGCACATGCTTTCTCAGTCACCTACTCTGTGACAAGCTCTCCCAGCAACATTAAGGGAATTGATACGTAACTTAAAATGCACTTCTTCATCCAATCCAAATGCTCCTGCTTCAACACAAGACATATCACCTAACCTGTCTCCTGTTCACGTATCTAAGACATATCACCTAACCTGTCTCCTGTTCACGTATCTTCTCTGTCACCATCCACTGAAGACTGGCTCACTTTAGAAACTAATGGCTATATTGTACATTACACTCTGCTTGATTCTACACTGCACTGTGCTTGTTCACTAGAATATAAATATATATATATATATATATATATATATATATATAAATATATACATGTTTTTTTCTATGTAAATAGTCTGAACAACTCTGTTATTGCTTACATTTCTGTATTTTATGTTTGTGAAATGTTTTGTATTTCACCTGGAGTGAGCCTACCAGTTATCACCAAAGAATAGGTTGCCACCATACTATCTAAAGCTAAAAACACAATAACTCAGGATACCACTTAAATAGCTTGAAACAGGACCTATCAGACCCACTAGGATTTTTATTTAACTACAGCCTCCAGACTGGCTTTGTCGCTGTAGAGTGGAGGACATCAACAGTTATCCCTTTGTATAAAGGGGAACCATCAACAGATACAGGAAATTACAGACCCATGAGTTTGACTAGTCTTATATACAAAGCCATGGAAAGAATTATCATGGACCTGATAAATAATGACAGGAAACCTCCAAACACTGGATTGAACCCAGTCTAGCTTTATCAAGGGCAGATCATGCCTGCTCAATCTGGTAGACTTCTTCGAGAAAGTCACTGGGGCCATGAATGACGATAAAACAGTGCATACTGCCTACCTCAACCTGGCTAAGGCATTTGAAACAATCCCCCACTCGGGTATTATAAATAAACTCACAAAACTGGGCATAAATCCCTATGTCAGCAGATGGATACCCAAATGGCTCACAGACAGGACACATGTTAGAGTAGGTGAATCCAGATCCAACAAGAGACCAGATACTAGGGTTGTGCCACAGGCCTCAGTGCTGGGACCTCTCCTGTTCAGAATATACTTCTCTGAAGTCAAGGTTAATGTCGCAGGCCTTTGGTTGACTAAGTTTATTGATGACTTCAAGTTGGGGTGGCAATCACTGAATCCCCCAGTGATGTAGATATCCTTCAGAAGGATCTGACTCAGACAAATGATTGGTGCTAGAGCCATTACCTAAAACAAAATGCAAAAAAAATGTATAATCCTCCCCTTTATGAAATTAAATACCTCTGCAAATTGCAACATTAGTAGCAAATCCCCGAGAGCGAACTCAGAGATGAGAGATTTAGGTACACAAATAGATAGCCTAAACTTTGACCGCCATGTGTCCACAGTGGTGAAGAAGTCTTTCTATGTGTCGCAGCTTATAAGTAAAGATATAGTATCCAGATCCAAGGAAGTTATATTCCCAATGGACTTGATCCTAATCAGACCAATAATTGAGTACAATGCACCTTTTGGCATGTACTTGATCAGGCACTTGCAATGACTGAAGTGGCCTCAGAAGTTCCTTAAAAATAGCAGGGTGTAAACAACATGTGCTATGCAGAGAGTCTAAAAGCCCTGTCTGTTTACTCTGCCATGTACTGACTATCAAGGCATGATCTATGCCTAACCTACAACGTACTTACAAATCTAGACTTGGTGGAACTGTTACACATTCTCAAAACAAACTGCACATGTGTCACTCAATATAGGGCACTAAACCTGGTCTATGACATGAACAAAACATGCTGGAGAGAAGGCACTAAACCTGGTCTGTGACATGAACAAAACATGCTGGAGAGACAGATATGTACCTCAGAGATTACCCCTTCTATGGAACAGTCTTCCTAGTTATGTAAAGCAGAGGTCTTCCCTGACCATCTTCAAACACAGTTTGGATCAATGGATGGGGAATCATAAATTCACTCCTGGGGTGGTGCCCATGTCCCATATGGACAGGGGCAGTCGGGAAATATCGAAAGGCATAGACAAAACCCTAAGCCTTCCTCTAACCTTTAGGGATTGAAAATCAAGTAAAATTTGGGTACTAATGGCTAGGTTTGTAATGGCTCTTAAGCTGTTAGCATAGTAGTATCCTATGACCGTATAAATAAATAAATACATTTTTGTTGCGTAACTGTGGGTTTAGTACATATAAGTAAAGGAGTGAAGCCCCATGTAAACACATTTGACTGTTTCTTTGCTTTGTTTACTAACGTGTATGAGTCTTTACTTTTTCTTTTGCAGTTTTCAACACTACTAGAAGCACTCTGTGTACTGCTACTAGTAGAGTGAGCTGTGTTCTTTTTGTCATGGTTGCACAATGGTGAAGTTAGTACATAGACTGTAAATGGTATAGGGGGACTTGGAGGTGTGGTGATTCCATGTAAATATGTAGTTGTGCTTGGATTATTTTATGATATGCTACCATTACTAGTTTCACTGAAAAGGATGTAACCAGCTGTGGTGATGGTTGATTTTTGTCATCAATTTTGGTGGCAGTGGCTTTTAAAGTGAATGACTTCATTCACACCCACTGACTCATTCAGACACACACACACACACACACACACACACACACACACACACACACACACACACGTCATAATATATAATATATAAATATATGTATAGATAGATGAGTATAAGTATTGTGTGTATGTTTGTGTGTGTATATCTAGCTATCATTCTATCTATAGATGGATAGGTAGAGATAGATATGTGTCTATGTGTGTGTGTGTGTGTGTGTGTGTGTGTGTGTGTATGTGTGTGTGTGTGTGTGTATGTCTGTAAAGGCATTGTGGCTGACATTTTACATTGCCTTATTTTGCTAAACCTTAATCATGCAAAACAACTGAAATGGAATACAATAAATGAATTAGTACACATTGAGCTTACTAAAGTTATTTTCATCTACTATGGTTTTGGTACAGGACCTGCAACCATCTCTCATCTGCTGGCTTCATGAGGAAGTCCAAAGAATGATGTGTAGTTTAAAAAAAAAATCATAGAGTCTATCCAAGCACAGTAGTGTTGAAAAAAAATCAATAAGGCAGCTACAATTACCAAGCACATTATTTCATAGATATTAAGAACTATAAATCAAGTGTCAGCATGGAAACATTGGTGGCATTTTGCATTAAACTGCAGATGTCCCCATGGCCAAAGTGATTGTGCTCTCCTTTGGAATATAAATCTGTACAGTATGTGCATCCCCTGAAGGGCCTGCTGTGTAATAGCTTGTTAATTAAACCTCTTCTAGCTCATAGGAAGAAATCTGCTTAGGATTGAAGTTCTGTGCAATTTTCTGTGTAAAAATAAGTGCTGCTCTGTGAGTATCTGTACAAGAAGGCTATGTTAGAGCTCAGTATTTCTCAGAAATGCTCCCTTTGGCTTTATAGCCAAACATGCAGAGCTAATTTGTGAGCAAAATTCAACCTGGTGAGAAAAAAATCCCATTGCAAGTAAATTAAATTCGGTATGATAGTCACAGTAATAAAACAACTGGTTCATTAAACCAGAGAACTAATGAAATATTCTGGCCTGTAATGTTTATATCACTTGCTAACATTGGACTCTATGCTACTCCATGCAATGGCAGTTTTCAGGGTATTTTATTATGGTGTGCTACAAATGATCTGTCAAATGAAGATTAAGAGATCTACAGTATGCCAGAGGCAAATAGATAATAAGTTCCTCGCTGCTCCTCAGGGTATCAGGATAAAGTGTTCTGAGTAATACATTTTCTGCAGTGCCCAGTTTAAAGCCAATTTGTTCCCTAACATTTATGGGGCTACATAGACAACTGTGAATCATACTGACATTTTCTGCACTAAAAACTGCATTGCAGATTAATCTGGGATTAGAATTTGACTTTCACATTGTAATGTTATAGTTGTAAACGATTCAGTTTCATTTACTCAATGACTGTCCAATTTTACTAGTGTTTGTCTTTATTTCTAAAAATCAGTTTAAGAAATCTTTGACTTTAATCAGCGAAGGCTGACAGGTATTTGGTAACAGTACATTAATTTGATGATCTTCATAGCTAAAAAAAATGTGTTGCTTAGTTTCTTCCTGGCTATTAAATTTACAAGCATTGTGAACTATATCTGCATACGTGTGCATGTGTGTGTGTGTGTGTGTGTGTGTGTGTGTGTGTGTGTGTGTGTGTGTGTGTGTGTGTGTGTGTGTGTCCGTGTGTGTGTGTCCGTGTGTGTGTGCACGTGTGTGCATGCATGTGTGTGTGGACGCGCGCCCCTGTGTGTGTGTGTGAGTGTGTGTGTGTGTGTGTGTGTGTGTGTGTGTGTGTGTGTGTGTGTGTGTGTGTGTGTGTGTGTATGTGTGTGTGTGTGTGTGTGTGCGCGTGTGTGAGTTCCTGATATGTATCAGCCTTTTCTAACCATTAATAAGATTATTAAATGTAATAGTACAACTTTTTTAGTGATGCAGGTATGAGGCATATAGTATGCTTCTGTTTGCATATATATGTTTTATTCTACAGTCCCTATAATTCGAATGTACATGTCTATTCATATGAAAAAGAAGATTGTCCTATTTTTTATTTCTCTCAAATGATCCATAACAGAATGCAATTCTCTATTCTATAGCCTCCAAATAAGCCACCTGAAATGGTTTGAAAGGTACAAATATTATAGGAAAATCAGTGCCAGAAAAATTGAACTACTCCAGAAAGGCTTCTGAATTTGTTTCCATACTTAGTGTCTTAATGGTTACATGTTTGATCCTTTTCTGCTTCAAAGTCTATGCCTGGTGTTTATCTGATGGTAAGGGATAAAACAAGACTGAGGAGCCTAATACTAAAACTAAAAAAGGAAGATACATTATGCAACACTTTGCAAGATTATGAAAAAGCTTTCCCTAACAATCTAAATGTAGTTAATCATTGACCCCATTCAATATTATTATTAACACATGTATGGGAAATAAAAAATATGTATCGGCTTTGATTATGGCAGCCAAACGTCTTGAAGACTTATACGTTGTAAGGTGGGACTCAAATATATGAAACCACAAATCTGCCTTCTTTAAATACTTTAGTGCTTAACCTATTCTATTAAATTATTTTTCTGAGTTTTATAATGCTTGGGAGTGTCTTTAAAATTATTTCCAAATATTTCCATGCTTAGGGAATGTCCTCTGTTAGCAGTACAAAACCATGAGTTTCTCCAGTTAATAACATAGGTTCATAGGAGATTACTAGGCTAAGGGCTTAAGAGTCCTTACAAGCCTAGCCAATCTAACCCAATTTTATACATCATATGGCCCCTAGAGGCAAGAAGATGGCATGTATTTGTGCCTATTCCTTAAGTATCTTATAGATTGTCCCAGTCCATAAGGGATATAGGTGCTTCCCCAAGTGTGAATTTGTAATTCCCCATCTACTGATCCAAACTGTGTTTGAAGAAGAACAGGGAATGGCTCTGCTTAACAGATTGTTCTGTACTGGAATTAACTGGAAGCAATTGAAATAAGACTGAAACGAAAGCCTTTATATGTTATTTACCCAAACTCGTGCTGAACAGGTGTCAGTCTCTCCTTTATGGGCCAAGTCTTGTATACTTTTCAGAATGAATTCTCCAAACACTGCAGTTCATTTAATGAAGCTTTATTAGATGTTCACAATATCCAAATACTGTCTTCATTAACAGTGCTGATTAACAATAACAGTCTGTAGAAATGCTGAAATGCTGGTTAGTAATAACAGTGTTGCTAAATATATCCAAAGTTTCTGCACATGTCTTCTGAGTGTCCTGAATAATGTAAACTAAAAGTCTTTATTTGACCTGTCTTCTGCAGTCAGGTTCGAGTGTCTGTTTTGTGGCTTAATCTTCTCTGCAGTCAGGTTCGAGTGTCTGTTTTGTGGCTTAATCTTCTCTGTTATGTCAGGTCAAACAAACTAACTGACTGACTTCCTAAACTGTATCTCAAGTATATTTTCAAAACCTTGTAATGCTTTACACACCTCTTTAGCCTTGGTTGTCAGGCCTTGTGTTGTTTTGTAGTCTTTTAGGGGCCTACTGCCCCATTATCTAACATTTCCTTGATTCTTCCCATGAGAAAGAGAACAGAAAAAGAACAGTCTGTAGCCTTCCCTTGGGAACTGTTATCTTGTTAACTGTTATGCTTGACCAGCAAGGTTATTCTTCCCTTCTGCTTAACTGTCTTTTAAATGAAACACATTTTACCTTTTAGTCTGTCTAATACCTAATAACTACTTTAAAATGGAAGTCCCTAATCTAACATATAGAAAGCCTGTCCAAAGAAGGGGTACTCTGAAACACGCTTTCCAGCATCTTTTGAGTGAGTCGCTGACTAAGTTTAGATCACTAGAGCAGGAGTTTCTCATGCTGCTAGACTTCCAGATGTGTAGCAGCTCCATCAGGGCTGGATTTGTGAGTGCCTTGTAGGTCAGGCATAGGCCACCCCTTAATAGTCAGTAGGAGACAGAGTAAAGGGATAGGGCTTTTAGTCTATCCACATAGGACATGCTGATTACATTCAGTATTTTTTGTGAGGAACCTCTGAGGTTGCTTCACCTGATGTAAGTGCCTAGTCAGATACATGTCAAATGGTGTATTGTGCTCGATTGTTGGCCTAATGAGGGCAGACAGTAGGACTATAATTTCCTTGGATCTGGATGCCATACCTTTACTTATAAGTTATGCCACGTAGAAGAAATTCCTCATCATCGTGGACACATGAAAGCCAAAGTTCAGGCTGCTATCTGTAAGAGTACCTAGATCTCTCACCTTTGAGTCTGCTCTAAGGGATGTGCTAGTGATGTTGTTATTTGCAGGGGTATTTGACTTTCCAAAGGGTATGATAATGCATTTTTTCACATTTAGTTTTAGGCCATGGTTCTAGCACCAATCATTTGTCTGATCTAGACCATTTTGAAGATATCTACATCACTGGGGGACTCAATGATTGCCTTCAGCTTGTAGTCATCGTAAGACTTTGTCATCCAGAGGCTTTCCACATCTGCCTTGATTTCAGAGAAATATATTCTGAACAGGAGTGGTAACAGCACTGAGCCCTGTGGCACACCAATAGTAACTGACACATGTTCTGTCCATGACCCAAATGGCTATCCATCTGATGATGAAGGGATTTATCCCCAGTTTTGTGAGTTTATTTATAATACCTCAATATGGAATTGTGTCAAATGCTTTGGACAGGTTGAGGCATGTGGTATGTACTGTTTTACCCTCATCCATGACCTTAGTGACTTTTTTAAAGAAATTCAACAGATTCAGTAGGCACGACCTGCACTTGACAAAGCCAAATTGGGTAGGTCCAGTGTTCAGAGTTTTCCTATATCATTATTTATCAGGTCCATGATTATTCTTCTCATGGCTTTACATATTAGACTAATCAAACGTATGGTTCTTTAATACCACGAATCAGTAGATGGTTCCACTTTATATAAAGGGATGACTGTTGCTGTCCTCGACTCTTATCAGTACAAAACCAGTCCAGCGGCTGTTGTTAAATAGAGATCCTAGTGGGCCTGATAAGTCCTGATTTAAGCTGTTTCAGAAGCAACCTGGTATATTATCAGGCCTCATTGGAGGCATGTTTTTAGCTTTAGAGAGTACAGTGGCAACCTGCTCTTTGGTGATAATTAGTGGTGCAGTGGTGGAGGTTATTTCCTGGGGACAACTGGGGGTGATGGAGAGGTGACATCTGAGCTGGATTTGTTGGCCAGCAGATTTGCTATATCTTCTAGCTGGGTATAGTTAATGCCATCTACAGCTAATTTTGCACATTGTTGAGTGTTGCCCTTAAGACTGCAGAAATAACTGAAAAATGCCTTACGGTTATCCTTAGCTTTGGAGGCTATTTTTACCTCAAAGTCTGCTTTCAGAGACTTGACTAGTTCCCTGATTCACTTGTTTAGACTAATGATTGACTTTTTGCTCTGTTGTGCACACAAACCTCTCAACATCATAGAGCAAGAAATCTGGACAAAGCCCGACAAATGTAGGGACAAAGGCCCAAAAATAGGGACATATTTTAACTATTGCTCTTATAAACTTGGTTAGAAAGTTGGTAGAGAAACTGGGTTTGTTTTAACATACATTTTCTGAAGGATTTGAAGTCTGAAACTCAAATGTATGTCATTACTTAGTGACTTCAATCTTCAGATCATCCAAGTGACTTGCCAGAAAATCTCAAATTTTATGAGGAACAGACCAAAAATATGAGTCAAATATATGGACATTCTGCGAAAATCTGGAAAGTTGAGAGGTATGTCTGCACATTCCCTCTTACTTCTCAACAGATTTTTTTTTATTTTATAACATATTAATACCAGGGGTCCACCAGAGTGGCCCATTTTTGTGGTTTGACCTGGGTCTGTTTCAATCTGGTCCTGCCATTTCTATACAGTGTTTATATTGTCATACAGGGTTTTTGAGAACACCTCTGCATGGGTTATTGCTTTTCCTGGATTGGGGGAGCTTGAAAATTAGCTATGCCATCCCTTAATGGGAAGTAATTTACCTTAGAGAAGTTCTTAAAGTTTTTGGGATTAGGTGGGAGGACTAATTTTACCTTTATTTCGAGGGAGACTGCTTTGTGATCTGATCTTATCAGTGAGGACATCATACTAGTGGGGTACAGATCTCTCCCATATTTGTGAGTACCAGCTCTAGGATAGTTGTTCCCCTAGTGGGAGTGCACACTAGCTACTCCAGGGCATTTGAATTTACAAGGTCAAGAAATCTTTGGGCCTGCATGTTAGTGGTAGTGCATGCCTCCCAATTAATGGAGGAGTGGTTAAAATCACCCTTGAGTACAGTATTAGGCTGGCTAGTGAGTGATTCTGGTAACTTCTGGTATGCTGTATGGGTTTCCTGGTTCATAACGGGGGACCTGTAGCTAGCAAGAATATTGTAATCCATTTTTCCCATGGTTAGTTGGACATGGAGTAGCTCAAGCATTTCATATTGTTTGACCAGCCTTGACGTGTGCTTATCCTAGATAGATACATTTATGCCTTTTGAGGGATGAGGACAGGAAGAGCTCGACCATACTTCTCACCCAGATCCTCAGAGAGTAGTGTGGACCAAACCAAGAACAATAATGATAGAAGGGAAGTGCATGTATCATTGGCATATACAAGGGATGTTTGGAAGGTCAGGGAGGTAATAGGCAGACATTGGTCTCTATTGATGACTGATGGTAGTATCAAAAAGATAGTTGGTGAAAGACCTAGATTCTTCTATAAGAATAGGAAGAACCTCAGATGTATGCTCTGTTATCCTAAAATGGGAGATGTGATGGAAATTAGGAGGATGACTACTCCTTGTGGCCATTGTAATCAATGTACTAGCATTAGTAGCATGAATAGTTTGATTCACCCAGACACAGGGAAACATTATAAGTTGAAAGTAGAAGCCAGTCGTGATACAAGAAATGCGATTTATTTGGCCTACTGTGATTGCTGCTCCCATTTTTATGTAGGGATGACGAATCGCACCTTACGGGAAAGGATAAGAGAGCAGAATAATAGTATCAGACTGCAGGATGGTCTGAGTGCCCTGTCCAGGTATACACTGAGGACCACCCAGAAACGTGTGTTTTTGTTCTCAGTTTTAGAAAGGATTGACATCAGCATTAGAATGGGGGATATAAAGAATAGGACTGAAAGGTCTGAACTTAGATGGATTCAGAAACTGAGAGCAGATAAAGGTCATGGTCTTAATGGCAAAGTTTCCTTTAAGCCAGTGTTGGATGTCAGGGGTATACCCAGATCATGAATGTATGCTGCATTAGATTGTTTATAAGATTCATGTATCAGTGAAGGGGATGCATGAGCATATCTATAGGTAGTCTGACAGACAATCTAACAATATGGTGCAAGCAATATGCTGTATTGATCACCAGTGATATAGCTCCACTAGATGTGTGCAGGGAGGTTGGCTGACACTTCATGTTGGCACCCTTCCTATATCTGGTTAAAATGTTCGGGTGTAGTTTTAATATTGTTCTACCCCCTACATATAATCCAAGCCGACTAATATAGTTTGAGTTATTGACCCTCTGCAGATGTGATGATATGTTTGTCTCTTTATATATGTATACATTGTACTGAAGATCATATGATGTGTAGTTGTGAATGAGGTATGACTCTGATTGGTGTATGGTATTATGGATTTATTAATTGTGTATGTGTTAAGGTTGTATGTATGTATTATTATATGATTTATCAATAGTGGAGCTGCCATTAAACGCTATGTATGTTTCCTATTATTAATTAGACCAAGTAGCAGTCGCATGCTGCTTACACATTTTTTAGTAGGGTTTATGAAGCATATGGATGCATTGTATTTAAATTGTTAGATATATAATACCAAAGTGAAAGTGGTTATATGTTTTTTGATTTGAGTTCCCATTGACAGGGAGTAGTGACAACTGAAGTAAATATATAATTTTATCTGGTATATTAAGTAGAGTGTTTGGTTTAATATTGCTATGTCACTCATCCTCATTCAACAGTGTAGATGCATGTTTGTTTATGTATTGGGTATTTGTGAATGAGACTGAGTTGTATTGGTGTTGCACTCTATTTACCATATTGCTTGAGACGGATGTGTTATATGTAGAATTATGTTAACATTAGTGCCTGTTAGTAGTTGTTTTCTTGTGATCTAGTATTGTTGGATGAGTAGTATTCAGTCATCCTAACGCTTAACGCTAGCATGTATAAATTATGGACTATATTGGAAGGGGAGCATTATGCTTACTATGTGCATTGTTACGCACCTTTAATAATGGAGTGCCCATGATTTTGTGAGTGATTTAATGGGTAATATTGAGCATTTAACGCTTTTGTAGTACGTGGAATTCATGCAGTAGTTTGCAGGATTAACTTTATGGATATTTTTTAGCGAAAGGATGCCCATTATTATATGAGTGCCTTGCCAATTATGGGGTAGGTTAATGTGTAGTAAAGTTGTGGTATATGCATTGTAGTTATATGCACCCCTATGCTTTATACGTTATAGATTATTGTCACATGATATATCAGTGAATGTGTGACTGATGCCTTGTTGAATTTCTGCACAGATTGATAAGGTAATTCTGTAATCGATGGCCTTAGTAAGGTGGAACATTCTGATGTGGCAATTCTATAAATGTGTAATATTGTACCCAATCTGATGGAATATCTCATTAATGTAATGTTCTTCTTGTGTAAATGGTTTATTTCTGTAAATAACTATATTGCATATTGACGGGATGGACAGCTAATATATACTATATGGCTGCTCGAATATTGCAGTATGCGTTTTGACACTGAACGAGTTGAATATGTATTGTAATTCATTGAACAGCACTATAGGGTTAGCCCTGTTATTTTAAGGGGATGTATTGATATATTGTTATTGAGTTGTTGTTTTGTTTATAGAAATAATGCATGGCTAGAGTAAATATGAATGCTATACTTTAAAATAAGTGTTATATTGCTTTAAGATGTGTTGTGGTGTACATAGTTATGTCACCACTCTCTCTGTAAGTGTTTGAATTTGGAAATGGCAGTATATGGATAATTACAAGCACCTGTGAGTATGTTTTAAATAGTGAGCATCGATGAAATGTTTTTTACCGTTTTGTGTGTATGGTCTGAGGAAGCCGCTTAGATAGTGCTGAAAGCATTAACTGAAATAAAGCTGTTTGTTCATTTTTAACTTTCGGAGTCATTTATATATGAGAGATAGAACTGTGCTTCGTTCAACTGTGATTTTGTTGCTTACTGTTGGACTTGTTGCATACTTGATATTGTGTTAAACAGTGGTCCGTTTGTCCGTTGGGTAATTTGTGTCATTTTTATAACTTAGAAAGTTGGTAGAGAAACTGGGTTTGTTTTAACATGCATTTTCTGAAGGATTTGAAGTCTGAAACTCAAATGTATGTCATTACTTAGTGACTTCAATCTTCAGATCATCCAAATGACTTGCCAGAAAATCTCAAATTTTATGAGGAACAGACCAAAAATATGAGTCAAAAAGATGGACATTCTGCGAAAATCTGGACAGTTGAGAGGCATGTCTGCACATTCCCTCTTACTTCTAAAACAGACATTTTTTTTCTTTTATTTTATAACATATTAATATCATGGGTCCACCAGAGTGACCCATTTTTGTGGTTTGACATGGGTCTGTTTCAATCTGGTACTGCCGTTTCTATGCAGTATTTATATTGACATACAGGGTTTTTGAGTACACCTCTGCATGGGTTATTGCTTTTCCTGGATTTGGGGAAGCTTGAAAATTATCTATGCCATCCCTTAATAGGAAGTAATTTACCTTAGAGAAGTTCTTAAAGTTTTTGGGATTAGGTGGAAGGATTAGTTTTACCTTTATTTCTAGGGAGACTGCTTTGTGATCTAATCTTATCAGTGAAGACATCATACTAGTGGGGTACAGAACTCTCCCATATTTGTGAGTACCATATCTAGGATATTTGTTCCCCTAGTGGGAGTGCACACTAGCTACTCCAGGGCATTTGAATTTGCAAAATCAAGAAATCTTTGGGCCTGCATGTTAGTGGTAGTGTATGCCTCCCAATTAATGGAGGAATGTTTAAAATCACCCATGAGTACAGTATTAGGCTGGCTAGTGAGTGATTCTGGTAACTTCAGGTATGCTGTATGGCTTTCCTGGTTCATAACGGGGGGACCTGTAGCTAGCAATAATATGGTAATGTATTTTTCCCATGGTTAGTTGGACATGGAGTAGGTCAAGCATTTCATATTGTTTGACCAGCCTTGATGTGTGCTTATCCTAGATAGATACATTTATGCCTTTTTCTCTTTCATGTTCAGTGGGTGGTCAGAATGTACAAAAGGTGTTATAGCTTTCCATGGCTTTGAACCATGTTTCAATAACTGCACAGATGTCAGCATTCTCCAAGGTGAGGAGAGCTTCCAGGGAGTCCAGTTTCTTGTTGAGACTACTAGCATTCAGCAGTAAAATGTTTAGCTTGTCCTGAGTAGCTTTTTTTTTTTGTTGGAAGTTTTGTCTGTTTGGCAATGCCTAAAAAAGACACTATGGGTTGAATAATGTTTTGGCCAATATCCAAAAGCCTAGAAGTAACAGGTGAAGACCATCTCTGGCAAAGCAGTGTGGCCTATCAACCATGTCCTCCCAGGCTGACAAGTATTGGACCTCTTTGGAATGACACTGGTAGTTAAGACAATTGTAAAGTTGATCATTTTCTGCTGGTACTGTGGTATCATCCTTGAAGATGGCAGAATGCTGCTCAGTGCTAGGCTCATACCTTCCTGTGACATAAATTCTGTGAGCACAATCATGTCTCTATTCATATAGTCCAATGATGTATGCCTCAGGTCATTCACGCCCACATGGACTATGACTGAGTCATACTGGTAGGCGTAAGTGATCACAGTGCTAGCATGATCTAGTGGATCCTAGCCCCTAACAGGCAACTAACTGTAACCTTCTCCTTATCCAGCCTGGTAAGAGGGACAACAGTGTGTCTCACAATGGAGTCTCCTATGACCAGAATATTGATTTGGGAGAGTTTCAACTTATGGGCTTGGTAGTTGAGACACAATGAGATGTGGCTTTATGCGTTGTGATGGGAATTGTCTTGTCTTGTTTGTGTCCATGCAGAGTTTCTGAGTACTGTGTCTGAGAGACCTTTATGGTTTGGCTAAGTTGAATGTGAGCCCCTCTGCATATGTGGGTCTGTGTGAGGACCTTCATGGGTGCTTTGAACAAAGTGTCTGAGTCGCTGACAACTTGTTTGTTGCTTTTTTTGTTGTATGTGAGAGTCTAGCCTTCAGTGTCAGTATATATTTGTCTGTTTGTGAATTAAATGGTCGTTACTGTATGTAAGGCAATTGTTACATTGTTTCAGGATGCCCATGTCTACCAAGCTGAATGCAGAGATAGCAGCAAAGTACCCTTCCATTGTTGCAGGTCCTAATGTGTACTTGCAAGGGATAGGAGTGAAGGGTGTTGTGTACTTGCAAGGGTTAGGAGTGAAGAATGTTTGTAACCACATGAAGGAAGGGTGCATACTTGGTGTAATCCTCTGCAAACCTAACCAGCAATGCTGCCCGGTACCTAAACCAGATGGTCTCTGAGCACCAATAATCCTGGGTATTATAATAAGCTAAGGTAGACCTAAATAGTCCTAACTAAATGTGTAAATACCTCTCCTAGCACAATCTAATTGGCCTGTGAGTAATGCAGGACTCGAGGTAAAGTTCTGAGGTGGTTTTTGTGAAGGCTGCCAGCCCAGCTAGCTAGAATTTTGTAAATAATTCTATGTCATTTGTAAATAGTAATATGATTTGTATGCTTATCCTACAAATGTAAGAAAACTGTATGTCATGTGCTGAGCTTCAAGAATGTAACCACAGTGTACCCTACTGGAAAATAACAGAGTTAACTTGCAAAATTTTAAGAAAATAAGTTGACATTAAAGAGTTTTACGATTGTGTTCACCACTGTTAGAAGACAGAATGTCTGCAGCTAGAAATTCTTTCTATTGTATGGAAACAGAAATAACTATAGGTTTCAAGGGTAAAGGTATTTAACTGGTTTTATGACTTCCAGTTCATGGCAACTTCTGAGAGATTCTATGGATACCTACAGGAATGCATGGATTGTGCTATCCCAAATAAAACCAAGACACACTCCTCCAAAGGCTGGAGACCTGTCTGGTGGACCCCAGCCATAAATAAGCTGTACAACAGAAGGAGGAAGCGACTACATGATAGAGCAAAATCCCTGAAAGGGAAGGCAACTCTGATCAGTACTAGCAAGAAACTACGATCCCTCATAAAATCATCTAAGGCTAGCTTTGAAAGAAAAATTGCACAAGACGCTAAAGATAATCACAAGGCTTTCTTTAGTTATGTCAGAAACCTGGGTGGAAACTCCCAGATATGCTCTGAGTTAGTGCAAAATCACAGATGCAAAGGTGAGAGCTGCCCTCTCCAAAGCAAAAAACACAGCATCAATGGGACTGGACGGTGTTCCGGGCTGCATTTTACATGAGCTCCAAGAAGAACTGAACCCTCACTTAAAATCACTGTTCAGTCTCAGCCTTACAACAGGATATGTACCCAAAGAATGGCGTACAGCAACAGTGGTCCCACTCCATAAAGGTGGTGCCACAATGGACCCCGGAAACTATCGCCCTATAAGCCTAACTAGCCTTGTCTGCAAAGCTATGGAGTGTATCATCATGAAACTCATAAACAAAGACATTGGGAACCTCCAAACACTGGATCCTACCCAATTCGGCTTTGTTAAGGGCAGATCTTGCCTCTTCAACCTGGTCAATTTCTTCGAAACAGTCACCAAGGCCATAGACGAAGGGAAGGTAGTCCACACAGCCTACCTTGACCTTGCAAAAGCCTTCAACACAATACCCCACTCGGGCATCATAAATAAGCTCACCAGCTTAAATATCAACCCCTATGTCATAAGATGGGTTGCAAACTGGCTTAGGGATAGAACCCACATGGTCAGAATTGCAGGTGCCATGTCAGACTCTAAACCAGTTACAAGTGGCGTCCCACAAGGCTCAGTCCTGGGACCTCTGTTGTTCGGTATATATTTCTCTGAGGTACAGCCTAACACAGGAGGACTATGGCTGACAAAGTTTGCAGATGACTGCAAACTGGGGGCCATAATCGACTCGCCGTCTGACACAAGCATCCTCCAAAAAGGTCTCACAGAGATGGATAACTGGTGCCAGAGCCATGGCCTAAAGCTAAATGCCAAAAGGTGCATAGTCATCCCCTTTGGGAAAAACAAAGTGCCCACAAATTACCACATAGGTGGTAATCCATTAAGTACGAAAGAAGTAATTAGAAATTTGGGGACCCAAGTAGATTGCAATCTCTCCTTTGACAATCACATTGCCAAAGTGGTTAGAAAGACATTCTGTATAGCCCACCTTATCACGAAGAGGCTCACATCTAGATCAAGAGAGGTCATTGTTCCCCTCTACTCATCACTCATCAGGCCCATAATTGAGTACAATTCCCCATTTGGGATGTACCTTACCCGACACCTGCTACAACTAGAAAGACCCCAAAAGTACCTCACCAAGAAGATCAAGGGACTCAAACAGATGCCCTATGCAGTTAGGCTAAAGAAACTCCAGTTCTACTCAGTTGCTTACCGCCTACTCAGAGGCAATCTGTGCCTGACGTATAAAGCCATGTCCAACCCAGAATTAATGGACATGCTCCACCTCAAGAAATCCAAATCCATCAGAACTACACGGTCTAGTGACTTAAACCTCAGCACAGAAATAAATAGAACATGCTGGAGGGACAGATTCATATCCCAGAGGCTCCCCTCACTCTGGAACAAAATCCCAATCCATGTCAGACAGAGCCCCTCAATGACCCTCTTCAAGAAGAATCTTGACGTTTGGATGGGAGATCATAAATTTACCCCTGGGATCTCTTCTGTGTCACTGCTAGACAGAGGCACGGTAAACTAACCATAAATGGGCTATCTTCTGTGACCTGCTATACAGAGGCACAGTCAACTAATCTAAGAAAGGTGGTGAAAGCCAAACACACTCTGGCTAGGCTTGTAAATGCCCTAGGGTAGATAGCCTAGTATCAACCTATGAACTTATAAGTATTTTTAATACAGAGGTGTTAAATTTGAAGTTCCTGTTAACATGGGAACTAAAGGCAGATGTGACAAGAATGAAGTAATCTGAGATAACCCAGCAGAAATGTTTGACAGTAACTTAAAAACTCACACTCAGAGAAGGTTTGTGCATTTTGTATTTGTCTCTGGACCTAGAAACATCCATTTAGCACTTGAATTTGCCTTGCTCTGTAAGTAAGACGTAGATCATGGTATCTCTCTTAGAGATAGATAGAAAAATAGTAAGATCAGTCTAGATGTTTTCTGTATTTATGTGAGACTGTCCTGCATGTTGTTTTAAAATAGTTCCTGTGATTCTGAACTCTTTTGTCACTGTATTGAGTTATTGAGTATTGTCTTGTTCTTGTATTATTTATTATTAAATATATTTAAACCTTTTAATTGTGACTGGTTAGTTTAGAGATATTTAAGCTCTTAGAATACTTGCATGTACATTTGGTCACACTTACCATTTGGATAATAGTAACATTACACAGTATAATTGGTCAACCTTTGTAAGGGCCTTATAGTAGCTGATAAGAGTGGTTGGTGGCAGCTGGTACTACCTTATAGTCTGGACAGAAGCGGGCATAGCTAGGGAACCTATGCCGGCATTCCCCAGGAGTGTTTGTGTGTTTGCATATAAATCAAATCTCAAAGTGTGTGTATGTTAGCTACTTGGGCAGGGACATGAAGCACTGATTGGACAGTGGGTACTGGAGGTTTTGGCTTGACCACTTGGCTGAGATCTGAACCCTATAGCTGTGCCAGTGGGTAGTCTTATTGGGGATCTGGGGAGAGAGGGAGAAACTAGCCCCAGACTGACTGTGATCTCTGTGTGTTCTTAAGGGAAATTGTACTTTACTGTGTGTGCACTTGTCATCCTCCCAATGTGCACATCCCTCACTGGTGTTAGTGGTGAGGACTGAGGCTTTTTGATTACTGGGCCAGTGCGGGGGAATCCCAGTTTTTATAAGGAAACTTGAACTTCTGGTGATTGCTTGTTTATAAGGCACCAGTAACTGCTGCTGTATAAAGAGCAGCTCCAAGCAAATGTGATGCTTATATAAGATTAGAAAAAAGCAAGTTTACACTAACTGTGCCATAAGGCCAATCAGGTAAACACACAGTGAGCTTCCTACCAGCAATTCCTAGCTTAGATAGGTGAAGTCAGCCCTCTTCTGCCACAACAGTGCAGACTTAATGCAAAATAGCTGGCTTGGACCCTAAGTATTAAGCATCCACAAACAAATGCCTCATACAAAGAAACACTAGATACAATGCATTCCACTGCAGAGAAGTAGTCCTTATAGCAGTTTGAGAATGCAACTTTAAACTTTAAAGAAATGCAAAAAAATGTATTTATTTATTTTGCATTTCTTTACCAGGAGAGTCCGACTGGGCATTAAGCCCTTTTTCAGCAGAGGCCCAGGGAGAAAAGCTCCATTGTTAGTAGACAATTATGTTAGTAGAAAGAAAATACAATAAAGAAAAAAATTAAAAAGACTAAAACAGAATAAATTGGTCAAGTGGGAGACAAGACCAATAATCTTATATAACAATGCTTCTAGAAGACAGTTCTTTCAATAGAAGCAGGTAGTGACACTGTATACAATGAGAGTGCAATTACAATACTTAGTCTTATATACAGGTAGCACAGCAAACTGAAGACTTAAAATCTGATAGATATTGACAGTAAGAAAGAAAAAAAAAACAACATAAAGTAGTCATAGGACTTAAATTCAATGCTCATTACATATGCAATTCAAATTTTAAAATCAGCTAGTTCCATAGTTTGGGCTGCCCATGCCCAGCACATGTACAAGTCCAGGAATTGGTGAGGTGGGCTTTAATGTGATGCTTGAAGTTTTTTAAGCTAGTTATAGTTCTAATTTCAAGTGGTAAAGCATTGGTAAGGCATTCCACAGTTTAGCAATGTAGTAGGAGTATAGAGAGTCACCTCAGCTATTTTTAATCCTGGTTACTTCAATTAGAGCTTTATTAGTGGATCTTAGTGGACAGGTACTTATATGGGGATTGACAATACCTTGTAGAGCTAGTGTTTTATCAGGTTTATGGTACATTTGGTGGGCGGTAGAGAGTTGTGTGAGGATGAGTTGGCAGGGTAGTTCTAACCAAGATAGTTGTCTTAGGGCCTTACAATGATGAGTTCTATGAGAATAACTATTGGCAAATTTAGCCATCTTATTATAGCAGACATCTAGCTTGGTTAGGTCTGATTTGGAGAAGATGGTAAAGATGGATGAGGTGTACAGTAATGTTGACAGAAGAGTTCTGGCTGTGGTTATTCTGGAGTTTGTGGTTAGGCAGTTTTTGCATCTGTATAAGGTACATATTTTCTTGTGTACTTTTTTACAGTCTGGGCAATGTGTAAGTCGAACTTCAGATTTTGATCAATAACAACTCCGAGAAGTAGGGTGGATGGTACTGGTTTGATCAAAGTCGTATTACTGGATGTGATGTTGAAGTAAGTGGATTGGGTTTTGAATTTAGTGGAGTGGAAGTGGATAAGTTTGGTTTTATTTGGTTTCAAGATTAATTGGGCATCTGCCAACCATGATTTAATAGCATTGAAGGATGTTTGGGTTAAGTTCTGTAGTTAAGGTAGAGTTGGGGCAGAACATATGACAGTGGAATCATCTGCATACTGTATAAGGGTGGCTAGAGCTGTAACATTATGTAGTTTATTTGTAAACAGGTTAAAAAGGAGGGGGAAGAGAATAGACCCTTGAAGCATGCCCATAGTCACTGGTAGAAAGGGAGAAAGAGCTTTGTTCCACTGCACCGCTTGTTGCCGATCTATGAGGTAGTTCTGAAACCAGGCTAGAGTGGAGTAGCTTCGGTTCAGTTTGGACAAGGCAGTTAACAGTTTGTTATGAGATACTGTATCAAAGGCTTTTGATAAGTCTAAAAAGATTGCTAATACTAGCTCACCTTTATTTCTAAGCTGACTGATAATATTAGTGAAGCTAATAAGGGCTGTGGTAGTACTGTGCTAGGGGTGAAAGCTGTGCTGAGTATTTGTAAGCAATTTATTGTCTAGGAGATGGTTAAGTATTTGGGTGTGAACACACCTTTCAAGGATTTTTGATAGAGGGGATAGGATTGCTATGGGCTGATAGTTAGAGAAGTTGGTGGAGGGACCTCCTTTGTGTAGGGGTATGATGTAAGCAATTTTCCAGAGAGTGGGGATGCATTGCTCGGATATTGAATGGTTAATTAGTAGGGAAACTGGAAAGGAGATGGCTTCAGCTGCTATTTTTAAGTATGTTGATGGTAGGTTGTCATGCTGCCAGGGTTGTGGGTTTTAGCCTGAGCAAGTATTTGTGTATGCTATGGGTTGGGACTGGTTTTAAGGAGAATGTGTTGTTATTGTCTAGTAGAGAGGTTGGGTTGATGGACAGTGATGAGAAGATTTGGTTAGTAAGGATTCTGGGGTCTACTTTAAGCTCTCAAAAGCAGTAAAACCTGAATCCGAATCACGCAACACATAAACAGCGAACCACGAATATGTCAAACGAACAAAACTGTGAAAGAGGAAATATCAAAATTGCATAGTTGGCCCATCTGCAGTATAGCTCTGTAAGGTAAGTATGTGATAGTTACAGACCTTAGGGTTAGGGAGGGGTTAAGGTAAGTGCATAGGTAGGTAGTGTATGTTACGTTTTGTGTAGGTAATGTATGTAAGGTTTAGTGTAGGGCTTTGTTAAGTGTATGTGTGTGGAACATTTAGCTTGTTTGGGTATAGCTCTGTAGGGGAAGTGTGCTGTAGTTACGGACCATAGGGTTAGGGAGGGGTTAAGGATAGTGCATAGACAGTTGTGTATGTGGAGTTAGTGTAGGGTTAGCAGTAGGATTTTCATGCTTTAATTTAGGGTTAGAATTAGGGATTTGGTTAGTGTATGTATGTGTTTTTTTTATTGCGTTTGGGTAGGTAGTTTGTTGCGGGTGGTGGGTTGGCCGACTATGATGGTTTGAGGTTTACATTTTTGTGCTTTAGTACATTCAACTTATCCGTGGTTCGCTCTTTATGTGTTGCACTATTCAGATTCGTGTTTTTCATGTTTTGAGGGTATAAAGTAGACCCAGGATTTTGATGGAGACAATGAAGTATTTATTAAACTGGGTAGCAATACATTCTAGGGAATTACTTGCTGTTGGTTGAGGGGGTCTTAGTTTGACCTAGTCATAGTATTTATTTAAAGTGGTCTAGAATTTTTGAGGATTATTTTGAGATTTAGCTTGTAAGCTAGTATAGTAATTCTTCCTATCACTTTAAAGAAGTGAAAAAAACCCCAATAAATAGCACAGTACACTTTCACAGTATAATGAAAATAAGCAATGCAAGTAGAAAACAATACTCAGTTTTGTTTGCCTTGCCATGGATGGTGTCAGATCATGGGTAGATTAAATGTGTGCACTTTGGAGTCTTGTTCTACCAATGTATCTGCAGCCTGCCATGATGGATGTGTCAAGCCACTCAAGTAGGCATACGTATCCAATCACTTTTTTCTGGATAGATTCCAGCTTCCCTGTAACCCTGAGATTAAATTAACTGATTTTAACAAATAGTTATAAATATCAAGAACAAATACACAATTTTTCAACTATTTTTTTTTCACCTGTATTGCAAGACACCACACCAATATATACATTTGAACAGTTACAATAGTGCATGTACATTTCTGTTCTCTTCCAGTAGGGCACACTGTGGTTGCATTTCAAATACAGCACTCTACAAATGCCTTTTCAGCACAGACATCTGTACAAGCAGTTTGCTATATACATTTGTAAGACAAGCAACTTGTATAAATCATTTCGATATTCACCAATGATGTATAGTTATTTACAAAATTCCAGCTAGCTGTGCTGGCAGTATCTCCTTTCATCACAACTTATTCTATTGTTATTTTTTTTCCCATTGAATTCCACTTTTTTATACCCAACACATAAATTTAATTAATTGTAAAATAAGTTTACTATCAAAATGCTGAAACTCATGTGGTTGAGTAATGACTTACTCGAAAAAAAACCCTGTGAAAGTCAAAACATCAGCTACACAAAATAATGAAAATGGTAATGTTGACACATCGATATTCCACATTGTTGACATTGCCCAACTTACCTTGCTGTCCATTGATTTCCAACTAATATTTTGCAGAGACAACCCCCTGCTCCCCCACACCTCCTGATACTTACATATACAAACCCCGAGATCGCACTACAGTGAGGAAAAGGGTACATTTCCTGATCCCCACTGCAGAACATCAACCTCACAACAGCAAATGCACACTTGCATTTGTTGTTGTGGACTTGACCATTTTTGGTTCACTGTTATGTGAACTGGAAAACAACCTTTCAACCATCCCAGTTTGAGTGACTGCCACCCAAAATTTAATAGTAAACCGTAAAATATATACCCCAATCTTTAGTATATCACCTAAACCTTTACTTTTCTTTTTATTTAAAGCCACCCCTATCATCTTTAGACACTCATTTGGGTAAACCATTACTTATTTTATCCAAATTTGATTTTTTGCAATTATTATGTCATCTGCTTATAGTAACAGAACTGGAATTCTTAACACCTCCTCCATCATTTTGTAATTTATTTCACATACTATCATATTCAGAACTAAAGCAAATAGTATACAACTTATTGGACATGCCAGTCTTACATCATTCTTCATATGCACTACTTTTCTTAACCAGCATTTGCAATTATCTTTACTTTATTATTATTAGTATGCACTGACATGCATAATTTCCTAATTTCTAACTTATATTATATTTTTCATTATTACCCATAAGATTTCATGTCCAATTGTATAAAAATGCCTTATTAAGATCTCCTATAATGATTTTTGCTTCTTCTTTTCTGTTCATATCATCCCCAATTTCTCTATCATTAATAATTCTTCACAACCCTTCCCGTTTATACTATATATGCTATCTTAATAATATTTTCTATTTTAGTTTCAAATTTGTTTTGTATTATTTTCACAAAGATCTTATAATCATTATTATTTAATACTATTAGTCCCCATTTTTATAATTCTCTTCTATCTTCCTTCTTCCATATGAATTAAAGCATTCCACTACACAATTCTTTAAACATAAAACCTTAATTGAAAAAATCATTAAAAATCTTTAAAAATATTTTTTGCCAAACCCTTAAAATTTTCTATATTTTATACCCTATTCCATGTGGGCCTGTATCCAAATGTATATTTACTAGTCCTAATACTTTATCTAGCTCATTTAAAGAAATATCCTTCTCCAATTATTTACTCTCTTTTTTGTTAACTTTTTTACTCTGTGTATGTTTTTCACTACCTTCTTTTTTTCTTTAAACATTTTGTGCACATATTGTACTACACTATTCATAATCTTTTCCTGATTTATTTTTATTTCTCCTTTTACATTTTTTATTTCTTAAATTACACTATCATCTTCCTTTACTAAGCTGCTTAAGTAACTTCATACTTCTTTTCCTTTTCCTTGTAAAATATATTTGCTTGTATAACAATTCTTGTATTTTTTCTTGATTTCTTTCACATAATTTTTTTCTTTGACAAAGAGCTTTTTATAATTATGCTCTAAATCTTCCAATGCATTGTTATATGTTCTTGTATATTTTTCTTTCCGTACTTTTCTCATATCATATTCCCACTGTAAAAAATTGTATATTTTTTCCTTAAATATGATCCACCATTCAAACCAATTTTTATAAAATGCTCTCATAGTAACATGATCTTTCCATAACTGTATTACTAATTTCTTTCCTTCTTCATTCCTTGCTTTCTTATCCTTTTAATTCTTTTGCCTATTTTATATATTTCTTGTTTTTTATCACTAGCCATATTGCAAGATGATCAGAAATCCTGTTTCATCTACCTCCCCTTTTCCTATAACTAAACCTTCTGATACTACAAAATAATTTCAGTTTTATATATACACCTTTTGTAAGTCCATGAATTTTTCTCCCAAAATTTTAACTTACATCTTTAACTTTTAACATTTCCATATATCATAATTTCCTTTCTTTTTTATACTTGCCTCTTAAATCACAGTTAAAGTCTCCTGTGATTATAATAATCGTTATATTTATCACTATATAGCCTAAAATCTGATTAAATAAGCTTTTCCTTTTTATAGTTAGTTTAAGCATATAATGTTATAATTCTATATACTTATTTCCATTTTAAATCTACAATGGTTAATCCTCCCATTTGTGCTAAAGTTATATCTAATATCTTTACTGTATTTCTACAAAATACTGCTATTCCAGAATATTTCTCATTTCCCAAATTCCAAATGATATTTCCTCTCCGTAATTTCTCTGTTTCTAATTTATCTTCATTTGATCAAAACATTGTGTCTTGTAACATAATCACATCTACATCACATGTATTACACCACTGCATATTCTTAATACTATTCACATTTACAGAAAACACCCTTTCATTCATGGTTTCATAAAGTCATAGCTAATTATGAGGCTAGCTTTCTTAACGCACCATTGTAAGCCTAGCCAATTTCCTTCCCAAAGGTGATAATCATACACTGTACTTTGTGTTTGTGAGTTAAACATCTTAACCATTATACCAAACTCCAATCTTTGGTTGTGTATATTTGTTTTCATTATTTTCCTTTATTTTTTTCTTCTACTTAGTCCTTTAAATTATATTTTCTGCTTTTTTTTACCTTTTTACCAGTATAATTATTTTCCCTTTTGCTACCTCCCAGTTTATGACTTATTTGTCACTTATTTCAAAACCTTTTCCTATAGCATCTTTATTATTTTTTCCTCATCCATTTTCTTCTATTTCTACTACCTCTAAAAGTTCTTCTCTTTGTTCATTTTCTTCTTTCTTTTTTCTTACCGATTTTTTCATTTTCATTTTTGCAATTCCTCCATAAATTTCCAATTTTGTTAAATGTATAACATTTCAATTCACATTTTTTTTGCATCATGTCCCATTTTCCCACAAATATAACATTTTCTTCTGCCCAGGTACTTATCAAATGTCATTATTTTCCACAAAAGAACAAAAAAACATGTTTTGGGTTGTGCCTAGTATTGTACAGCACCACTATTCTACTCCACATTTATCATGCTTGGTATATGTATATTTTTTCTCCTTCTATTTTTAAGGCACCAGTCCATAAACCCCTTTTGTCACAAAAATTTGCAATGTCCAATAATTCTTTACATAAAGCTTTCAAATGTCCTTTCAAAGTCTGTCTTTTGAGCTCCATTTGAAATTGTACATGAATTTTCATTTTTGTTTCTGTGTTAAACGAGTTTATCACATAAAGACTATATGGGTTACAGTCTTCTTTTTTCATATTTTCCAATACAATTTTACATTGAAAAAAAACAGTTTCAAATGTAATGTCACAAAATGTCTCTTTGTTAATAAGAATAAAGGCTCTTATCTCATGTGCTTTTACACCTAAAGGAGCTACTAAGTTGTCCCACACTTCATACCTGCCCATTTTGTTGTCTTCTTTACTTTAAATCCTTATTAAATACTTCTGTTTTTTTCTACCTTCTTCTACTTTATCTGCATATACTTTCTTTTCCATGTCACCACTATTCTTCAATATTGTATCTGCTTCCACCTCTTGTATTTTCTCCATAATGTCCCCCCAGGAAACATCTCCTTCATTTTCTGCCTCACTCTGAAGCACCATTTCTTTAAATAAGTCATCCCTCAACCCTCCCAACTGGAGGGTTGTAATTATACATCCATTATTTGTTGACTCGTCTCCATCAAACAAGGTTTCTTTGAAACATTTCTTCAGAATCCTGCACACATTCTCTAGTCTCAATATTTGCTTTGCCCTTCATTTCTTTCACTATTCCATCATCTTCTCTCTTCATCCTTGTTTCTCCAGGCTGTCACTGTGCCTGGAATGGAAACATGAAGTGCTCCTCCAAAATGGTTCCCACTCACAACAATGATCAGTAAGGGAAGTTCCCCAATGCCCTGCCCAAATTTCCACTAGTAGTATAAAGACCACCTTTGTTTTCCCCTGAAAAGAGGCTACTAGTGTGGTGGGACTAACCTGATCAACAAAGGAAAAACAAAATAAAAACAAATACATTAATAAAAATAGAAGAACAAATATAAAATGCAAATCTGAGGAAGGAAGAAATAGTACAATGTTATACAACATGCTGTATCATCAAAAGATGGTTAATATGGCAAAACCAGGAATACTAATGCTGACATTCTATTATTTTAATTATTGTCTTCTCTTGTTTACTATTAACTTAATAAAACAAAGAGAGAGAAAGAGAAATAGAGAGATAAAAGGGAGTAATGTGCATGGATGAGAGGTAAGACAAACAATAAGTAAAAGAAGAACTGAGTGGAGGGCTAAAATAGTCTAGTTGTGGTGTTAAGGGTATATGGATAGGCTTGATTTGGGACATCATGAGGCTGTTATGAGGTGATGTTTGGCAGGAATGACATTTGCATGTGGCTTCTTTGAACAGGTGTTTATTTAGGATTTTTATGAATTTACGTAGAGGGATTTTTGTTTCTAAGTCTGTTGGGAATGGTTCCCAAGCTTGTGGTGTCATTATGGATAAGTTGTGTTGGGTAAAGAGGAATTTGTTATGCAGTTCTGAGATCTGATGTTATCTTTAATCTCTCTTTTACTGCATCTATTGGTAAGGAAGATGAATGTTTCATTGTATAATAATTTATAGGTAAGAGAATCTAGGGAATGTGTACATCGTTGTTTTGTAGGAAGCCATTTAGTATTGGCTAGTACTATGTAGTGGTCATAGGGGAGCTAAGGTAAAAAAGTGACAAATATAATTTGCTGTAGCCTATAGTAAGGATAGATTTGTCTTAGACACATATGATAAGAAGGGTACATTCAAGATGAGCCAATAAGACTCCTATCAGAGTGGAGTATCTGCCTTCCAGGTGAGAAGGTGTGTGTGTGTGTGTGTGTGTGTGTGTGTGTGTGTGTGTGTGTGTGTGTGTGTGTGTGTGTGTGTGTGTGTGTGTGTGTGTGTGTGTGTGTGTGTGTGAGTGTGTGTGTGTGATTTTTTTCCACAGAATAAGAGTGAATAAATTTCTCACTTGGTAGTATTGAATTAATATTGAAAATGTATTTACTTTGTTTCGGTTTAACCAAAAGCTTATAAAGTATGGTATTGTTTTCAATATGGTCTTAGTAGTGATAATAGTAATAGTAATAGTGAGGGATGAGGTTTTGTCAAGTCAAGCTTTAACTTGCCTGTTGCTAAGGAAGGGTTGCAACCAGGAAAATGCATTGGGGCTAATCCCTGTTATGAGTAAGGAGTAATGCAGTAGAGTGTGGTCAACTGAAGGCCAGATTGAGGTTAATTAATATAAACTCTGTCAGCTCAGCTTTATTCATGCCTTAAATTATGTCATCTATGATTGTGTATATGACAGTCATGGAGCTGTGAGTTGACTATAAGCCATGTTGGTGGGGTAAGGAGAGTAGATTTATTAATGTAATCCATAAGTTATGTAAAGCCAGTTTTATAAGATTTTACCAAATGTTGGTAAAACTGAGATATGCTGGAAATCTTTAGCATATTTTGGTTTTGGTATTTTAGATATGAGTCTGACTGTGGTTTGCTTCCATTTGGAGGGAAAATAGGTTTAGGTCAAGTAGAGGTTATATAGATGTTCTAGAAGGAGTATGATGTACACTATGCATAACTGGATAAACAAGGGTATGAGGCTGTCACTTCTGGGGGGTGGGGCTATATCTGTAGGGATTTGGTTTAAGAATTTAAGTACTTCTTTAGTTAGGGTTCTGTGGAGATAGAATGGGTGTAAAGAGGGATGGATGGGGAGAGCAATAACTATTAATGGATGGGTATGAGGGAGTAGGAGAAGTTTGCTTTATTCTTTTAGAATTTTTTTTTTGTTTGGAGTTGACCTAATGATGCAGTAGGTATAGAGTTGTCCTGTGCTGGGATCTTACATTTTGTTTTAACCTGTAATGTCATTGACTAGGTTCCAGAACTGTTTTGGATCATTTCTCATTTTGTGTTTTTGGTATTGGAGTGAGTTTCCTTTATGCCATTGTGTAGCTTTTTTGGATAGGTTTCATACTTCAATGTATGTATTTTGTCAGGAGCATACCACTCAACTATCCAAAATTTGGGAGAATGTCCAGCTTTTTGGATCATATTTATAGTCTGTTCCTCATAAAATTTACATTCCTGGCAAATCATTGAGGACTGAAGTCATTAAATAATGATAGACATTTAAGTTTCAAATGTCACAGATCATAGATTAGAAGATGTGAGACAAGCCTTGGAACGCCTTAATTTAAGGAAGTACGGATATGTTTTTATTCATGTCAGTCCAGATGATGTCATCTGCTAGGATTCTATGACTGTTAGTAGGGAACTGACAGCCCTCTTAAATGGTATAGCTTGTACTGGTGGTAGGATGAATTTTTCACACATTACCTATAGAAAGGATAGTCAGTTCACTGTGAATGCAAAGATGTTTTGAGTAAATGCCTATATGGAAAAAATGTCCTGTTTTAAAAAAATGGAAATGAGCATCCAAGCCTAGTTTTGGGCACATGTGTTCAGACAGGATGGCATGCACTTGTCAAGATCAGGGAAGAGAATTTTTGTAGCAGATATTTTGCAGTATTTGACAAACACTAGGCAAGATTTTTGCTAGGTCAAAAATTTAACAGTTCAAAGATAACAGTTGATGGATCTCTGATGGTTGTTAATGCTAGAAGCATTGCATTATTAATATTTTTTTCTGAAAATTTGCTAATTTTCCACAAGATTGATGTTGTTATTGTTTGTGAAATATGGTTAAAGTACAATGACTGGAAACCAGTTCTGCCAGAGTTTAAATGTTTTTACTGCAACAGATATTCTAACAAAAAAATCAGATGGAGGTGTTATGATTGGGACTAAGGATAATTATGTGACCTGTGATTATTACATGTTCAGTGATAACACCAATACTATAGACCATGTAACTGTGACAATAAAGACAACCCTAGAACATATAACAATTGTTGAAATATATAGACCACCAAAATCAAGTGCAGATGACCTAGAGGAATTCATACATTTCTTGCATGAAACACAGGACGGAAGAATAATATTAGCTGGGGACTTAATTTTGCCAGAAACAGACTGGAATTACTTTGATTCAACAATGCTAGTAAGGAAATTATTCACAACATATTCAGAAACAAAAATTGCTTCAGATTGAAAAAAAAAACTACCAGGGGACATAACATACAAGACATTGTATTCCTAAAGAAATCACTGTTACTTCAAGTCAAGTTTTACCACCATTGATGTGCAGTGATTATGGGTTATAAAAGTTGATTTGTTGCTAGATAATTCTGCCAAACTGAAATCTAAACCAATGCACAAAAGGTTAATTACAGATTATATGGAAGCAAAACAGACACTATTTAAAACTAAATGAAGTGAGGTGTACAGTGGAAAAACTGTAGATGGAATGTGGAAAGTTTTGAAAGAGAAATTGTTTGAGAGCAAAAAATCAAAAAATGTTTAATATCAGGATCTAGGCATACAACATCGGGGGATATATATATCTATAAGAACAAGCTATCTGATTTAGGTGAGAGACAAAAATATAAGAAATGGAAGAGAGGTTGAACTGCAACTTTGAAAACTGAAATAAACAATTGGGACAAACAGATTAAGCATAGTGTGAGACAATATCAAGACATATTTTGAAGAAAATGTATATAAAGATATTGAGCATAATAGGAAACCTTTTTGTAGATACATAAGATGTGGTAGGAGTAAAGATACACAAACTTATAAATTGTTTGCAGATTCTAAAATGTATTCTCAGACACAACAGATTATAACTATATTTACAAAATCTTATACAAAACAGTTTGGCTCCACAAAAGGGATGATAAGTTGTCCTAGTGACATCTAGGTAACCCCAGATACTGAAATCAAATTAGATTATATTGAAAATGAACTACACAAACTGGATCCAAACAATGCACAAGGAGGAGACGGAATTAACAACAAAGACCTGTGAACACTTCAGCAAGAACTTATAGTACCTAAAAATTATAGACCAATAACTTGCCTTCCAACACGTATAAACTATACACAAGAATTGATGCTGAAATAGTTTATAGTAATTTAGAAGGAAATTCAATTATGGCAGTAGAACAAAGGGGCAATAAAAGAAAGTCATATGGAACAAAGGATCATTTGTTGTTAAATAAAGTCATAGTGGAGAACTGTAAAAAGGGAAAGAATCTAAGTATGGCATGGATTGACTACAAAAAAGCATTTGATAGTATCCCACATTCATGGATAAACGAGTGCTCAAAATGTATAAGATACACCCTACACTGATTGATTACATTTCAGTGACCATGAAACAGTGGCAGACCACTTTGCAATTAAGCCATGATAAAGGAGAAATTATTATCCCAGGGATAAAAAATCATTTCTATATTAACAGACCGACTGCTTAGCTTGCTGAATGCTGAAACCATGACAGCTAAACGGTGAAAGCTTAAAATTGCAACTGGCCACTTACGCAAATGTTTTCATTGGGAAAGAATTTGCTTGGCCGTTATCAGGACTTTGCCCTTTCCCAAATGTAGAGGGATCTTGGAGGTGGTATATTTAGTTAGGGGGTGTGGGGGGCACAGCCCCCCACATTGGGGGTCTGGGGTTGAAGCTCCCCACTTTGTCAGGGTTTGGAAGTTTATTTTAATTTGCAACGGCAAAACAAATTTTTCCCACTGAAAAAATTTCCGTAAGTTTCGCCATTTAGCTGTCGATCTTTCTGTGTTCAACAAGCTAAGTGGCCAAGCTTCTAATATAGACCTAAAAATTCAAAGGGGGATATTCCAGGGTGACTCTCTGTCACTGCTGATAGTCTCCCTTTCCTTTAACCCATTAAGCTGTCTACTTAATACCTTAGGCCATGGATATAATTTGGCTGCTAGAAAACAACAAAGTGTAAAGATTTCTCATCTTCTCTTTATTGATGATTTAAAACTGTATAGCTCATCAGATGAGGAAATGAAAGTATAACTGCAAGTTGTCAAAACTTTTTCAAATGATATAAGAATGTAATTTGGTCTTGATAAATGTGCAAAAGCAACCTTTATAGCATGATAACCGCAGCACCAGGAAAATGTCAGTTTGGGACAAGAATGTGATATAAAAGAACTTGAGCAAGAGGGGAGTGTATAAATATTTGGGTCCTGATGAAGGATCAACAATAAAACATGAACAAATGCGAATAAAACTTAGTACGGAATACTTTAGAAGACTTAAATTAATCCTGAGAACAGCATTGGCATCTAGGAACAAAAGCCAAGCTATAAACCAATTTGTTCTTCCTGTCCTACCTTACAGGTTTGGAGTGATTGACTGGTCCCATAACGTGTTGGATAGATTAGATAGGAAAACAAGAAGGATGCTTCATGTCTACCAAATGATTAATAAAAATCAGTGCATACCAAAAGTATATATTCCCCATTCTGAAAGAGGGATGGGCCTCCTTAAAATCGATTACATGTATAGATCTGCAATCACAGGACTCCACACATATCTTCTGACCTCACAAGACCCAAAAGTAGTGAAAGTTTTGAAACATGAAGAGAATAAATCTAAGATGACTTATCTGCTTAATCTAGCAGAAACATATTGGCATCAAGCAGGAATGGAAATCACACCAGAAGCAGATAAAAGTCTGGCAGTAGCTGAATGTGCCACAAACAAAAGAAAGAATATAAGGTGAAGTTCCATAGGAGAAAGCAATAAATGGGGAAAATGCATAAATATAGTTGCAAGTATAGAAAACGTTTAGAAGAACCTCATGGTGATCAAGAACAAACACAGGAATGGTTAAAGAGAGGAAAATTCAAACTAAGAGATGAAAGGTTAATGTTGGTGGCCCAAGATAATGGGTTACGTACATGCTGGTTTACAAAGTCCTTTGAACATGTGGGAGAAACAAACAAATGTAGGTTTTGTAAAACCGAATTGGAAACAGTCGCACACCTCATTATTGGTTGTGACATACTAATGGCAGAAGGACTGCATACTGAAAGGCATTATAATGTGGCAAGACTGTTGCACTGGGGATTGTGCAAACATTATAATATTGAAGTGACTGAAAAACACTGGAAACATGAGCCACAAAGCATCATAGAAAATGATGAAGTTTACATCACATGGGATCACACATTACCAACACTTCAAAAGATAGATGCTAGAAAACTCGATACAGTGGTCCATGAAAAGAAGACAAACATAGCATTGATCACTGAAATTGCCATACCCAGTGACTACTGTGTCTTATGTACAGACAGACACAAAGTCATAACATATCAGGATCTGCAGGCAGAAATGAGAGCAATGTGGAAGAAAGATACCCAGACAGTTACAATAGTAGTAGGAGCAACGGGTCTTATAAAAAGGAATCTACAATCATATTTAGATATGTTTCCAATACATGTAACCCCATACGAATTGCAGAAGGAGTCATTACTGGGTTCATTGCGAGTGCTGCAAAGAGTACGTTTGGCTGACATCAAAGATTGAAACAATACTAATTTCATGAACTTTAATCGTACTTTGACTTAGGAAGGGGGTCCATTCCCGTCATGGTATTAGAAATGCAAATGATTTGGAGAAATTAAAAAAGAGTGATACCATTATATCTATCATTCACTAAGTCATATAAATATGGGGAGATTCCTCAAGATTGGAGAGATGCGCTTATTAAACCTGTCATTAAGGGAAAGGGTAGTAGGACAAACCCAGAGTCATACAGACCCTTAAGTCTACTTTCATGTTGTGGAAAAATAATGAAGAAGGCAATATTGGCTAAGTTAATGTCAGAACTGGACAGGTTGGAACTTGAAACCATATATCAGCATTCATATGTTGAAAATAGATTTATTACCACCTGTAACATGATTCTTTAACAATCTAATAACAGCTATGAATGAAAACTTGTGTGCAGTGATGTAATTTATATAGATTTAACTTCAGCATTTGACAGTGTCATACACAAAGCACTGATCAATAAATTAGAACAGCTAAGTATCGATGTACTCTTGATAAATGGATAACGGCATGGCTTACAAATAGGACATGGTAAATATCATACAGCAGCTAGAGAGGTGAAATCCTTGCTTACATTCAGGGTGTCCCACAGGGCTCTGCCCTAGGCCCTTACTTGTTTAGATTTTATCTTTAGAACCTAACTTTTTCATCTGAGGTGTTCTGCAGTCTATATGCAGACCACCTGAAATTGGTTAAAGTGATTACATATGTTACAGATAAGACATGTCTGCAGAATAACTTGACTAAATTGACCATTTGGGTACAGGAGAATAATATGCGAAAAAATACATCATAAACTAAGCATATGAGATATGGGAGACATAAATTTCAGCACACGATGATTAAACTGTAGACTCATTTAAGGACCTCGGTATATGGATAGATTCAGCTATGAGTTTTTCTAATAATATCAACCAATTGGTTCATGATAGTTATAGAATTATAGGTTGTATAAAAGATTTATAAAGGTTAGGAAATCAAAAATGATAAAGTCTTTGTTAGTTACATTAGACCCAAACTTCAGTATGGAATTACAATATGGAAACCCTATAAGAAAACAACCATGAGTAAACTGGAAAGCGTACAGTGGAAATATACCAAGGTCTTCCATGGATGTGTAAAGTTAAGTTATTATGAAAGACTAAAGTATCCAAACTTGTACAGTGTCTCTTACAGATATCTAAGAGGATATCTTATCCAGGTATATAGGACATTTAGAGACAACTACCTCTGGAAATGTTTGGGGTTATCAAAAAGTACAAGAGAATCATCAGGTGACCCATGTAGATTATATAGGAATGAGAAGTGTACTGATTGGTTCTCTAACAGAGCAGCTGATTATTGGAACAGACTGCCAAATGACATTAAAGCAAGTACTAGTTTAGATAGTTTTAAGAACAGTCTGGACACTTATTATGGGAACAAGTGTTTGGTATATTGGCAAGCTAGAAGGACATTAATGCCCATGCTTGAAATATTTGTATGTATGTATGTATATATATGTATGTATGTTTGTAGTCAGGAAAAGTAATGCTAATGCAAAATATGTTATTCTAACAACATGTTAAGTTTGTAAGGGTGATATTTAAAATCTGACCATGATTTTGTGCCTTTGGCTCCCATTATTTTTGACTTTGTCTAGAATTTATACACTAAAATCTTCAGAGGTATGAGTGGGAGTTTGCTTCCATTTCCTCCACTGTGTGTCTATCAGTTTGTTTAGGGATTTTAATTATGAACAAGCCATTAAGTATTATTATTTTTAATAGTCAGGTAAGTATAGGAAAGTATTTGTTTTATAGGTAAAGCAGTTTGATGGTTAGAGTTCTACAGAAGATTGCACGGTCATTAATTCCTACTATGAAGTTCAAACTGGCTTTACTTACTCCTTCACTTAGGGATGAGATTTTCTTTGTGTGGGTGGGTTGGAAAAAGATCAGGATTGGTAGACATTTGGTATTTGAAAGTGAGACTGCAAATTAGATAGAAGAGTAGTCAATTGTGGGGGATTTAAGTTTATGATATTAAGTAGAGTGATCAGTAGTTCTAACAGTGAGTAGTTTCCTAAGAGGTTTTATTTATTTATTTTAGGACCTCTGATGTGAGCTATGATCGCAGATGAAAACATTTTTTACCTTGCAATCATTACAGTTCAATTTTGTGCTTCACTGATTTTCATAGGAAATAAGTAAGTATCACACTCACACACACACACACACACACACACACACACACACACACACACACACACACACACACACACACACACACACACACACACACACACACACACACACACATATATATATATATATATATATATATATATATATATATATATATATGTGTGTGTGTGTGTGTGTGTGTGTGTGTATAGAGAGGGTGCACACAAATATAGTCTAAAAAGCAAACTGGAACCTTTCATGAATTGAAGATAACATCTGCAAAATTGCAGGACTACATACACAAATCCAGTTTTAAGTAAGTAAGTTTGTTAAAGCTAACAAAAAGACAGCAAACCATGGGCTTCACCCAATAGATGTTATACAAGTTGATTGAACCTATTGGGCTTAATGAAGAAAATCCATGATTTGCTGTGTTTTATTCGCTTTAATAGAGAAGGTTGCATATAGTATGTAGCACTGTTAAGCTGCATATGATCTCTTTCATGTAATTCTGACCTAAAGTCCTCATTCAACATTAAGTAAAAGTGCTTAATCAAGCCAGTATTCTTAGGTCAAACCTAAAAACAAGCATTAGTGTCAGGTAAGTGTGTTTTTGCTCTGCCATCCATTCTGACTCAGGTGTAAATTGCTACCTATTTCTGTCCCCTCCCCCTCTCGTTTTTAGGTACACCTTTTTTCCCTTGATCCCCTGTGCCATTTAAATCCCCCTGTTAGTTTTTGGCACATTCTGTTTTCTCCCCTGCACTTCCCTGTTACACTTCTCTGTGATTTCTGGTGGAACGGACTTGTTGATTCTTCTACTGTGTATGTATCCTATTTTATGCTCTAGGTCTTTATGATAGCTGTGCTGTATGTAAACATTCTGACAATTGTTCTGCAAGTGATTTTAATATCGACCAAGCTATATTACAATCCTGCATATTGTGCCTGTGTTGTAACCCATTCAGATTTCTACACACCGATACTACTGCACAGCCAGCCAGAGTTATTTTTCCTGTATTGCTGCCATAATCACTCTACAGCCTAAATCTGCTTCATGTTTAGCTGTTACAACTTAATTAAGGTCTGTCCAGTGCAGTCTTGTTGTTTTTTTATGTTTGTGAAGGACTTAACCTGTGTATGTTGCTGCTATAATATCTATAAGTCCGGAACCACCTTTATTGTTCCCAATTGTGATTAGGATTTGTGAGCTGTGCAGTTAAATGTTAACAAGCTAAGGCTGCATTATTTGTCTGTCCCAATTTAATAGCTATAATGTACCAGACGTTTTACCATGGTGTCAGCCTGAATTGTGTGTAATATATGTTGCATTTTTATTGCATATATCAGCTCCTGTTCTGCGTGAATTGTGTGTAAATAACCATTGCATTTTAATTGCATATATCAGCTCCTGTGCTGTGTTCTTGCCATGAACTGCACTGAATTTGTGTTTGTTGTATCCTATGTTGCTTTGGTAGTGCTAGGCTTTTGTTCCATCTGAATACCTCACTTTATTTCTGTTATGACAGTTAGCTGCTACCGCTAGCAACTGTGACCTGTACACTCCCTCTTATACTTACCTTTCTCCCACTCATTGAATTCTCCTCCTACCTGCTATTGTGTTTGTCCATTTCACTAACAATCTGATGAGCAATTACATGCTAAAAACAATGCCTTGTTACTCTACAACCCTCACTAAAAGCTTCACTCTTTCTTGCTTCCTTCTCCAACTACTCTTTAAAAATCTAGAAGTGATTTTTAAAGCTCCAATTTCCTATCCTCTCTACTTATCATTTTCCTTCTCTTATCCTTCCATGCTTATTGTCCTATTAAACTGCTTTTGGTCACTGTTTAACCATACTGTTTATACATTTACAGGCTGTATTCTACACTTAAAATTAACCTGCTAATCATCTATCTTGTTCCTCTCTTAGATGCTCTAGATATTTTTTACAACTGGTTCATCCCTACACCACCCTGGAAGCCCCATTATATTTTTGACCTATCATGAGTGTTTTTTCCAAGGACTCCCTGGAACCCTGGGCTATCATTAACCCCCATAAACTGTGAAGCAATTAAGTATGTTTAAGCTTACTGTGTTGTGTTGTAATTATTTGTTTTGCTTATTGGCTCCCAACCCACCAGACTCGCAACCCCCCCTCTTACTTTCAAGGTCCCTGCCCAAATTATATTTTGCCTCTTCCGCTAACTGGCTCTTGCTGTCTGTTTCTCCAGTAGTAGAAGTAACTGTGCCTCAGGCCACTTTACCCATCCCCCTACACTGCTTTTTTTCTTGCCAAACTAAAAGGTTTTATTTTTCCTTTCCATATCTTTAACTTATAATTATTCCCTTGGCTCCCACTAAGTCATTTTCTTGCTTTTATATTTACCATTAAAACCATACCCTAACTAGTGTTCGCTTTATCAGATTTATAGCTTAAACCATACCCACACTTAGTTTAACTGATTGTTTTTGCTGTGCAATCCATTCTGACTCAGGTGTAGCCCCACTCTGCCCTCACTACATTTGGGCTCACTCCATTACCCTACCCCCTTTCCCACCCACCTCTGCTTTCCTCAGATTGATACTAACCCTAACCACTCCTTACGCAACCTCACATCACAAACAACAAATCACAGCTTAGTACTTCACACCCCTAGAAGCAAATCACAGCTAAATACCACACACCCCTAACAGCGAATCACAGCTTTAGTACATCCCTCCTCTCTTTCCTACCCTGCTATTTATTAGCTGCTCCATAGCATGCCCCCTTATAGCCCCACACACATATTATCATCATTTCATCCTACAACCCAAACTGTTTTGGCCCTTTAACTCTCTCTCATCACATTCCCATCTCCACTATATTTTTAAACAGCTGTTCTCATGTCAGTCCTTCAAACCCAACATTCTCCTCCCCCAGAACATCCTTCTCTACTCTACCCCACATATAACTATCATTTCACTTACATAGGTTCATCAGTTCATAGGTAGGTACTAGGCTATAAGCCTAGGGCCTATATAAGCCTAGCCAAAGACATCACCCAGTCTTCACCTTAATAGGTCTATCATCAGAAGTACTACATCCATTACCATGATCTTAATAAAACCTATCATCTCTATCTCACCCTTATTACCTTCACTAATGCTAGCCATCCACATGTCCTCCTATCATTCCTATCATCTCTTTCTCTACCACTTTCCAACTCTACCTACCTCACAGACTTATCGCAAAATTAGGGACGGTGTTCACATCTTTCCTCAATTATTCAATACTTATACATCACTACTCTTCTCTTTCAAATACTTTTAGTCCCATAGCCCAGCCATCTCTGCTAATGAACAATACAAACTTTTCTCCAAATTAAAATTCCTCACACACCGCTATCTTTCCCTCATTAAGCTCCAATCATATATACACCCAAACCCAAGCCCCTCTCACTCAATTACCTCTGATACACTTGATCCCCATAAGATACCTACTAATATCTCCCACATCTCGTCACTAAAAGGATGTAGTTCTGACCTACTTGTACTACATTTCAATCTCAGAAGCCTTCTTAACAAAGTTCACGAATTCCATGCTGCCCCTGACATAGCTATAATTACTGAAACCTGGCTCAAGCCACACATAAAAACTGAAGAATTACTTGCTGGTGGCTACATTCTCATCAGAAAAGATAGATTATCCAAACATGGTGGTGGTATTGATCTAATGTTTAAGAACATTCTAAATCTAGTTCAACTCACCACTTCTCCACCACAACTTCCCATAGCTGAAATTGTACCTACATGCCTACATATCAACCCTCAAAAATCCATTATTAAAATGGCTATCTACCTTCCCCATGCAAATAACCTCACACTCATTGAAAACATCCTAGAATGGCCCTCCTCCACTTTTTCTCATGAATCTATAATTCTCTGTGACTTTAATCTTGACTGGCTTACCTGTACCTCCAACACCCCTATCAACTTCATTGACCTTTATGACTTCACCCAAAATATCTCCCAACTGACATGCATTGACAAAGTTACCAACAAGTATTCTTTACTTGACTGGATCTTAACAAATAAATCCAAAAATAGCTATGTCACAGGATGTATGCCTGATTCCCTAAGTGACCACTGCCCAACCTATCTAATTAGAAAACATGCCCAGAGCATCAACAAGTTTACTTATCGATATGTTTACAATAAAAACAGTTCTCCCCATTTCCATTCAACACTGTCTTATGGGAACATGACTGGTGTCCTCTAAAAACCCTACAACTGGATCTTGCAGCACAGTATTTAAATAATACCTTCCTGCAATTACTCAATGTCCTTGCTACGATCAGGAAAATTCGTACTAAGTCCAAACAACTTCCCTACCTATCTAAAGAAACTATTCTTATTCTTAAACAATGGGATAAAGCTTGGACCCTCTATCACAAAAACAAAAATAATATCAATCTTGCCTCCTACAAACACTACAGAAATCTAGCCAAAAAACAAAGAAAACAAGACAGAAAAACTTACTTCCAAACATGCCAACTAAAATACCAAAACAATTCCCAAAGACTTTGGCAAACAATTAATTTCCTTCTTAACCCTGGAAAATCAATCACTCCAGCTGCAACAACTAACTCCTCTACAGACTGCATAGCTACACAGTTCAATACCCACTTTATTTCCTCGATTACCTCATTACTTAGCAATACTACCAGTTCCACACTCTCCATATCACTATCCCCCCACAGATCCCAATACTTCTCCTTTCTCTCCTTATCCAATTCAAACTAACTATATACAGAATCTTCTTACTAAAATAAAACACTGTACTCTTGCTGCAGATCAGCTACCAGGTGAATTTCTAAAAATTGCTCCAGCCATCTCTTACCCTATATCTATTCTTATTAATTGCTCTATCTCCCAACAGTATGTCCCTTCTCTTTGGAAAATATCCCATATCATACCCCTCCATAAAGGAGGCTCCTCTACTGACCTTTCCAACTGTAGACCTATAGCTATTCTTTCCTCACTTGCCAAAATCTTAAGAGACATGTCTACATAAACATATATTAGACTAACTCCTAAATAATAACATATTATACAATACACAGCATGGCTTTTGCCCCAAACATAGTACTAACACTGCACTCATAAGTTTTCCCAATTCTGTAAATCTCCTTAAAAACAAAACCACATTGTCTATGATACCTTCCTTGATATGTCAAAAGAATTTGACATAGTATCTCATCAAATTCTCCTCAACAAGTCTGCAACTCTTAATTTCAGCTCAAGCTGAAGGCTTATGCTCGTTTTACAGTTATCTCTCTAACCATAAACAAGCCAACTTATGGGAAAATAAGCTTTTGTCTCTATCAACCATTAGTATTGGTGTCCCACAAGGATCTATCATGGGCCCACTTCTCTTTATTATTTTTACAAATGACCTTTATTCCACAGCTAAACCTACCACTATCATTCAATACTCAGATGATGCTTCCCTTGTCTGCTCTGCTCCCACCTTAAACAAACTCCAAGAAAAAAACCCAGGCTGCCCTTCATAGCATCATAAAATACCTATTGGACCATCAACTCATTTTAAACCCAAACAAAACCAAACTTATAGTATTCTCAAATTCCTCCAAAAAAGCACACCAACACATCTATCTATCTTTGCCTACAATAGCACTATACTTGAACTCGTGGAACACACTAAACTCCTCAGTGTTACCCTAGACAACAGCTTAAAACTTGACAGACATATTGCTTTAACGATCAAAAAAGTACATATAAAACTTGGTGCACTGTATAAGGCTAAACCATTTCTAACTAATCATGCCAGAATTACTACAGCTAGGACTCACCACTATCTCCCCTTTTCTACTGCTTACAAGTTTTTGAAAATATTCGTAAATCTGACTTAATTAACCTCAAATCTTGTTATAATAAAATAGCTAAATATGCTGCAAACCTTCCCCATAGATCTCATCACTGTATTGCCCTACATCAACTCAACTGGATAACCTCCCTAACTCACTAATCCTCAACCAGTTAAAAGTAGCCCACTCTGTTATTCATAAGCCTGACTACTGTCCAGCCCTATCTGATCTTGTTCAACCTTACTTTAACCTTACCTCACTGAGGTCAGCAGATAAAATACTGCTCAAGGTTAACAAGACCCACAACTCTCATGGTGACTCATTATATTCTCATACTATAGCTAAAACTTGGAATTGTCTTCCACAAGACCTATCCACCTCTGAGACACACAAATTCAAACAGCTCCTAAAAGAATATTTCTCAGATCACCGGCTATGCTCCTGCACCTTCTCTGGCTAAGCAATTCCACTCTGCTACTCCATCTCCAATTTAAGATTACTCTCCACTCCTAACCAACTTATAGCAATACTATTTTCTTTGGCCAAATAAGAAAAAAACTTAGATGTTTTAGTCTTTTACTGTAATACAACTTGTGTTTATTCTGTCTTTGGTTATTTTAAAACATGATTGATGATTTAAACATTTTGAACTTTTTACTGTTTTCAACTTTGCTTATACTTTTGTCTTGTTATCTAGTCTATTGACTACAATCATATATTTTAATTTTTCTGTAACCTTCTTGTATGCTGTTTAAACACTGTAACTCGTCTTGGGAGCTTTTCTCCCCAGGTCTCTGCTGAAAACAGGTTCTTGCCCAGCCAGACACTACCTGATTATCAAATGTAAATAAATGAATAATAAATAAACATGTGGGTAGAATTGTTTGTACATTTTATTTTATTCATATTTTATTACTGTTGTTACAAAATAAATTATTTCTGTAGAAACTGATTTATATCGCATTAACACGCAAATGCTGTGTGGAAAAATTATGCTATGCAAAGTGTGATATAACACATTTAGGGGGTTAGTGTCCTTTTAAGTGAGATTTGGATGGTGATTAATTATTTATGAACTTGACAAGTGATTCCTTGTATGACAGGTGATCACTGAATATGATATTACTTTGATGAAGTCCTAATAATTATATATAGGACAAAAGCTCTTAGTCTTGTTTTTTTATTTTTAATAAAGTTAAGTGGAGACAGATCATGGATGGATTTTCCTGTGTTTTTCAATATTTTATGTAAATAGTTCCTTCTCCCATTTTAACTAATTGATTGTTGAGCAGGGTTATAGACTTTTAACTGTGTGGAATTTTGATGTGAAGTTTTCAGGATAGACATGTAAGTGAGAAGCATTTCATGAAATTGAAAAGAAGTACTGCTTTATTCTACCTTAAGAATCACTCTGTGTATAAGCTTGTATTTTTTCAATTTACACGGGAAAAACAAAACCTGAGTACAGCTCAGACTTCTGATTGTAATAATACTTGATAGATGCACACTAGTAAATATATTTCAGCTTTTCTTCATACAAAATCATTAGCCACAGCAAAGTATTCCAAGTTGCTTCACAAAAATTACATTAATCCAACAAAGTCAGAACAACAAAGAATATTTTTCTTCATTCAGCTGTTCCTGTTAGGGGTCACCACAGCAGATCATTTGTTTCCATTTCTTCCTGTCTTCTACATCTTGCTCTGTCACACCAACCAGCTGCATTTCCTCTCTCACTATATCCAAAAACCTTATCTTACGCCTTCCTCTTTTCTTCTTTCCTGGCAGCTCCATCCTTAGCATCCTTCTCCCAATATACCCAGCATCCCTCCTCAGCACATGTCCACATCAATGCAATCTCACCTCTCTGGCTTTGTCTCCAAACTATCTAACATGAGCTAACCCTCTAATATACTGATTCCTAATCCTGTCCATCCTCAGCACACCTAGTGCAAATCTTAACATCTTTAACTCTGCCACTTCCATCTCTGACTCCTGTCTTTTCATTAGTGCCACCCTCTCCAACTCATATAAGACAGCTGGTCTCACTAACCTCCTGTAGACCTTCCCTTTCACTCTTACTGGTAACCATCTGTCACAAATCACTCCTGGCACTCTTCTTCACCCACTCAACACTGCCTGTACTGTCTTCTTCACCTCTCTTCCACATTCACCTTTACTCCGAACTGTTGATCCCAAGTATTTAAACTCATCAACCTTCACCATCTCTATTCCCTGCATCCTCACCATTCATCCTCCCTCTAATTCACATACACATATATCCTGTCATATTCTTGCCGACCTTCAGTCCTCTCCTCTCTAGAGCATATCTCCACCTTTCCAGGGTCTCCTCAATCTGTTCCCTACTCTCACTACAGATCACAATGTCATCCAGAAACATCATAGTCCAAGGGTACTCCTGTCTGATCTCACCTGTCAACCTGTCCATCACCATTGCAAATAAGAAAGGGCTCAGAACTGATACTTGATGTAATCCTACCTCCACCTTGGACGCATCCGTCATACCTACCACAGACCTCACCACTGCCACACTACCCTCATACATATCCTCTACCACTCTTACATACTTCTCTGCCACTCCCGACTTCCTCATACAATACCACAACTTGTCTTTAGGCACCCTGTCATATGCTTTCTCGAAGTCCACAAAGACACAATGCATCTCCTTCTGACTATCTCTATACTTCTCCATCAACACCCTCAGAGCAAATATAATATCTGTAGTGCTCTTTTCTGGCATGAAACTATACTGCTGCTCACTAATCATCATCTTCCTTCGGAACCTAGCTTCCACTACTCTTTCCCATAACTTCATGCTGTGACTTATTCATTGTATCCCTCTGTAGTTACTACAGCTCTGTACATCACCCTAATTCTTAAACATTGGTACCAAAACACTTCTTATCCACTCCTCAGGCATCCTCTCATTTTTCAAGATTTCATTAAACAATCTGGTTAAAAACTCCACTGCCATCTCTCCTAAACACCTCTATGCTTCCACAGGTATGTCATGTGGACCAACAGCCTTTCCATTCTCTAGCCTCTTCATACATGCCCTTTCTTCCTCCTTGCTAATCTGTTGCACTTCCTGATTCACTATCCCCACATCATCCAACCTTCTCTCTCATTGTCTTCATTCATTAGCCCCTCAAAGTAATCTTTTCATCTGCTCAACACACTCTCCTTGCTTAATGATGACAGTCCATTATTTTTATCTACATATAGTAACTATAACTAATCCATAATTCATAGCCACTTTAAAAAGCAAACACTGGAGTAGCAGAGGAAGACACCAACCAGGAATTTTGCATAGAAAGACTTTACTCAATGCTTTCGTCAGAATGACTTCTTCAGAAATACAAATTCAATCACTTTTACAACAACTTATATATATACAATCTCATGTCCCTCCTACTAAGTTAATTAGATAATTACCAATCAACATATTCAGTGAGTTAATACAATAAATACTACAATAAAGCAGAAAGCAACTGATACAATAGAATACTTTTAATATATATATGTATATATATATATATATATATATATATATATATATATATATAAACTAAACTAATTAAAAATATATACATAACTTTGCCAACATCCTGTCTACCATCTGTTAAAAAACATTTGATATTGATAAATTCATTAAGACCTGGGAAACTATCAGCACCCAGTCTAAATTGCCATAATGATTCTTTTCTCTCAACTCTATTTTTATGTTTCCACCCCTTAAATCAATATCAACATGTTCTAAAACACTATTTATAAGAATTACAAACTACAGAGTGTTTAAATAAAGCATGTTTATCATCTTTAGTCCTAATAGCATAATAGTGTTCTTTGATACATGTATTTTAAATTCCTGGTAGTCATACCTATATAAAATGCAGTACAACTTGAGCATAAAGCAATATATACTAGATTGGTAGAATTACAATTAAATCTTACTTGCGCACTGATGGTTCAGTCTAGATGGGGTAAATTTATAAAAGACCCCTCATGAATATATATATACAGACATTGCAACAAAAACATTTGAACATCCCCCTGGATTTATTTGTTTCAGGCATAGATACCAAAGTTTCATTTTTTTTTCTAACAAGTTTTTAATAGCATTAGATTTCTTATATACAAAAATAGGTTTATTACCTAAGATAGTAAATAATTCATTATTGCCTGAAATAATCCTCCAATTATTAGTAACCACTATCTTAATTTATTACTGTCCACAGACATATTAATAATACATCTGGGAACAGTTAAAAAAGCAGTAGAAACTATATCAGAAACAGACTGACATGTAATGTTCTTAAATTGCAACCCTTTTGTTAATATTGGGGGAAAATTCTGCCTCTCTTCTGTTTGCAATGTCAGTACTAATGTCGCAAAGTAGAGATAATGGATATCCCCTACACATAAATAATTCATTAATGAAATTAATTTCCTCGTGAACTAAATTATCATCAGTTGTCATACAAGATGCCCTTATATATTGGCTATTAGGCACATTTCTTTTCATATGTAAAGGATGTTTGCTACTAAAATGCAAATAATTGTTAACATAAGTAGCTTTCCTAAAAATACTACTGGCAAAACGCTTAACAGTAGAATCCCATTCCAAGCATGCATCCAAATAATTTATTTTATTGCCATAACCACGTAAAGTAAATTTTAAAAAGTCACAACTAGTATTTTATTGTGTTAAACAGGTAGAATAGTTAGCTAAAGGGCCCTTTATGATAAAAAACAAATCATCTGTGCATCAACAGTAGAATAATATATCAGAAAAGAGGCTAATGGTAGGTAGAATTTATTTTTTCTCACCATCCAATTACCACACCTGCAAAAGCTGGGGCTACTGTGGCCTCCCATTGCTACCCCTCTGAGCTGTTTGTAACTCTTTTTATGAAAAATAAAAAAAAATTATAGCTACTTTGTTGTCTGTATATATCTCAGAGTTTTCACTGTAGTGAAACAAAAATAAACTAAGATAAACAAATATAACATCCATCAGCCATATGGTGCTGTATTACAATGCAACACCATATTATACAAAGACTGTGCAAAGCTTCAAAACATTCTAGCCATATGAGGTAAACAAAAATAGCATCAAAGGTGAAATAACACAAATAATGACTATACTTCAAGTTGCAAAGAGATAAAGCTCAGAGTAGAACTCACATAACACAAGATCAACTAGTGACCAAGGTATGGGAGCAGACGGTAAAGGGCAGTAAGAGTGAGCAGCTAAAACCAGTTCACCAAGATAGAAGAGGTGACCTTCATAGATAAAATGTCAAGTCAAGCTCCCCATTGCCTGACTTGACTCTACAAGGGTGGGTAATAGTAACCTAGAAAACAACTACACTGTATTTTGAACTGTTACCTATTCACATGGTAGCCAAGTGTATCTAAAACAATTGTGAAGTATTTTTTGTGTATCTGTAATTTGTGTATTTGCATTAGGAAGTGTATTTATCTATATGTAAATGAATGTGTACCTTTTTCCTCTGTGGAGCTTTTCTCCCCGGGCCTCCGCTGAAAATGGACATGTATCCAGTCGGACCATCCCGGTCAACAAATGTAAAATAAAAATAATAAAAAGCCTGGGGAAAAAAAGATTAAGATTAACTAAAGGGCCCGCAACGTGCAGCACCGCGAGGCTACAGTTAAACTATTCCAGGTAATAGAAAGTCTGCTCTTCAAATTTTCCCTTAGAACTAGCTGGTTTCTCAGTAGTAGCACTAAAATCTGAACCCCTGTGACTAGCACTTGCTCTAGAACCTGCTGGAAAGCACTAGGAAGCCTGAAACTGATACAAGCACTCAACTCTCCTTGTCAAAGAAATTAATCATAGGCAATAAACAACCTATAATTGCAAAGTACCTTGCAAAGGTAACGGAAAACAGCTCTTATACTTTACAAAAAAAAGCACCTAAACAGGCATGTCCAAGGGTCAACTTCCGGTGATTTCTCCTGTCTATCTGATGAATCTGGGCATACTGGAGCAATGCGGCAACTGCCTCATGTACACAGACAATCCTCGCCTCCTACCACCCAACACTACAACCTGCGAGAGATGCAATTACATAGCCAAACTGGAAGCAAAGCTCTCTCCGGCCAAGATTGTGCTAGACAGTCAAGAGGAGAAGGTTAACACCTGCACTACACCTCAAGCAACACATAGCCCTTCAAAACTCACACCATCAACACCCACACATAGCAACACTAAACCCACATATGCGGAGGCCTTTAACATTAACTTGCCCAAGCAACAAGGACCTCCGAAGCTGAAACGCAAACAAACACCAGTCACAACTAAAGTGACACATAGCTCACAACACCAGTGTGCCACCTTACACCAGCCACTAAGGCAAGACAATGTACCCAACACTTTAGTCATAGGTGACTCTATAGTCAGGCACACTGATGTCCCACTCACCAGGCTGAACAAGGAGAAAATTACAGTCAGCTGCCTGTCGGGTGCCAGGATCCACCACATAACACATGCACTCAAGTCACTCCACAGCAAGTACAAATATGACTTTGTCATTGTCTATGTTGGAGTGAATGACTTGAGACGTACCTACCTGGATTACAAGAAAAGAGACATGGAAGAGCTCTTGGATCATGTGGCCCAGGCAGGTATGACCCTAGCCCTGAGTAGCATCCTGCCTTCGCCCAGAATTTTACCACAGCATAAGGACAAAATGACTGACTTCAACAATTGGCTAAGATTCTGGTGTAATTCAAAAGGGATCCAGTATCAGTCTGCCTGGGAAGACATGATCGACAAACCACGATGCTTTGCCAGAGATGGTCTGCACCTGTCACCCCTGGGATTCAGGTTACTGGCTAAAGCTCTTGCCACCCCTATAGTGCCTTTTTCAGGAAAGGTTAAAAGGACAAAACCACCACTGTAACAGATACAAGCATGTAAAATCTGAAGGTAATGCTACTCAATGCTAGAAGTCTAAACCTCAAAATGCACTCACTCGAGGCACTCCTAAAAATGGAGAACATCGATATATGTGCAGTAACTGAGACCTGATTCAAGGCTCCAGAGAGCACTCCTGCAATACCAGGCTACAACTCTTACCACACTTTTCGGCCATAAAACCAAGACCGAAACACTAAAGATGCAGGAGTATCCGTATTCACCAAGGATATTCACACCTCCAGGCTAGTTGCCCAACACAATGCATCTGAAATTCTCCAGGTGCAACTAACACTAGGTAAGACTGCAATCCAAATTGTAGCTTGCTACAGATCCCCCACCATGCCCCAAGATTCTCACTACACCTTTCTAAACATACAGGAAAATATTAAGATACAACCAAACACCCTAATACCGGGTGATTTCAATTACCCTGCCATTAACTGGGAAAACTACTCGGGTACCAACTCCTTTTCCCAACGATTCTTGGAATTCATAAATTCCAATGCCCTGGATCAACTAATCCATTGTCCCTCCAGGGGCTCAAATATCCTAGACCTGGTCATTATGAACATGGGAGATAGATGCTCCACACCAGTGGTCATCCCCTCATTGGTCAGGTCTGACCATAAGCAAATCACCCTTGACATCCACATCCCATCCCCCCAGTAAGGAAACATCCTTAAAAAACTTCTCCAAAGCCAACTTCATGCTACTGAAGTCAGAAGTGACAAACTTCATGACACCCATGCAGATGGGATCTGAAAGTTCGACTGCAGAATCCTACACTATTGCACTGTACGAGCACATCCACTCGTGCATGAATCGTGCCATCCCAAATAGAACCAAGATGCTCTCCTCCAAAAAAAGGAAGCCAATCTGGTGGTCTCCTGCTATAAACAAACTATACAACAGAAGGAAGAAACTGTTGCAGAAAAGAGTAAAATCCCAGGATGCAAAAAACTCCTTCACCAGCCTCAGTAAGAAGCTGAGATCCCTCATAAAATCCTCAAAAGCTAGTTACGAAAATAAAATTGCCAAAGATTCCAAAGACAACCACAAGGCATTCTATAGTTATGTCAAGAATCTAAATGGCAATGCTCAGATCTGCTCTGAGCTTCAACAGAATGGCATTAAATATACTGATCCCAAGGATATTCTCAATATCCTGGCAGATTGATTTAGCGCCGACTACACCCCACTATCACCCCCTAAAGGGTCCATCTCAATACCAAAAGATTACCAAATTCTGGTAATCATAGCCACACAGGTAGAAACCACACTCTCCAAAGCTAAGAATACAACATCCATGGAACCAGATGACATCCCAGGCTGTGTACTACATGAACTACAAAATGAACTGGCACCTCACCTAAGTGTCATGTTTAATCATAGCCTCACCTCAGGCTTCATGCCCACTGAGTGGTGCACAGCTACAGTTATCCCACTCCACAAGCAGGGATCCACCTTGGATCCCAGCAACTACCGTCCCATCAGTCTGACGAGCCTGATTTGCAAGGGCATGGAACGCATTATCATGGAACTTATAAACAAAGACATTGGCAACCTTCAAACACTGGACCCCACCCAGTTTGGGTTTGTGATGGGCCAGTCTTGTCTTCTGAACCTGATTGACTTCTTCGAATCAGTCTCCAGAGCTATGGACAAGGGTAACGCAGACACACAGCCTATCTGGACCTCACCAAGGCCTTTGACACCATCCCCCTCTGGAATCATAGATAAACTTACTAAGCTGGGCATAAATCCCTACTTCACTCAATGGATTGCCAACTGGCTTACTGACAGAACCCAGACTGTAAAAGTAGCCAACTTCAGATCCATCTCCAGGCAAGTGACAGGTGGAGTACCTCAGGGTTCAGTCCTGGGACTACTCTTGTTTGGCATCTACTTCTCTGAAGTACAGGCCAACACTAAGGGACTCTGGCTAACAAAGTTTGCAGATGACTGCAAACTGGGAGCCATTATTGAATCCCCAAATTATGTGAATATTCTACAAAAGGGCCTTACAGAAACAGATGCCTGGTGCCAGAGCCATGGGCTCAAGCTTAATGCCAAGAAATGTATAGTTATCCCCTCTGGAAAAAAACATGTACCCATGGTACACTAAACATTGAAAGTGTGATGAGAGACTTAGGGACACAGATGGACAGTGGTCTCACTTTCAATAACCACATCGCCACAACAGTCAGGAAATCCTTCTATGTGGCACACCTGGCTTTTCATCCAGAAAAAAGGAGGTCATTGTCCCACTGTACTTATCCCTCATTAGACCCATTATAGAGTATAATGCCCCATTTGGTATGTACCTCACAAGACATCTGCAACAGCTGGAAAGGCCACAGAAATACCTCACTAAAAGAATCACAGGCCTAAAGCAGATGCCATATGCTGACCGTCTAAAAAAACTCCAGTTATACTCTGTGGCATATCGTCTACTCAGAGGTGATCTCTGCTTAACAAACAAGACCATGTCAAACCCTGAGTTGTTGGACATCCTCCACTTAAATAAATTCCAATCCCTCAGAGCCACACACTCCAGGTATCTAAACCTTGTCATCACAATGAACAAAACATGCTGGAAGGATAGGTTCTTGACCAAGAGACTCCCCATAGTCTGGAATAGACTGCCCATACATGTCAAGCAGAGCACTTCCTTGGCCCTCTTCAAAAGAAAACTTGATGATTGGATGGGAGATAGGAAATTCACCCCGGGGTTCATGTCAGTCGTCCTGCTAGACAGGGGTCCAGAGAAGTAAATATTGTGGGAAGAAATATCCAGGGAATTGTTATTGCTAGGCTTGTATAGGTCCTAGGGCCAATAGCCTAGTAGCAACCTATGAACCTATAATAATTGTAGTTGACAGGATATACCTATATTTATATCTATCTATTTATATAGATGTAGGTATCTATATCACTTTCTCTCTCTCTCTCTCTCTATATATATATATATATATATATATATATATAGTTTTATATATATATATATATATATATATATATATATATATATATATATATAAGTTATATGGATGGATCTACTTCAGTCTACCGAATTTTCACATAACC
>NC_056730.1:357732648-357967648 GCF_019279795.1 Protopterus annectens | reverse complement strand
GCAAGTGCAGGGGGCATGTCTGAGAGCAAAGCTCTCACAATATACATGCCCCTGCAATCAAGAACTGCAGTTTAGCTATAACAATGAGCAAGACCACTCATAGGGGGTTGCATACCCCAAGCAACACCCCCAAGTTTATAAGAGCAATAGTTAAAATGTAATAATATAAACAAGTTATTTTTTTTTTATCAAACAGATAAAATTTAACTGTAGGTGCACTGGTTTGCCCATTATTTAGCTGTGTATACTGCGGCTTAAATAGCACAAGAAGATAAATATCAAGATATATGCAAATAAAGCAGTACTGCAATAGTGTGGTGGTCAGAGAATTTCCCTTACGAGCAGTCATTCCTGGTTTGATTCTTACTCCAGTAAATTCCATTTTCGTTGTCAAATCACTTTATGAACAATATTTTTGTTGTATAACCCACTAAATAACATATATTTGTGAAGTGGAGTACTGCATTAAATGCAGATGTGAGGTGTCACTGTAATAATGTTGTACAATCCACAGATAAACACAAGTGCCCTATACAGTATATGTACACATGAATCAGGGATACAAATTGAAGCTATAATGTGCAATGAATGATAAATCCATAGAGTGTCCAAATCCACCACCCTCCCAAGAACCATTTTACATTTCTGTCTAAATTAGTGCGGGGGTAAGCGGGAGTAAGCACTATTAAGCAGTAAAGCAGGACTAAGCATATTTAGACAGTAGTAAGTGGGTTTAAGCCCATTTGCATGGGATAAGCAATGCGGACATAGGTTAAGCAATACTGACGCTAAGTCTCTGTAAGCATATTTAACCGGACGTTAATATTGCTTACTGTCACGCAAACCCGCTTACAAATGCTTAAAAGTCCCTTAATCACTCTGTATGCAGCAGCCATTGTTCTGCCCAGCAACAAAATAAACAGCCCTTGTAGGTCTTGAACCCAGGACCCTGTACACTATAGTCACACTAGTTAACCAGTAAGCCATCACAACAGTACATAAGACTGAGGTATCGCCAAACAGATCCTCACTATAGGAATATTAAACTTAACATGTGAAAGGAATCTCTATACAGTTTTATGTTGTATAACCTCCTACATAACATAAATATGTGAAGTGGAGTACTGCACTAAGTCCAGATGTGAGGTGTCATTGTAATAAAGTGTTGAAATCCTCTAATAAACACAAGTGCTACATACAGTATACGTACACGTGAATCATGGATACCAAGCACATATATAACATGTAATGAATAATAAAACAATGCCAAGCAGCAAATAGTATGCAAATTAAAAATTAAGCAACGCTAAGCTTGCACAGTCCTTCTTACTAGGTGTAAGCAATGTGTAGGCCAGCTAAATCAGTTTGCCCATTGGTCTATCCCTTTAAGCAATGCCAACCTTAGGTAAGCAGGTTTGCCCATAGCTTAGCATTTTTAAAACCGTCCAATCATGGCAAAGTGTGGGAAATCAGCCCTATTTAAACCCAACAGGAAGGAATACATCTCATAACTGGTGGCAGATTTCTCTTGTAGGCACTATGACTGGTGTGGGAGAAGGAGTGTGCTTTCAGGAGCTGTGCTGGGACATTCAGGAGTCCAAAGTCATAGCAAGACTCCTTGTTAAAGACCATGACCAGAGACTGCTGCAGGGCCAGTACCGGCCAGTACCAGGGTTCCCAATATAAAGAGGAAGCCTGGGACCATCTCGCCCATGACCTCACCAGTTCCACTGGCATACCTCGAACTGGTGAGCAGGTCAGGCATCACTATGCTGACTTAAAGCGGAGAAAGAGGGAGCTCTTGGATCAGTAGATCCAAGAGGCTAGGCAGATGGGGGATGTCCCAGCAGTGTGTATCAGTCCACTACCTGTTTAATAATTGCCAGCTCATGTATATTATGGATAGATATGGCTACATTTTCCTTTTATGTCTTTGACAGCAGCAGACAAGTGGGCTGTGAACTGGGAAGCCCATGCCTGTAGATTGCAGAGGTTGCATCACGAGGCAGGTTAGTAATACCATTGCATGTACTGTCATAAGAAATAAATCTTAAAGTAGTAGAAAGTTAATTGCCAGTAATAGACAACATAATCTAAGTAGCACACTCAACTGAGACGTGAACTGTTGTATTGTTAGCACACACAGCCATGGTTCAAATCCTGGGAGTGGTAGTAAGCTCTATGCAGAATCATACCCCACAACTGTCCAGAATGTCAAGTTAATTGGCCCATATCCACTGCCTGTCATCCTGTCCCCCTGGCAAATCAGTGGGATGATCCCAGACATTTAGACAGTAAATAATGACATACAACAAATTGCCAGACATCTATAAGAACAAACCTGTCACTCTAACTACTCCCCAAAATGTTATGAGAATAATAAGCAAAGTATGCCCCCCCCATGTTGTGAAGCTGTGACCAGAGTGTGTGCAGTAACAGAATGAGATGTATGTGCATCATAATAATGTGTAATCTGGTAATATGTGTGGCAAAATTCAGGTAGTGCTAACAAACATTCCTACCATGTGTCTGTCAGATACGAAAACTGTGTCTAGAGATAAAAGATTGATATCCTGGACCTGTACTGCTTACTCTGGTATTGTATGGCATTGTTAGTGTTGCAGTTTCTCTGAATAATAAGGTATTGCTCATCACTGTCATCCACACTGTGCCACATAATAAAACTGTCTAGGAAACCCTGTATAAGAGTGTTGTAATTACAGGGTCAGATTGTAAAACCACGGGAGACTCCTAGACAGAAATCAGAAAAGCGATACACAGTAATATCTATATAGCACACTCAACTGTTATGTATACTGTTTTATTTTTAGCAGACACAGCCATGGTTCGAATCCTGGGAGTGGCAGTAAGCTGTATGCAGAATCATACCCCACAAGTGTACAGATTTGACCAGAATGTCCATTTAATTGGCCCATATCTGCTGGCTGTTACCCTGTCCCCCTGGCATATCAGTGCTAATCTCTGATGTGTAGGCAGCATTAATTGTCATATATCTGACTGTCAGGCTTGTACATATTTAGAAAATGTCTATGAAAACGAACCTGTCATTGTACAACTCACCAAAGGTTTATGAGGGCAATAGTCAAAATATTTCCTAGTTTCACCTGCATGCTGTCAAGACATGCCCAGAGTGTGTGCAATACAGATGGACAGATATATGAATAACATCAACCTGAAATCTGGGAATATGTGTAGAAACAGTCAGGTAGTGTTAACAAACAATACCTCCACAGGTATACCAGGTAAGAGGTATCTACTGCAGGTAAAACACAGTTCATGTATATAGTTGTCTACATTCATACCACTGTCCAAACTAAGGGCATAGGATAGTGTAATAATACCTGTAAGGTACAGATCACAGCACTGACTAGAAAAGTAATGAGAACTACAGGGATATACAAGTTGTTAATTGACATCTCCCCCCCCCCACCATATCTGCAACAATAAATTAAATACACAACTCAATTGGTATGTGCTGTATTAAATCTACTGTTGGAAAATGTGGCCTATTGTTTGATAAATATTTTAATTTGTTTCTATGCATGTGCCATGTTGAAATACTCCCACATTGGTGGCATGCTGCCATCAATGTACCTGCATACTGTTGTAATGGCGACTGTGGTTCAATATATGCATGCGTTCTGTTTGCTATGCACCTGTTCCATATCTGGTGTTTTGGGTTAATGGGAATATCTATGCATGCTGTTATACCTAATCCTGAAATGTGTTGACTATTACTAACCCACATATGTTGTAAAATTGAAACACCATAGCACATTTGGGAAGGCCGGTCCCAGCGGACTCACCTCTCCCACCTCATCTGGCCGTGGCACCGGGCACCAGCATGTCTGGGGCCCACCCAGGACCTCCTCATCCAAGGGTCCTGCACCACCTTTGGGTGGAACCACCTCAGGGCATGGGGCACACCCCCCAGGAGCGGGTATGGACAGGACAGTGTCACCCATCACCAGGTACAGGGTCTGGTGCATAGCAAGCTCCACAGGGAATTTGGAGATCTGCTACACCAGCTTGAGGGTTGTGTGGCACAACTAGAGGGTCAGCCTGACCCTCCTACTCAGCACCCAGCATAGCCACCTTTGTAGCTGTGAAGGTGCAGTGGTGACTGCCCATGGGTGGGGACCTCAGTCCCACTGTTTCCACTAGGGGGCTCATGGGCTTCCGACTTCAAAACACCCCTCCCTATCCAAGGTGTTTACCCCCCCACATGTGTCATATACCACCCCTGTATGCTGTCTTGTCTGTTATCCTACCCAACCTACCTCACTAAATAAACCTACTATCCCTTCCCAACATCCCACTCTCACCTTAAAAAAAGGGCAACATGTTCCACCCAAAAAATCTCACCCCATACAAAGCTTTGTAATCTGGTCTGATTGGCTTCACAGCATATTGTTATCCTCACCCCTCTCTCAGGGGTATGAGTGTCCAAATCTAGCTCCAAATCAGTGTATATGCACAGATGTTGTTGTAGAAGAAATGGGCAGCTATGGACCTTCTCTACAAACGTCCTGCACATCCAAGCTATTTTCCCTACTGTCTTTCTGTCTTTGTTCCCCTTTTTCACCACTTTCCTATCAACTCTTTTTCATTTTTTTAAAGAATTAGCATGGGGGTTAGCTGGAGTAAGCACTTTTAAGCAGCAGTAAGTAAGTTTAAGCTTGTTTGCGTGGGGGTAAGCAATGCCTACACAGGTTAAGCAACTGAGAAGCTAAATCAGTATAAGAAACTGTAACCGAAAGTTAGCAGTGATTGCCTCAGCTCAAACCCAGGCAAACTCGCTTACAACTGATTAAAAGTGCCTTAATCACTCTGTATCCAATCGCCCTTGTTCTACCCAGCAACAAAATAAACAGCCTTTGCGATGCTAAAACCCAGGAACCTGCACACCATAGCCAAAGTGATTTACCACTAAACCATGACAGATGTACATGACCCTCATGTTTTCACAAACATATCATTCAGCACAGTCAATCAAGAGTACAGGAAATTAATTTTTACATGTAGATGTATAGGTTCATAGGCTCTTAGCTAGCTACTAGGCTATAGGCCCAAGGGCCTACGTAAGCCTAGCCAACAAGGTTCCCTGGCTTATGCCACTCAAGAAAGTTATTTTCCTGTGCCACTGTCGAGCAGGGACAAAAAAGTGATCCCTGGGGTATATTTCCTATTTCCCATCCACTCATCAAGATTTTTCTTAAAGAGTGCTAATGAAGAACTTTGCTTGACATAGATGGGTGGCCTGTTCCAGAGTATGGGAAGTCTCTGGGACAGGAATCTATCGCTCCAGCATGTCTTGTTTATTGTGGTGACAAGGTTTAGGTCCCCAGAGAGTGTAGCTCAGAGGGATTGGGATTTCTTTAGGTGTAGCATGTCCAACAGCTCTGGGTTTGACATAGCTGTATATATATTTGTATATATATCTATCTATCTATATATATATAGATATATATATATATCTATATATATAAATGTTTACACACACACACACACACACATATATATATATATATATATATATATATATATATATATATACATATGCATACATCTATAGCTATATATATGTCTATATATATATATATATATATATATATATATATATATATATATGTATATGTATGTAAGCAGATATATATATATATATATAAATATGTAAGCAGATATATATATATATATATATATATATATATATATATGTATACACACACAGATATATATCTATAGATATAAAAGAGAACATAAATACATATATGACCAAAGGCACCATTAATGGTGGTGAGGGGACCCAAGTTAAATGCATCTTGTAAGTACTGATATACCCCCTCACCCACAGCCAAACAGATCTGCCCTGCAACACAATACCAACTGCTGCAAGTCCCATACCCATGACCCTATACAACATGGCCACAAGACGTTAACAGTAATCCATCCCACCTCTATGATGTCAGGATGGTATTAATAACATATCATGCAGTACAGTCTGGCTACCATAGGGAATGTACAATGTGGAAGCAATAAACATTCGAAAGATACATATATACACATATATGCAGATACATATATATATATATATATATATATATATATATATATATATATATATATATATATACATATATATATACACACACACACATATATATATATATATATATATATATATCTATCTATATATATATATATATATATATATATATATATATATATATATATATATACACACACACACACACACACACACACACATATATATGTAACTAGACATACACACACATAGATATGTATTGGAAGATACATATTTAGAGGCTGCACAGCATATTGAACAGCCAGTATTCCTACAGTTGCCACCTTTTCAAATGGACAGTGTATGAGTCACTCTTACAAAAGATATTTGTTGCCTGAAACATATACCCACAGATAAGTCAAAGGATATGACATGACACGTTTGCATACATAAGAAAGTTTTATTTGTGCACTATTACAGTTGCATATGCCATGTCATATAGCTGTTAAGACTTTGAAATACATACTAACTGATTAATGCAACTCATCGATGCAGGGACAGGCTAATATGGTTCTGATGCACACGGTGACTGTACTACAGTGTACCAATGTACTGCTGTGTAACGTTGTCAGCAGTAATGTTTAATGCTTGCATGTCAGGTAGTGTAGCTGTCCAGCCATGATGCATTATAGCTGTTAGTAACACTTAGTGATTGTGATCTCCATAATGTTATCTATTTGTGTTGTAGGTGTACATGTGTCAGCAGCAGGATGGTCTGCAGTCATATCTCACAAGGGGTATGGCACCGTGGTGACACCATGGCAGTGCCATATCATGGGTACAGTTGAACACGTGTCGCAGGTCTGTATAACAGTTACTGCATGTGCCACATGGACAGATGACTCCCTGGGAAATGCATATTCAGCAACCTAAAGTAGATCCCTCCACATACATGCACACTCTTACTTAGCAACACTGGGACTAGACCCCTACCTAGGTATGCAGTGCTACTGATGTGTCTGGCTTTAATTGCACACACCACACAGTGTTTAGGATGAGGTGTGTTCCAGGTTACATGTTGCATGCAGAACATCCCCAGGCGTGTACAGTATGGTAATGGGGGATATAATGGTTGTATATGGACAATACATAGTGTGACATACCATCATATACACATTAACAAACACATAACAGTCAGACACACATCCAAGAAACCTGGGCCTATCAGTGCTAACTACTTTGTCACTGTGTCCAATGTGTTACAGGTAGGCTGCACACAGCACATGCATAACTGGACTGGATATTGTTATCAGTTACCTGTATGGTTGATGGTGACAGTGGTCACCATACAGTGGTACATGGGACATGTACCGAGGGTACCATGGTGTAATGACAGTTTACCCAGAACCCACACCCCAATGTGGATATTGTACACACTGGAACCCATAATGACACTCTGATATACCCACCATCACACATTGACCAGGATTGCAATACAACACCTTGTCCATCCCAAGAGTGCTACTACAGGGATATGTATCTAATGCACATGGCACAGGCATATTAGAATGATGCATTGTCATGCCTCGCTGATGGGCAGCAACATCACTATCTCTAATACTGTGTGGCAATGCATATTGTAATAGGAGTATGTGGCTTCAGAATGTTGTACCAACATATATACACACATGCACACAAGCACACACTTGCCAGAACTCAGTGGGTATCCCATGCCTATCAACCCATTTGTACAACAGTGTTGTGATGGTACTGCAAGGCCCAGGTAGCCCTTAGGGAGAGGGGTGTAACAAAGTACATGTAATGTCTGGTAAAGCAGCAGAAACATATAATGATGCAATGGGTGGTGTGGTGGGTGTGAAGGGCCTCAGGGTATTCCCAACTACAGGTCTACTAACACGCAGACACTGATATCCTCAGTAATGCACACATACACATTTTTCAGTACTGGGGTGCATCTGTGCAGGCGTTTATAGGTGTGTATTGTCCATGGAGAGATGGGAAGTGTAGGGGATATGTGTACAGTGGTATCATGCCACCCACCCATGTGCCAGCAGGCCATCTATGCACAGACACCACTGTGGTGACCTTTAGGGTGAGAGTGAAATGCATCAGATAATCCCCTGGGTGCCACCTGCAAATGGCCAGTGACGTGCTTCAGTTGACATGTATGCAACATAACATTACATAACATGGCTAGTGTCTGTCTTGGAGACCTGTACCCAAGCATGTTCTGTTGACTGTGGTAGTGTAGTGGAGGTATCCATGGCATGTGGTGCATACAGGGTTTTGAGTCCTGTCTGTGCCAGTTATAACACAGCTGGGCAGACATGTCAGTGTCAGTCAAGCATAGGTTGCCTGTACATATCCAAGTTAGATACCTGACATCTGCACATCTGTACAAGGACTGACAGACATCAGCTCACCAAATAGCTATGCAACAGGATGAATGTGTTGACAGATAAACGTCTGACACCGATAGGTATGCCATTACTACATGATGGCAGCTCTCACTGGCATGTGCTATACAGATATTAGTCTACAGTTATTTTCCACGTGTCGGATCATTATCCAGTAGGAAATATATAATGTGACAAAGCTCACACACCAGGAACATGACAGTGAGGAATCAGAGTCCATCTATGCATGCAGGGGTGTTTGTTTCCAGTACTACAATTAGCAATCTACTCTTGCTTGGGAAAGCACTGTCAACAGTGGTAACGTAATGATACACTACATGCCAGTGTGACTGCATATAACCTGGGATACTACCCTTGTATGTAACACGTTCACATGGATAAGAGTGCTTTACAAGTCATATATACTCAAGTGTCCCAGACAGGAGACGGACACCCCTTGCTACTGTAAAGACAGCACATAGATGTATGTTATGTACACGGCATTACATACACTTATTACACATGTCATTACCCTGCTATGTTACCAGACTAGGATGTGAGCACTGGTTACCAGTGCTGAGCCATGCTTAGTAGGTTTCAGCATTGCTGCGATATTACAGCTAAGCACATTTGTGCACTGGTAAGCAAAGCCTACACAGTGTAAGTGCCCATACATTTAACCGTACATTAGCACCGCTTCACTTCGTGCAAACCTCTGCAAATGTGCTTGAAGCTGCTCAAAACTGCTTTAGCCACTCTGTAGCCAACAGCCCTTGTTCTGCTCAGCACAAAATAAACAGCCCTTGACGGTTTTAAACCCAGAACACTGTACACTATAGTCACAGCAGTTAACCACTACACCATGACAGCTCTGAAGACAGTTGTTGTTTTTCCAATATATCTGTCAGTACACATATTGAATAGTATTGAACAATTGTATAGTACTTCTTAGTGATATTACTGTTGTATCACATATGTTGTTATATCTAAATATACACATATCAGATACATACGGTATGATAAATCTGGGAAGGTATACACAACAGTAATGTTTACACATGACAATTATATGGATATATACATTTACATATGTAGATATATGTCAACATGTACATACACATATATATTCATATATATGTACTTATGCACATCTTTATAGCTCATATAGTTCATCATATATATGTCCATATATTGATCTGGCTGTATATATATATATATATATATATATATATATATATATATATATGTGTGTGTGTGTGTGTGTGTGTGTGTGTGTGTGTGTGTGTGTGTGCACACATCATATATGTATACATATATATATATATATATATATATATATATTTTTTTATGTTGATATATATGTACATATCTATAACTATATGTAAATATATATATATATATATATATGCATATGTGTAGACATATGCAGATGTGTATCTGTATATATTTCTGTATGTATATGTATATATATATGTACATGTATATATCCGTATATGTATGTAGATATGTATATGTGTATAGATCTATATAAATATATATATATATATATATATATATATATATATATATATATATATAGATACATATATGTCTACCATATGTCCAGAACATGGAGTGGAGTCATACCTCAGCACTAATAGTCTCAACCTCTTAGTACGAGGGATGTCATGTATGTATTGCAGGTATATATATGTACACTGTTGCTACTGAAACAGGGGTTATCTTAACAGACAAGTTGTGTGTGGGGGTCACATCTGCTATTGACATGTATGCCATCAGTTACTGACAGACATCCTAATGACATCATAGTACAGTACCTCTGATAGCACATTAATGATCCTGTGGACTACAGCACAGATATGATCAATATATGTGGACAGTCTGTCACACTCTAGTCAGTCCAGATGTATACACAGATCCCCTTAGTGCAAGACGTGTGAACCAAGCCTGACAATGTGGATGTTAACAGCCGTGTACATGGGTATATCACATAAATACTGGACTACATATGCCCACACAGTGTATGCATTCACACACTCCTGTCTGTCCTGACACATAATAACTGATGGTGCAAAGGTCACAGGGCCACATTTTACCCAGTAGTTAGTGACATACATCTGTACAGCATCCCACTGCTTTGTCAGAAATACACAGCAGTTATGGTGGCCCAGCAGCAGTACATCTTGCAAATATCTGGACATAACATTACACTGGGTAATTGCACTAAGCTGCTAGGCATGTAACAAAGCACTGTGCAAACTCTAGGCAGACTGCCACAACACTGGCCTACATTTCATATGTGGTAATACACATGTACCTGCAAATATAGCAGGCTCTACAGGCATGTCACAGCACAGAGTAACAGACACCTGGGTGAAAGTGCATACCCACAACCAATGTGAACACAACCACAGCCACATATGGTACTCAAGCTTAATATTACACACTGTCTGATCAACCTCATATGTGCCACTCACACACTAACCCTACATGTACTGGGTCATGACACAGTGTGGTACAATGCCTGTCTTTGGTATGGGTGTTAGAGAAATATGTATTTGAATATATGTGAAGTACTAGTTTTAAACGCAAAATAGTATGTAATGCATTTTATTCTATTAATGATATGACAAAAAGGATGAATTCATGTGTAATTGCAAGAAGTTCTTGAAACTGCAGTATGCCTTGTAGCAAGTTGGCCTCTGACCCTGGCAGCTGCTAGCTCAAGCAAGTTTTAATGTTTATGCTTTTCACAAGTGATTATCTGCTGGGTCAGGAAATTAAATATGTGAAATAATGAAATCTTCTGCTCTTTCCTGCTGGGATGATTTGGCCTTGTGTATGTGTTACTCAATAACACGCAGCTTTTGGGAAAGTGTTACAGGGGAACAAAGAAGTGTATTAGAAGACTGAATCTGCTATTGTATTCGAACCAGCCTGGAACCTTGGAAAAGTAAATTCACAGAAAGACATTATGTCTGACCAGGTGGTAAGCAAGGCCGTACTGTTACCAGAGGAAAACTTTTTTTAAATATACAGCATCAGCATTATTTAATGAATAGAATACTGTAAGATAAAGTGATGTAGATGCCCTGTGACTAACCACGTCAGTAAGGTGGGCACAACTTGAATGTAAAACTACAAAAATTGTGTACTTCCTGTTTCATGTCAGACAAAATTCTGTACTTGTACTTTTTTGCCTCCTGGTGTACACTAGTAAACTTTTGAACCTGAACCTCCTGTGTATTGATCTCTTGATTTTATTTAACAGTTTGGTCCTTCTTAGCCGGAAATCCCTCAGACAGCTGCAGATCAGAGTCTACCGGTGATCGAATACTGCGCAGGAGAAGTTACTGAAACGGTTCTTCTTGGGTGAAAAGACCTCCGACTGAATTGTCGTTTAAAGAGGCTGGCCACTTTCTGATCTGTGACTGAAGAGCGAATCCTGGAGGCTCATGTAGGAAGACTTTTGCCTTTTTTCTGTTTTAGATCAGGGACTAGGTTACAGTAAATATTGTTGTCAAGATTTGTTATGCAGATCAGGGACAAAAGGAATTACTGTGTATTTGGTCATAGATCAGGGTAACAGAATAAGGTAGGCAGTTATTCTAGATAAACTGTGAAAGGAACTTTGGTACCACGTGATAAGAAGGGTTACGTAACATTCTCTTTTGACATGGGAAATCAGTGCACTAAAACATCGCGAGATCCGCCCCTAACCGAAGATGCAAAATATATGCAATCACAACGTTCTGATAATGTTAGGTATTATACGAAGTGGGTTAACAAATATAAATTCGATGGTAAATTAGATAAAACTTCACTGGTTAAACTCCTTAAGCAACTTAAATCTGATGCGGGAGGTCAGGCAAAAAAGCAATGCCGATTAGGCATTCCTCAGGCACACAGGTGGATTGAGGAAGCAAACCGTAGGGAACAGAAGACTAAAAATTCAAAAGCATTATTTTTAGACAAAGAAGATAATAACATAGTAATAGCAACAGCTCCTCCTCCCCTGCCCCCTCCATTGCCTTTTTCAGGATATGAAATGAGTGGACAGGCTGGTCCGCCTCCGCGTTATCCTGAGGTCTCAGGGAGACCACAACCATTTGTTAGAGATACTATTGAAACTAGGTCCCGAGCATGTAAAACACATGGGGACACAGAATCATATCAAATAGAGAGAAACCTACAGGATGAGAATGAGGAAGAAATGTGTCCGCTTATAGAGGTCCCAAATCCTCAGGCAGGACAGGCAGGGCAGGACCCAACTCTCTTAGTATACAGACCATGGACATCGGAGGATATCCGGAAAGCTACTGAGGGAATTCCCCATCTGAAAGTTAATTTTACGAAATTTTTAGAAGATTTGCAAGGCATGAGGTTGAGTTACCACTTGAATGGGGAAGAAGTAGAAAAAGTAGTAAGACAAATTATAGGTCCAGATTGGCACATGATTTGTGGCAACTGGAATCCTCGTAATGCAGAGCTTAAACCACTCTCACATAGTGACACAGAACTAGACAATAGAGTGAAGGGTCTTACAGACCGAATCTCTGAGAAATGGAAGCCTAGAGCAGACTGGACTTGCATTAACCAAGGCATACAACAGGAAAATGAGACGGTAGATGGGTACTATGCTAGATTATTGGAATGTTTTAATAACCATAGTGGTATGACAGTTCCTGAAAATTAAGTGAATGATTCCCCGTATGAACAACAATTGAAAAATGCATTTTTAAAAGGTTGCATTGCACCTATCAGTAGCTTCATTATGAAGCATATGATAGACCATCGAACAGGTAAGCTACAAGCCTTACTTGAATATGCTAGACATGCTGAAAGACATTTTAATAGAAAAAAGAAAAAGAAGGCGCAAATCTTCACTGCTGAGGATGGAGCTGAAGTATTTGTATTACAGTCAGGCAAAAAGGGAAAGAAAAATGCCCAGGGAAATAAACAGTCTGACAAACGGTCAGAAGATTCTGAGGAAAGGAAAAAGAGAGGTGAATGCTTTAAGTGCAGGAAGAAGGGACATCTAGCGAGGGATTGTAAACAGAACAAAAAGGTAATTACAGAAGACAAGGGAGATGAGGACTGACTATATCATAGTGAAGATACATCATGCAGAAGTCAGAAATCATCAGGAGTAGTTAATAAACAGAGGACAAATGTAAATGTGATAGAAGGAATAGAGGAAGTGCAAGTAGATATGGAGGATAAAGAAAGTGAAATTTTGGATTTAGCATTATTGAGCCTAGAGCTCTACTTAGCAGACACGAAACCGGAAGTTACACTTCTGGTGGAGGGAAGGGAAGTCAAATTCCTGTGTGACTCAGGAGCATCACAGACCCTGATACACCCCTCCAAGTAACCAGAACATTCTGAATCACCTGACTATATATTAGTGAAAGCTGCGAATGGACAGCTATACAGGGAACCACTTTCCCATGATATAGCAATAACTGACCCTGTTTCAGGTATGACTCAAAGAAGTAAGATTGTTGTTTCTGCAAAATGTCCAGTGAACCTGTTGGGTAGGGACCTTATGCAGATATTTGGCATAGCAGTAGTTCCAACTGTGCAGGGTATGGAAGCACAGAGGCAAATGGATACTTTTGTGGTGCGATCGGAGGGTGAAACCTTTTATTGGTACAGCCAGGACCTAGTTACGACTGGTCCAGGGGCAGTAACCGAGGAACTGATGAACGTAGCCATCAGTAAAGCCCCCTCTCTTGACACTGATCAACAGCATTTGTTGCACTGTACGCTATACTACTGTAATACGCCAGGACCTGATAGAGAATATGAGCAAGAATTGTTCAAAAATCGTGCAACTAGATTAGTATTACGTACTTTGTATTGGGATACTGAGGGGAACAGTGTAGTTAGCTGTTCATTACCTCAAGAATTCCTTGCATTATATAGATCAAATCGATTGCCACATGTCAGCTTGACAAAGAACAAAAACGTAAAATGGGCAGACTTAGGAGAGAAGGTAACAAGATGGGAGAAACAGACTGACTTAGAATTGTCAGAACAGGGGATACAGAAACAAAAGTTGAATTGGTTGACGCAGACACACCCGGCTGTGCACTTGCAATCTAGCGAGGACAGCTGATTAGCGTTTTTATTAGAAGAAGAAGAGAAAGCTTTATGTGATATACCAACGACTCTCTGGTCAACAGGCAAGTCAGACGTAGGACTTATTTGAACAGCAGGACCAGTTACAATTACACCAAAGTCAGCATTTAGGCCACAGAAAAGACAATACCCTTTAAGAGAAGATGCAGAAATAGGAATCAAGCCTATAATAGCAGCATTACTCAGGGAAGGAGTATTGGTAGAATCTCCTGATTCACCATGTAATACACCCCTATTTCCTGTTAAAAAAGCAAACGGGGAATGGCGGATGGTTCAAGATTTACAAGCTGTAAACAATGCAGTGATACCCAGAGCACCCACGGTGCCAGATCCACATACTTTGTTGAATGACTTAAAACCACAACAGAAATATTTCTCTGTGGTAGATATCAGTAATGCTTTCTTTTCAATACCTATACATCCTGATAGTCAATACTGGTTTGTGTTTACATTTCAGGGTAAAAGGTATACCTATACTCGACTACCACAGGGATATTGTGAGAGCCCAACAATATTTGCACAAGAAATGGCTAGCAACCTGGCAGGGTTTACCCCACCAGGAGGTAGTCAAATTCTACTTTATGTAGATGACATTTTGCTAGCAGCCCCCACCCAGCAGCAATGCAGGGAAGATACTGTAGCGCTATTGAAATTCTTAGCAACACAGGGACACAAAGTGAACATCAGAAAGTTACAACTTTAGAAAAAGCAAGTTAGATACGTAGGATATGTGATATCCAATGAAGGTAGGATATTAGACGAAGATAGAAAGACAGAAATTTTACAAGCACCCAAACCAGCAACCAAGAAGGAAATTATGTCCTTCTTGAGGACAACTAATTTTTGTCGGAGTTGGATACCAAACTATGCTTTGGAGTCTGCTCCACTGACTGACTTAATATATAAAACACCAATGGCAGCACAACATTTATTACAATGGACACCCGAAGCAGAAACGGCTTTCTGCAGATTGAAGCAGTTGATAGCTTCTTTATTAGTTTTAGGACTCCCAAATTATCACAAACGGTTCTTTCAGACCGTAGACTGCAAGCAAGAATATATGACGTCAGTGCTGACGCAACAACATGGGGATAAGCAACACCCCATAGCCTATTATTCATCACAGTTAGACCCAGTGGCACGATCTTTGCCTCACTGTGTACAAGCAGTGGTTGCAGCTGCAATGGCAGTACAGGCCTCAGCCTCAGTGGTATTATTCCACCCTCTCACATTGAGAGTGCCTCATGCAGTTGCAATAATTTTACTGCAAGAAAAAGTAGCATATCTTTCTCCTGCTAGACATCTTTCATGTATGACTATACTGCTGAGCCAACCTCATATGACAATTGAACGGTGTACGACATTAAATCCATCAACATTACTCCCAACTCCTGTGGATGGCACACCGCACAGCTGCCTGCAGGAAATTGAACAGTTAACCTTGCCTAGACAAGATCTCACAGATATGCCCTTGGATAATGCCGAGGTGACATATTACGTGGATGGCTCGTGCAGAAGGGGCCCTACAGGGAAGAATCTACTGGGGTATGCAGTAGTTACAGACACTGAAATTTTAGAAGCTCAACCCTTACCACATAACTTGTCTGCACAAGCAGCAGAATTGATAGCTTTAACACGAGCATGTACTTTAGCAAAAGACAAATGTGTAAACATATATACTGACAGTCAGTATGCTTTCTCTACAGTACATGTATTTGCGCAACAATGGAAAAATAGGGGAATGATAACATCTAGTGGAAAACCAATTAATCATGCGCAATTTATTTTGGAATTATTAGAATCTATCCAGTCACCTACTAAAGTAGCTATTTGCAAATGTGTAGCTCATACAAAACAACAGAATAGGATTTCGAAAGGCAATGCGAGAGCTGATGCAGCTGCAAAGCAAGCATCCTCAGACTCAGAAACATTACTTTTGAATGAGGAATTACAACCCTCTGAGATTTTAGATTTAGACATGTTAAAAACAATGCAAATGCTTACTACAAAAGCAGAAAAACAAAAATGGGAAAAACAAGGCGCAACTCTTGAAAATGGACTGCACATTTCCAAAGAGAAAAAAAACGATATTGCCGTCTAATTTATTTAGATATGCAGCTTTGTTGAGCCATGGGCAGTGCCATGTCTCAACAGGGGGAATGGTACAGTTAGTAAACCGAATATTCCAAACATACGGATTCACAAATTACACCAAAAATTTTGTGCAGCTTGTCATACTTGTAACAAGCACCATGCACAAGGGGCATTTAACCTAAACAAGGAAGTTTTCCTATACCACCGTATCCGTTCCATACTATCTGTATGGATTTCATAGAATTGAATAAGTGTGAAGGGAAAAAATATTGCCTAGTCATTGTAGAAATGTTTTCTAAATGGGTAGAAGCTTTTCCAATCAAAAATCCGGATGCAGCAACAGTGGCGAAAGCCCTGATAAAAGAAATAATCCCTAGATTTGGCATACCGGAAAGGATTTATAGTGACAATGGTACACATTTTGTCAATCAGACCATCCAGCAACTTGGAAGATTTTTCGGAATCTCCTTGAAGAATCATTGTGCCTACCACCCACAGTCTGCAGGACTGGTGGAAAGGTACAATGGGACCCTTAAGAATAAACTTAGGAAGTTAGTTGAGGATACCCAGAAGAGTTGGATATACTGTTTGCCTTTAGCGCTGCTGAGTATGAGAACGGTTCCAAATGTGAAGGGTTTGACTCCCTTCAAAATGGTTTTTGGGAGAGCATATTATGTGCCTCAGTGGAAAGCTCTCATGCCTGCAGAGCAAGAGGCTGACAGTTCATTAGCTAGTTATATGAGGAAACTGTTAACAAATAAATCTGTTTTGCAGTTTAACTCTTTTTCAGATAAAGAACAGACCAGACCGGTGGAAGCAGTTTTGGCTCCGGGAACTTGGGTGTGGCTGAAAGTGATGAAGAGGAAGAATTGGGCAAGTCCAAAGTGGGAAGGACCGTACCAGGTACTGTTGGCAATGCCTACTGCAGTCAGAGTGGCTGAGAGGATGTCCTGGGTCCATTTGACACACTGCAAACCAGTAAAGAACTTTCAACTTGATACAAACTTTGTGACTGATATACAACAAGGGCAAGATGGCCAAGAATAAAGCAAATAGAAATGCAGATCAACCCCAGAGAAGTTGCATAATCATTTTGTTGAGTGTACATTTATTGACTATAATTGTGACAATTTTTCTCTTGTTGTGGTTTTTCCTACACTCAACCACACAAGTAAAAGTGGGAAGACGTGATGAAACATCTATAGACTGGCATCCAGATTTTAACACATACCTAGCCATGAAGTGTATATATGCAGAGACTATGAACATTTCAAATTGCTGGGTTTGTACAGCTATACCAACAGCATATGGAGGACTGTTAATGTCCGCTGTCCCTTTGGGGATAAATGAGACTTGGGAAAATTTGCTTTTTGACACAGGGACTGTGAGATCACAGGACAAAATAGCTTTATTTTTACCTGTCACACAAAAGGGAATTTTATGTTTCTATAAAAATGATACTCTCCAGGTGGGCTGGAGCAATTGTAATATAATGATATCTTATTGGTGTTATATTAAGACTAGTAGTGGCAATACTCTTTGCAATACTAATTATGACTCATATTTGAACTCAGTGAAAACAACCATGAATGAAATTCGCAAGAATCTTGTTTTATTTAAACAATTGTCAGTTATAGACCAGAAAATGTTTCATGCAGTGTTAATGCGTATTAGTACTAAAGTAGAAAATTGTTATTTTATTTGTGGGGAAAAAAGCATATAAATGGCTACCTGAGAATTGGTCCGGCAGTTGTTTTTTGGGTTATCTGGTTCCGGCTATAAGACATACTGCAGAATTACCTTTGGGTAAGATACGAAACATGAGGGAAGCAGCCCGAAAACCTGAAGGTCCAGTCGAGAAACCTGTAAATCCAGTAGGACGGATCGAAGCTGGCTGGAAAAACCATAATACCATAAAGGACAAAAGCAAATTGACTCATATGGACTTAAGTGACAGTGTTATATCTTGGGCAGGAATACTCCCAGCATATGGAGCAGTCAAATCAATCTGGGAGTTGAGGAAGCTGCCAAAACTTCTCGAAGTAATGAGTAATGCAACTTTCTCTACCCTAGAACTGGTGACTGATGAACTGAATGCAATGAGAACTGTTGTGCTACAAAATCGAATGGCTCTTGACTTCACCCTAGCGGTGAGAGGTGGTATGTGCACGCTTATCAAAGAAGAATGCTGTGCATTTATTCCGGACAACAGGCATGAAATTAACAACCACCTAGAGGTAATTCAGCAGGTATCATCCATGACTGAACCAGGCCCAAACCCACTGACGGACTTTTTCCAGAATCTATTTGGGGGGGGGGGGGTTCCATCCTAATGAATATTCTAATTGCTATTTGTGTGGGTTTACTCCTATTAGGAGCATGTGTTTGTTGTGGAATTCCCTGCATGAAAAGATTAATCAAAGATTTTATTGATGTATCTGTTACTGAAACTTTGTGCCAAGATATTGAGATTGAAAAATTGATCTCAGACGAAACTTTTTAGATCAAATGACTCACCTAGCTGAAAATCCTTAGTGGAAGAGGTTAGGAGATGAAATGACATTATGCATACTTCAAAGTAGAATGAAAAGTATTAATAGGAGGGAAAATGTTAGAGAAATATGTATTTGAATATATGTGAAGTACTAGTTTTAAAAGCAAAATAGTATGTAATGCATTTTATTCTATTAATGATATGACAAAAAGGATGAATTCATGTGTAATTGCAAGAAGTTCTTGAAACCGCAGTGTGCCTTGTAGCAAGTTGGCCTCTGACCCTGGCAGCTGCTAGCTCAAGCGAGTTTTAATGTTTATGCTTTTTACAAGTGATTATCTGCTGGGTCAGGAAATTAAATATGTGAAATAATGAAATCTTCTGCTCTTTCCTGCTGGGATGATTTGGCCTTGTGTATGTGTTACTAGATAACACGCAGCTGTTGGGAAAGTGTTACTGGGGAACAAAAAGTGTATTAGAAGACTGAATCTGCTATTGCATTTGAACCAGCCTGGAACCTTGGAAAAGTAACTTTACAGAAAGACATTATTTCTGACCAGGTGGTAAGCAAGGCCGTACTGTTACCAGAGGAAAACTTGTTTTAAATATACAGCATCAGCATTATTTAATGAATAGAATACTGTAAGCTAAAGTGATGTAGATGCCCTGTGACTAACCACGTCAGTAAGGTGGGCAAAACTTGAATGTAAAACTATAAAAATTGTGTACTTCCTGTTTCATGTCAGACAAAATTCTGTACTTGTATGTTTTTTGCCTCCTGGTGTACACTAGTAAACTTTTGAACCTGAACTTCCTGTGTATTGTTCTCTTGATTTTATTTAACAATGGGACACATGTGTGTTTGGCCCTACAAACATGTGAGCCGATATGGTACCATACACTGGAGCAACATGTAACATCAGATAGAACAGGACCAAGAACAATGACATCTACCACAGTCTGTACAGAGGCCAAGGTATGTATTCGCAATACACATACTGTCGACAATCACGATAAGTACGCAGACCCCAATACTGCACACCCCAGCACAGAATGCCCAGGTTATGTTCTCAGAAATAACCCTTACTATACATAACATGTTTAGCAGTGTGATATCTGACTGGTTTGTTATCAGGTATAATGTCAATAAATAATGGTGTACAGAACATATGCACATCTTACTGCATGACATATGTACAAAGGCTGACAGACATGTGGCTGGATCTACAAACACTGGGCCAATATTGGCATGTTGCTCTGATACCCTCATACATTTACTGTTATAACAGGGTTTGCTGTGACATATTTCCTATAAGGGATATAAAGTCAGTAACTCTCATGGCTGTCACCATGTACTGGCTGCAATCCTCAGACTACACTTCTGCAGTTCTAAGATAAGTGATCTGTGAGTAACACAAGAAACATAAGCTCCAAACACTGGTCAGTCTGCAGATAACCCTACATGTGGGGGTTTCCTCAAACACGTAACACTGTCTTGACAGGTATTAAATCATGTAGGTGTACTTCTCCACATCCAGAGAGGGAGAGAGAGGGAGAGAGAGACAGAGAGAGGGTGGCAGAGTAAGACCTAAGCATGTTTGTGTCATACACTTACCGGTACGGGGTTTCAAACCATTGCCTGACTATGCATTGCTATCACATAGCTATGCAGTTATTACATAAGCCACAGAGCTTACATGTGGGGAGCTGTCCAAAGGTACATTCAATGGTGAGTGACATCTGCAACAGTGATAAAGGAGGGATAAGGAAGGTGTAGTACACGTGCCTGTCCACGTGAACAGGTGTCAAGGTCGACACAGCCACACTATCTCAGGGACTCACACACATTATCACAGTTGGTGGGGTCAGGATTAGACTTCTTAACTAGCTAGTTTGCCACAGTACAGTAATACACAGGTATCACATGCACCACAGGGGTTATCAGGATGATATATGGGCAAAGGGTATGTCAAGGTGTCTGACATCAGAAGGTATGCTTCAGTAGGCCAATGGGAGGTGTAGTGAGTGTGAATGTTATCCAAATCATTATACTCCACACACATATACACACACACACACACACACACACACACACACACACACACACACACACACACACACACACACACACACACACACACACACACACACACACACAGGGTGCCAGTACTGACATGCATGGGTGCATTGCTTCACAGGTGTGTTGTGGTTGACTCTGCCAGAAGACAGTGCAAGGCTATTTAAAGGGTATACCTTGGCATCGGGCCACATGACATTGGTCAGCCATGTGGGTCAGGGGTGTAGTGTCTGGATTGACCCACACAGGGGGGTATTGTATTCACCATCCAGTCATCTGGGTTACTATTGTGGGTGGCCAGTACTGTGCAATGCTTGCCATGTATGTGTTCTATAGTCCATGACATGGACGGTGTCTGGGATGTGCACACATCCCACATGCATGTTCTGTGACACGTGGAAGTGTACCTGTGGTGTCTGGGGCATGTTGTGTAGACATATTGTTATCATCAGATGTGCCATTCCTGGCCTCATGTGGTGCGAACTGGCAATGGACACCAGGTTGACCCTGCACCTACATTGGCAGCATGATACAGATATTCCCTGGTGTCACTGGCATCTGTCCATACAGGGCGTGTGTATAAGGCATGGTATGTCCTTTGTGGGTTACATTTGCTGCCTCTACAGTTGTTGCAGGCATCCAGTGGGGAACATAGTGAAGGAGCACTGTATGCAATGATTTGTCTATTGTAGGGATGGTACAGGGTGCCATGCCCTCTGCAGTCCACTGCAATCACACCATGGTTACTATCTGTGGGCAATATGCAGTGAACTACCAACATAGTGGTTGTTGCCTAGCCAAGTGTGTTTGTGTATGAGACATGGGTGGAGAGTGTTCTCTGGGTAATACAAGGGTTGCCTATATTGTTCACCAAGCCATGATGTCGCATGTAGGGGTATGGATTGTCTACCCCAGCCTCTCTGCTGTTTGATATCTGTTATCCTTGTAAGGTGGGCATTGTGACATATAATAGGCCCACCATATAAGAAATTTGCAAAACCCACTCTGCAATGAGTCCAGTTGTTACATGCTCAAACCTGCCTCTCCACAGGATACGAATGACAAACACACACACCAAGTCTTACAGTTGCAATATCTGGGATTAGAACTCCTACCCAACTAGTAAATCACACTACAGCATTATGCAGTTATAGAATGTGCCATAGAGATTACTGGACTATTCCTTCCCCAAAGGTGTATTTCAAATGACATCAGCAGGCTTGCCAAAGTAGGGCAATGGCAGTTGTAGTGACTGTGAATGGCCTCAAAAACATTGATCCCTACACAAGCAAACACACCCACAAACTTTTCTACTTGCTATGTCTGGGAATAGAACTCCTACCTAACTAATATATAACACTACAACATTACACAGTTATAAGACATGCCATGGAGATTATTGGGCTACTCTTTCCCCAAAGGTGTATTTCAAAGTGAATGATATCAGCAGGCTTGCTAAAGTAGGGCAATTGAAGTTTTAGTGACTGTAAATGGCCTCAAAAGCATTGATCCCTGCACAGACAATCAATCGCACACACCTTTACACTTGCCATGTCTGGGAATAGAACTCCTACCTAACTAACATATCACACTACAGCATTAGGCAGTTATAGGACACACCATGGAGATTAGTGTGCTACGCCTTCCCCAAAGGTGTATTTCAAAGTGAATGACATCAGCAGGCTTGCCAAAGTAGGGCAATGGAAGTTGTAGTGACTGTGAATGGCCTCAAAAGCATTAATCTCTACACAGACAAACAAACACACACACCTTTACACTTGCCATGTCTGGGATTAAAACTCCTACCTAACTAGTACATCACACTACAGCATTACGCAGTTATAGCACATGCCACAGAGATTACTGGGCTAGCCTTTCCCCAAAGATGTATTTCAAAGTGAATGTCATCAGCAACCTTGCCAAGGTTGGGCAATGGAAAGTGTAGTTCATAGGTTCATAGGTTGATACTAGGTTATCGGCCCTAGGGCCTATTCACGTCTAGACATAAAAAGTCCCTGGCTATGTCTTTCCACAATATTTACTTTCCTGGACCCTTGTCTAGCAGGGCAGCTGACATGATTCCCAGGGTCAATTTCCTATCTCCCATCCAATCATCCAGGTTCCTTTTGAAGAAGGCCAAAGACCCACTTTTTCTTGATATGTATGGGCAGTCTATTCCAGAGTCTGGGGAGTATCTTGGTCAGGAACACATCTCTCCAGCATGTATTGCTCATTGTGATGACAAAATTTGGTCCCCTGGAAAATGTGGCTGTGAGGGTTTCAAATTCTTTAAGTGTAGCATGTCCAACAGTTGTAGGTTTGAAATGGCATGGTATGTAAAGAATAGATTGCCTCTGAGAACACAATATTTAACAGAGTATAGCTGGATGATTTTCAGCTGGTCAGCATAGGGAATCTGGTTTAAGCCTGTGATTTATTTCATGAGGTATGTCTGCAGCCTTTCTAGTTGTTGCAGATACCTTGTGAGGTACATATGTAATGGGCCACTGTAGTCTGTACTGGGTCTACTGAGAGATGACTACAGTGGGACAATGGCCTCCTTTTCCTGGATGTAAATCCCTTAGTGGTGAGGTGTGCCACATAGGTGGGTTTCCTGACTGTAGTGGTGATGTGGTTATCAAAGGTGAGACCACTGTCCACCTGTGTCCCTAAGTCTGTTATCACACTTTAAGTATTTAGTGTACTGCCACCTATGTGGTACTTCACAAGTACATGTCCCTTCCCAAAGGGGATAACTATATATTTCTTGGCATTGATCTTGAGGCCATGGCTCAGGCACCAAGCATTTCTTTCTGTAAGGCCCTTCTGTAGAATATCCACATCATGTGGGGATTCAATATTGGCTCCCAGTGTGCAGCCATCTGTCACCTTTATTTGCCAGAGTCCCTTACTGTTGGATTGTATGTCAGAGCAGTAGATACCAAACAAGGGCAGTGCCAGGACTGAATTCTAAGGTACTCCAACGTCACTTGTCTGGGGATGGGGTTGGTGTTACCTATATTTACAGTGTGGATTCTGTCAATACAGCAGTTGGCAGCCCATCGGGTGACATAGGAATTAATGGCCAGCTTGATATATTTATCTATGATTCCAGACTGGGGGATGGTGTTGAAGGCCTTGGTGAGGAATGGATAGGCTGTGTGAACCACCTTACCCTCATCCACAGCTCTGGAGACAGATTCAGAGTTGTCAGTCAGGTTGAGGTGACATGATCAGCCCTTCACAAACATAACCTGGTTGGGGTTCAGTGTTTGCAGGTTGCCAATGTCTTTGTTTTAATTTCCATGATAATACATTCCATGGCTTTGCAGATCAGACATGTCATACTGCTGGGGCTGTAGTTCCCAGGATCCAAGGTGGATGCCCCCTTGTGGACTGGGATAACTGTAGCTGTGCACCACAAAGTGGGCACAAAACCTGAGGTGTGGCTATGATTAGACATGGCATGTAAGTGAGGTGCCAGTTCAGTTTGTAGCTCATGTAGTACACAGCCCAGGATGTTGACTGGTCCCATGGCTGCTGTTGTAATAGCTCTGGAGAGTGTGGTTTTTGCCTATGTGGCCGTTATTACCAGAATCTGGTAGTCTTTCCATAATTGAGATTGGCCCTTTGGGGTGGGTGGGGGTGCAGTTGGCACTGAATTGATCTTCCAGGATATTGGCAATATCCCTGGGAGCAGTATATTTAATACCATCCTGTTGTAGCTTAGAGCAGATCTGAGCATTGCCATTTAGATTGCTCACATAGCTATGGAACGGCTTGCCATTGTCTTTGACATCTTTGGCTATATTATGTTCGTAACTAGCTTTGGTGGATGTTATGAGGGATCTCTGCCTCTTACTGTGGCTGGTAAGGGAGTATTTTGCATCCTGGAAATTCCCCCGTTTCTGCAACAGTTTCCTCCTTTTGTTGTACAGTATGTTTATGGCAGGCGGTCACCAAATTGTCTTCCTTTTCTTGGTAGGGAGCTTCTTGGTTCGATATTGGATGGCACGATTCATGCATGAGTGGATGTGCTCGTACAGTGTCCTTTCCATTCCCATCTGCATGGGTGTCATGACATTAGTCACATCTAACATGTGTAGCATGACATCGGCTTTGGAGATGTGTGTTACGGAGGTTTCCTTACTGGGGTGTGGGGGAGGGATGTTGATGTTAAGGGTGATTAGCTCATGGACAGACCTGACCATCGGTGGGGTGACAATAGGTGTGGAGCATTGATTTCCCATGTTGGTAATGACCAGGTCTAGGATATTTAAGCACATGGTGGGACTATGGGTTACTTGATCCAGGGCATTGGGAGTTATGACTTACAAGAACCGTTGGGCACACGTGTTGGTACACAAGTATTTTTCCCAGTTAATGGCAGGGTAGTGTAAGTCACCGAGTATTAGAGTGTTTGCTTGTATCATAATATTTCACAGTATGTTTCAAAAGCTGTAGCGGGACTCACGGGGCATTGTGGGGGATCTGTAGCAAGCTATACAATTTGGAATGCAGTCTAACCTACTGTTAGTTGCACCAGGGGTATTTCAGACACTTTCTGTTGGGCAAGTAGCCTGGTGGTGTGAATATCCTTGGTGAATATGGACACTCCTCCACCTTTATTGTTTTGGTCCTGGTTTGTTGGCCAAAAGGTGTGGTGAGAGCTGAACCTGGCATTGCAGGGGTGATCTCTAGAGCCTTGCATCAGGTCTCTGTTACTGCACAGTTATCGATGTTCTCCATTTTTAGGTGTGCGTAGTGACTGTGAATGGACAAAAAAATTGACACACACACACACACACACACACACACACACACACACACACACACACACACACACACACACACACACACACACAGTTTTACATTTGCCATGTCTGGGAATAGAACTCCTACCTAACTAGTACATCACACTACAGCATTACACAGTTATAGGACACACCACAAAGATTACTGGGCTTCGACTTCCCCAAAGGTTTGTTTCAAGGTGAAGACATCAGCAGGCTTGCCATAGTAGGGCAATGGGGAGTGCAGTGTGTGTGCATGGGCCATAACCCATTCATCTAGAGGCAGACACACAACACTCAGGCACACACAAGTTTATATTCCACAGGTACATGTATACAACTTCTAGATGACTACTGACTTGTGCAGTCATGTTACACAGTTAGCACAAGCACTACAGACACTATAGTGCTGAGGGCTACCAGAGGCAAATGTCTACAGTGATTGACATTTGCACATCATGTGGTTTTAGCCAATTGGATATGTTCTGAGTGGGACAGGCCTCATAATGGGAGGCTCTTTGTCACTGTCTGTCACTCTCTTCCACACATCTATGTATGTGTAAGTTTGGCCTATTATAGTGTGCTGTCCTTGGATATATGTGTGTATTCCTATCCAATGTGTGTGCAAAGCATGACTGGTGTGTACTGAGGAGTGTGTAAACTAACATCTGTGACTGTCAGATATGTCTGGTCCACTGTTGCCTGACATGGGCTTCATTTTGTGTGAGCATGCCCAGTATGACCTTTCAGTATTTTGTTGTCTGACATGGCCTTCAATTCTTTAAGTGTGGGAGCAAGCCCAGTATGACCTTCTGTATTGAATGTGTGAATCCATTCCAGGTAGATTGTACTCCAGTGCAAGCTTTTGTGTTCTACACCTACAGCTAGAAACCTGTTTCTGCGAGATATCTGTAGATCGGTTGACAATCTCAACCTAAGCACTTAAAAAGCATCTTACAGTCCAGCACTTGCTCTGACCTAATAGCAAGCACTAATATACCCCAACACTTGATTGCCCAGCATGGCAAGGCTCATTATTCACCCCTCACCAACCAAGTGACTAAGCAGCTCACCCTACTATTCAGGCATGACCAAAGGGCAATTTCAGGTATACTCTCCAGTCCAGCTGGTGAACCTGGGTATCCTGAGGCAATGTTACAACTGCCTCATGTACACAAGACAACCCTCTCCTCATACAACAAAACATTAACATATGTGAGTGATGCAATTATATAGCTAAATTGGAGGCTAAGCTCTCTCCACCCAAGACTGGAACAGGCAGTCATGAGGAGAAGCTTAACACTTGCACCACACCTCCAGCCTCACACAGACATACTAAACCAGCACTGGCAAAAAATACACATAAATACACAAAATCATACTTGGAGGCTCTAAATAAAAGCCTGCAAAAGCATCACAGACCTCCAAAGCAAACACCCAAAAAACCTGCACCTCCCGTCACAAACCAGACAACACATACTACACAAAATCAGTGTGCCACACAATCACAGCCCTTAGGGTGAAATAACATACCTGACATACTAGTAATAGGCGACTCTATAGTCAGGCACACTGACGTCCCACTCACTAGGCTGGACAAGCAGAAGGTTACTGTTAGCTGCCTGTCAGGAACCAGAATCCGCCACATAACACAAGCACTCAGGTCACTCCAGAACAAGTACAAATATGACTCTGTCATTGTTCATGTTGGTGTAAATGACCTGAGATGTACCTCCCTCGACTACATGAAAAGAGACATGGAAGAGCTCTCTGATCATGTAGCCCAGGCGGGTAAGATGCTGACCCTGAGTAGCATCCTGCCCTCACCAAGAATGATACCGCAGTATAAAGAAAAAATGATCAATTTCAACAATTGGCTAAGCTTCTGGTGTCATTCATAGGGAATCCAGTCTCTGTCAGCCTAGGACGACATGCTCAATAGACTCACTGCTTCACAAGAGACAGCTTGCACCTGTCACCCCTAGGCTTTCGAATACTGGCCAAGACTCTTGCTGCCCCCATAGTGCCTTTTTTCAGCAAGGCTCAAAAGTCAAATCCACCTCCGTAAACAGCACAAATAAAAAAGTGAGGCTTATGCTACTCAACGCCAGGAGTTTAAATCTCAAAATGCACGCACTCAAAGCACTCCTTAGTAGGGAGAACATCAGCATCTGTGCAGTAACTGAAACCTGGTTCAAGGCTCCACAGAGCACCCCAGCACTACTGGGCTACAACTCATACCACACATTTTGGCCACAGAATATGGACCGAAACACAAAAAGAGGAGGTGTATCCATATTCATCAAGGATACCTACACCTCCAGGTTAGTGGTGCGGCATGATACCTCCAAGATCATCCATGTGCAACTAACATCAGGCAAATCTGCAATGCAAATTGTGGCCTGCTACAGATCACCCTCCATGACCCAGGACCACCACTCTGCCTTTCTGGAGACACTGGAAAACATGAAGGTCCTACCGAACACCCTGATATTGGGTGATTTCAATTACCCTCCCGTTAACTGGGAAAACTACTCAAGTACAAACTCCCAGGTCCAGCGCTTCCTGGAATTCCTCAGCTCAAATGCCCTGGATCAGCTGGTAAACTCCCCTACCAGAGGTGAAAACATATCGGACCTGGTCATCACCAACATGGGTGACAGATGTTCCACACAAGAGGTCAACCCGCCACAGTTTAGATCAGACCATAAACTAATCACTCTGGATGTCCACACCACACCACCACCTCCAACCAAGGAAACCACAGTGAAAAACATTTCTTTAGCAAACTTCACCTTACTTAAGACAGAGGTGGTAAGTGTCACAGCCCCCATGCTAAAGGGTAACAGTATCCAAGATAGAGGAACCTTTACAAATGCACTCTATGAGCACCTACAAGGATGCATGGATCATGCCATCCCTAGTAAAACCAAGACTCACTCCACTAAGAGAAGGAAACCAGTCTGGTGGATCCCTGCCATAAACAGGCTATACAATAGAAGGAGGAAACTAGTTCAGAAAAAAAGCAAATCCCAAGAAGGAAAGACATCCCTGATCAGTATCAGTAAGAAACTATTGTCCCTCATAAAATCCTCCAAGGCAAACTTCGAAAGAAAAATAGCCAAGGATTTGAAAGATAACCACAAAGCCTTCTTTAGCTATGTCAATAATCTAAGTGGCAAACCGCAAATATGCTCTGAGCTAGTGCAAAATAGCACAAAATATACTGAACCCACTATTGCCAACATCCTGGCAGATAGATTCAGTGTAAACTTCACCCTCTCTCACCCCGTAAAGGGCCCACAACAATACCGGAATAAATGTAGTGTCCCAGAAATCACAGATGCACAGGTGAAAACAGCCCTTTCAAAAGCCAAAAGCACAGCATCAATGGGGCCAGATGGTGTCCCAGGCTGTGTCTTGCATGTACTACAGAATGAACTAACCCCGCACCTAAACACACTGTTCAACCTCAGCCTCTCCACAGGCTATGTGCCCACAGATTCGCCACAGCAATGGTTATTCCACTACACAAAGGAGGGGCCACAACTGACCCTGGTAACTATCACCCCATAAACCTGACTAGCCTGGTCTGCAAGGCTATGGAGTGCATCATCATGGAACTCATTAACAAAGACATTGGGAACCTCCAAACACTTGACCTGACCCAGTTCGGCTTTGTTAAGGGCTGATCATGCCTACTAAACCTGGATGACTTCTTTAAGACAGTCACCAAGGCCATTGATGAGGGGAAGGTAGTTCACACAGCCTACCATGACCTCGTCAAGGCTTTTGACACCATTCCCCAATCTAGAATAATAGAAAAACTCACCTGCCTGAACATAAACCCCTACATCACGAGATGGGTTGCCAACTGGCTTACAGACAGAACTCACACGGTAATAATAGTGGGCTCCAGGTCCGACTCTAAACCAGTCACAAGTGGTGTCGGAAAAGGCTCGGTCCTGAGACCCCTACTGTTTGTCATATACTTCTCAGAAGTACAGACAAACACAGGAGGACTATGGCTAACCAAGTTCACCGATGACTGCAAACTGGGAGCCATAATTGACTCTCTGGCTGACACGGACATTCTCCAAAAGGGCCTTACTGAGACGGACACCTGGTGTCAAAGTCATGGTCTCAAGCTAAATGCCAAAAAATGCATAGTCATCCGTTTTTGGAAAAACAAAACACCCATGATTTACCACATGGGTGACAGCCCCCTTAATACAAAAGAGGTAATAAGAGTTCTGGGGACCCAGGTAGATAGTAATCTCTCCTTTGACAATCATATTGCCAAAGTAGGTCGGAAATCCTTCTATGTAGCCCATCTAATTACTAAAGGGTTTGCATCTAGAAATAAAGAGGTTATAGTGCCCCTCTGCTCATTACTCATCAGACCCATCATAGAGTATAATGCCCCATTTGGGATGTACCTCACAAGACACTTCCAACAGCTGGAAAGACCACAAAAGTACCTCACCAACAGGATTACTGGCCTCAAACATATGTCCTATGCAGCCCTACTGGAAAAACTCCAGCTTTTCTCAGTCACATATTGCTTACTCAGAGGTGATCTCTGCCTGACTTACAAAGCCAAGTCCAACTCAGGAATTGATGGACATGCTCCACCTAAAGAAATCCAAGCCACTGTGAGCCACTCGCTCTAGTGAGCTAAACCTCGCCACAACAATAAATAGAACATGCTGGAGAGATAGATTCCTGTCACAGAGACTCCCTATGTTTTGGAACAAAATTCCTAACTACATTAGGCAGAGCCCCTCACTAGCACTCTTCAAAAGAAACCTTGACGAGTGAATGGATAACAGAAAATACACCCCTGGGATCACTTCATTGGCTCTTCTTGACAGAGGCTCAGTTAATTAATCAATGGGGTGGCAAAAGCTGACACACTCTGGCTAGACTTATAAATGCCCTCGAGCAGATAGCCTAGTACCAACTTATGACCCTATGAACCTATATGGGATTAAAATGGGGAAAGGATAGTGGGTTACTGTAGGTAATTGTGTCTGTGCTGCTTCTGCTACATGATCTTGGTGTTAGCAGAGATATTCAGACATATGTACTGTTTTACACTGTGATGTTTTATGTCATCAAGTACTGTCAGGTAAACATATTTGCTTGCAGTGATGTCCTGGGGAACACAGGGTGAATGCAGCTGTGTCCAGTATTGTGGTCAACAGCCTACATATTCTTGCACATTCATGCCATTCTGGAGAGGAAGCTGTAGACACTTGCTGCTGGCTCTGTGTAAATGGTTCAGTACCTTGGTACAGTGGTGGCTGAGAATCCCATGCTTGTATATCCATCAACATGACAGTATGGCCATATCCTGCTGTGGTCATACCTCACAGCTGTACAGATTCACACAGGTTACCCAGAGCAGGGGTCATAATTCTGGACATTACCCTTTCACATTGTGGTTTATGAGCAGGTTTCTAGCGACCCAATCTTGTGTCTGCAACCAGGGATAGTATGTGCACATGGCTTAGTTTCGGACTTCACACACTCCATGCCACCCTTGCACCTACCCCCCCCCCCATTATTCTATCCTCTTCCAAACATTATGCAAACAAGTCTTGAATGATGGTAGAGGGGGCAACATGAAAAATAAAGTGGAAAGAAAAGAAACTTTATGGCAGTTGAGGTTAGGAGCAGACAATTACCTGAGCTTGAATGATTTAATTAACATTAAATGTTTTTTAACTAATAGGGAATTGGTGATTTAATTAGTTTAAATAATTGTTTTCAAGAAATGTGTTAATAGATCAATTGGTTTTTAGAGTATATATCATCATCATCGTCTTCTTTTGGCTGTTCCCGTTAGGGGTCGCCACAGCAGATCACCTGTTTCCATTTCTTCCTGTCCTCTGCTTCTTGCTCTGTCACACCTACCACCTGCATGTCCTCTCTCACCACATCCATAAACCTTATCTTAGGCCTTCCTCTTTTCCTGTTACCTGGTAGCTTCATCCTTAGCATCATTTTCCCAATATACTCAGCATCCCTCCTCAGCACATGTCCAAACCAACATAATCGTGCCTCTCTGGCTTTGTCTCCAAACCTTCCAACCTGGGCTGACCCTCTAATGTGCTTATTCCTAATCCTGTCCACCCTCATCACACCCAGTGCAAATCTTAACATCTTTAATTCTGCCAAATCCAGCTAAAACTCCTGCCTTTTTGTCAATGCCACTGTCTCCAACCCATATAACATAGCTGGTCTCACTACCCTCTTGTAGACCTTCCCTTTCACTCTTACAGGTACTCATCTGTCACAAATCACTCCTGACACTCTTCTCCACCCACCCCATCCTGCCTGTACTCTCTTCTTCACCTCTCTTCCACACTCACCGTTACTCTGAACTATTGACCCCAAGTATTTAAACTCATCCACCTTCGCCACCTTTACTCCTTGCATCCTCAAGATTCCTCTATCCTCCCTCTCATTCACACACATATATTCTGTCTTAGTCCTGCTGACCTTCATTCCTCTTCTCTCTAGAGCATATCTCCATCTCTCCAGGGTCTCCTCCACCTGTTCCCTACTCTCATTACAGATCACAATGTCATCTGCAAACGTCATAGGTCACGGGGACTCCTGTCTGATCTCGTCTGTCAACCTGCCCATCACCATTGCAAATAAGAAAGGGCTCAGAGCTGATCCTTGATGTAACCCCACCTCCACCTTAAATGCATCCATCACTCTCACCGCAGACCTCACCGCTGTCACACTACCCTCGTACATATCCTGTACCACTCTTACATACTTCTCTGACACTCTTGACTTCCTCATACAATACCACAACTCCTCTCTAGGCACCCTGTCATATGCTTTCTCTAAGTCTACAAAAACACAATGCAACTCCTTCTGACATTCTCTGTACTTCTCCATCAACACTCTCAGAGCAAAGATCGCATCTGTAGTGCTCTTTCCTGGCATGAACTATACTGCTGATCACTAATCATCATGTCCCTTCTTAACCTTGCTTCCACTACTCTTTCCCATAACTTCATGCTGTGACTTATCAATTTTATCCCTCTTTAGTTACTACAGCTCTGCACATCACCCTTATTTTTAAAAATCGGTACCAAAACACTTTTTTTTCCATTCCTCAGGCATCCTCTCACTTTCCAAGATTTCATTAAACAATCTGGTTAAAAACTCCACTGCCATTTCACCTAAACACCTCCATCCATCCACAGGTATGCCATCTGGGCCAACAGCCTTTCCATTCTTCATTCTCTTCATAGCTATCCTTACTTCCTCCTTGCTAATCCATTGTACTTCATGATTTACTATCCCTACATCATCCAACCTTCTCTCCTTCTCATTCTCTTCATTCATCAACCCCCTCAAAGTACTCTTTCCATCTCCTCAACACACTCTCCTAGCTTGTGAGTATGTTTCCCTCATTATCCTTTATCACCTTTACCTGCTGCACATCTTTCCTAGCTCGGTCCCTCTGTCTAGCCAATTGGTACAGGTCCTTTTCTCCCTCCTTAGTGTCCAACCTTTCATACAACTCTTCATATGCCTTATCCTTAGCCTTTGCCACCTCTCTCTTTGCCATGCACCTCATCTCCTTATACTCCTGTCTACTTTCTTCATCTCTATGACAATCCCACTTCTTCTTTGCCAACCTCTTTCTCTGTATACTCTCCTGTACTTCCTCATTCCACCACCATGTCTTCTTGTTGTCCTTCCTCTGTCCAGATGTGATACCAAGCACCTTTCTGGCCGTCTCCCTTACTAGCTCTGCTGTAGTTACCCAGCTATTTGGTAACTCTTCACTGCCACCCAGTGCCTGCCATAACTCATCCCTGAACTCCACCTCACAATTACCCTTTTTCAATTTCCACTACTTGATCCTTGGTGCTGCCCTCACACTCTTCCTCCTCTTCTTGATAACAAGCGTTATCCTACAAACCACTATCTTATGCTGCCTAACGACACGGTCACCACTTTACAGTCTCCAATACATATGTGGCTGTTAATATGAATTTTGTATTTCTAATATTCTACAGATGAAAGCATTGATTAAAGTATTTTTACGTTAAAGGTGGTGCATTTCATCTTTGGGTACAGCCTCATTCACCAGTTTTTTGTTTTATTATCTTATATGTTCCCTATAGTTATCACCTCATCCCAACAGTAATTTTGTGTTGGTCCACAGTTCATGCAGTAGGACATGGTGGACATGTTACTGGGATTTGTCCACATGACCTTGCATTATTTGGGAGTCCATGACATAACATACATTGGCAGTATGGGTGAGACACAGGCCTTTGGCAGAGGACTGTAGGCCATTTGGTAGTGATGCAGGCCAGCTGCAGCAGGCCATTGCATTCTGTCACTCCTACAATCCAAGACTGCAATACACTATATTGCCCTGGGGTGACAGGGTAGGTGTGCAAGGTGTTCATGCCAATACTTGGTGTGGATACTGGCAGGGTGCTGCTTACAGCTAAGGACACACCTGCATGGGACACCTGTTCTGCCTGCTGCATTCTTTAGCTATTGCCATATAGAGGTGGGGGTCATATTGTACTCATTCCCAACAGCAGGGATAAGACCAGAGAGGTACCTGTGGGTGGTGGTGGGGTGAGCTGGGTGCATGTGTGCTATGAACACTACCTGCATCTGACTCACAGATATGCATGGGACATTCCATTTATGCTGGCTTGAGCAGGGACATCAGCTGTTTCTCAATACTTCATACCTGTGACCTTTGTGGTTTTCCAGTGTTTGGCCAGACGACATCAGTATTCCCTACTGCAAGCCCAAATAATGTGCTGCTAACCTGTATGTACAATTCCAAGGGTGTAGCCATTTGACAGTTACAAATTATACACTGTCTGTCTGGGGTACTTCCCCCTGTGTACTGCTTGTATGTCTGGGCCCACATCCATGCCATGTCCATCTTTCAGATGGTGACACACATTACTTCCAAACATTTACTATGGCTTACTGCTGGAATGTGTTTTGCTGGGAAGCATTGTTTTTGGCACTGCAGTTGTGAGAACTTGCCCCTGTCATTGGCAGTACTGGCCAATGGCCACCAAGATAAACCTTACCATGCATACATACTGACCACTCTCACACAATTTACAACACACACCAACCTAACACACACAGCTCTGCATATTGTACATATGCTTCAATCTATCCTGCTACCTTGGCCAGCTGCAGCAATCTGTGCTCCACTGTTATTATACCTACACATACATGTTACTACATTTCTACATAGGATTGGGGGGGCACACCTGACTCTTACTACATTTCTACATAGGATTGGGGGGGCACACCTGACTCTTACTACATTTCTATATAGAACTGGGGGGCACACCTGACTGTTACTACATTTCTACATATGACTGGGGGGGGGGTGCACTTGACACGGGGTCTATATTAGAAGACCAAAGATGCATTCTTTCAAATGCGTCTTCGTCGAACTGAAAAGGCTGAAAACACAAAATATTGAAGCGGCTGTTAAGCGAATTATTTCCCTGGGAAAGAATTTGCTTGGCTGCTTCGGTACTTTGCCATTTTCGGCACTGTAGTGTGGTCTCAGAGTTGTTATATTTAAGTAGGGGGGTGGGGGTGAAGCCCCCCACTTAATGTAATGTTTGAAATTGATTTAAGTTTTTTTTTTTTTTTTTTTTGTTGAAACAGCGATTTTATTCCCTTGGAAAAAATCGCAGTTCTGACACTTCGACATTGTAAGCTTTTGCTTACATAGGGTCGATCAATCACAGTTCGCTTTTTTAAGCGTTCGGTGATTTAATATAGACCCGACACTTGTACACAATTGCTATGACTGTACCGGTATTTCAGGTGCTCCATTTCATTCTGTATTCTGACCTATCATGCTGACTAGAGGCATATTAGTATAGTGCAGGTGTTAGGTTTGATTTCAGTTTCAGACTTCTTTCCCTTCAGCACTAACATCCCACTGCCTGACCTGCTGTAGTCTGCCTGTGTAGGTCTTGGGGGGGTGTTCACCATAGCCATCAATCAGAGGCATTAGCACAGCCTTTGTTTGTGTTTGTTTATGCCTGTGCTGCTGGCTGAGACTGTTGTTCGGTATGTGAGCCTCCCTGTCTGGCATGTGTATGTGTGTCCTATGGACACAAGTGGGCCAGCACATTTCCTGCAGTGGGTTTTGTCACCTTGTCTAGTACTGGCTACTATCGTGACACCAGTATTTTTTAAAGATCTCATGCTGCTGCTATAGGTGTCTACTGTCTGCTGGCATCCCATTCAGACACCCGATTCCCTTGCATGCTCACATCCATACCATAGATACAAGTAACAACACATACTACTGCATTCGGCGATTGATAGGGAGAGTGAATTACCTTGTGTCAGTATTGAGGATGGTGCTGGAGGGCTGACTATGTCGGATTTATATAGTACACTCCCTATACATGATTAAGCACAGGTTTTGTCATGTTTGGCATCCCTTTTACTGTATGTGTGAGTCAGAGAGACATGTCATTCCCTGGGTTCCTACCATGTCAGTGTATGCACTATGTGTTGCCTCTTTGCCACGGCCTGGGCATACTGGGCATGGCTCCTTCTGCCTACTGGGGCAGGCTCAGGTTGTTCCTCCTCTGAGTCACTCTGTGCCTGTGCAGGCCTTGGCAATGGCTGGAGGCTGTGTGGCCCTGCCCCATGCTGTTCCTGCTGCAGCTGTTTCCGCAGGATCATATTGTGTAGCATGGCCCATATGATGGCAATTTGGGTACATGTAGCTGGTGAGTACTGCAAGGCTCCAACGGATGTGTCCAGGCACTGGAACAGTGACTTCAGCATCCCAAACACATGCTCTATTATGATTCTGGTTTGTGTGTGCCTCATTATGGAGTTCTTCTTCGGGTGTGTGTGCATTTCTGATGGGTGTAATCAGCCACGGCTCCAGTGCGTAACCAACATCCCCCACTATGTGGCCATAAGGGATGTCCCCACTGGCAAATCTCTGATACAGCTGCATCAGATGCCAGATGTGGGAGTCATAATAGCTTCCAGGGCAGCCAGCACACACATTCATTATAATGCCCTGGGCAATGCAGATGACCTGGCATTTGATGGAGGGCAAGCCCTTGCAGTAGATGTAGACCCTACCCCGCTCACCGGGTGGTGCTTTGATGCATATGTGCATGCAGTCTATAGCACCCACTACCTCAGGGTATTCTGCTATTTGGTGGAAGAGATGCATATAGCTGGCCAATGCCTCATGGCTGTTATGGAAATATACGTGCTCACTGGCATATGCTTACATAGCATCCAGGAACTGGTGGAGTACCCTGGATGCAGATATGTGAGCTCCCCATGATATCCTCAGTTGGCCTTTGGAAGGTACCTGTGGCTAGTATTCATAGGCCTACACATACCTCGGTATCCACTGGGATGGGTTCCCCTCTGTTGGTTCTGTGTGTGAGGTGTGGCCGGCACAGCTCAACAATTTGCTGTAGGAGGTCCCTGTCCACCCTATAGCACTCCACTATCTCTAGCTCATGTAGCCCCTGGTAGGTTATCCTGGGTCTGTACACTCTTTTCCTTCTCCTCACTGTGGGTTGGTCATCAGCATTCTCATCCTCACTACCCTCAGCCTCTTCCACATGTTGGTTTATGATAGCTGATGCAGCCCCTATCATTTTGTTGCTTTTGTTTGGTAAAATTTTCCTGCTTGTGTACACCGGTGGTGTAGAGTTTGTGGGAAAAACAGAGGGAAAGGTGTTTGCATAGTTTATAGTGGTGTGCTGGGCTGGATTGGGCTGCTGCCTGTGTAACTGACTGATTCTGATACATTTCACCTGCCAGCTATACTATTTCTCCTTGATTACCTTCCTACTGCAGTTTTCCCTTCCCATTGACTTCCTGTTTAAGCTCAGGGGTGCACCGTGCAAACACATTATTCAGATGTGCATGGTGGTATTATTTCCTGCTTTACTTTTAGTTTTTTCCTTTAAAACATGGTGCGTGGCACGCGCACCCGTTTAGGCAATGTAAAGAGTGCTAGGCAGCTTCAGAAACACCCCCTTGTTTAGCTCTGCTAAGCTAAGGGAAAACTGGAGCCACAGGACTCCAATAAGCTTACTGTATGTCTGACACACCACTCTATGATGTCAGCTAGCTCTTAGGCTTGCACCATGGTCTTCTTGCACAGACACGGTTGGGTGCATGCTAGCCAAGACGGGGGATCTAAGATTCAGTATCATTCCCCTCATTTGCATAGGATTGCCTGCTAATGCCTAGTTACAAGTCCCATACTGAGCCTTCCCCCTTAGCAACCACTATTCACTGGCCATGCTGTCTTCTGCCTGCCATTGAATATAATAGCAAAATTGTGATTTTGGATAGAATGCTTATTTCAAGCTTTTTTTTTTATTTATTTTCGCCCAATCTCGTTTGCAGTCTGCTGCTCTATGCTTAAACAGCTGAAATTGGCTAAAAAAAAATAATTTTTTTTTTTTTATTTTTGCAACTGTTTTCCATGCCAGTGGCCATATATTTGGCCATTGGCATGCTTTCCACATTATATACACCCTTTATTTGGAGCTGTCATGGCTCCATTTTTTAGTTTGCAGAAATGTACTTGGTTACTAACTGAGTACATTTCTGCAGACTACACTAGTCCTGCACAGCCGGCTGCCAGCTTCCTGGATCACAAATTCACCTCATTTGCATGTTTTTCACCTGCAAATGGGGTAATTTGCATACAGGAGCTGTGTCCATGCAGGAAAAGTGCAGGATCGCTCGGGCACGTCACAGGAGCTTATTCCTGGATCACACGGTGGCCATATTGCCTCCAGTAGCTCTTGAGCTATTTCTGCATGCCATGCAGAGCTTGCTGAATCCTGGGGAGAATGATTTCCTCACCACTGCAGACACGTGATGGTCAATGGCTAGATTACTATCTATGTGTGCCCCTAAAGCCCTGATTACTGGGTCAACTCTAAGGGGTGTGTTATCAGTATGATAGTTACCAGGAATGGATGACTTTCCAAAGGATCCTATTATGCATTTCTTGGCATTTAGTTTTAGTCCATGGCTCTGACATCAGTTGCTTGTCTGTGTCAGCCCCTCCTGGAGAACATCTGTGTCAGTGTGAGATTCAATGACAGCTCTTAATTTGCAGTCATCTGCAAATTTAGTCAGCCAGTGACCATTGACATTGGCCTTGACTTCTGAGAAGTAAATGCCAAAAGGAGCTGTCCAAGGACTGATTCCTGAAGGACTCCATTTGTGACTGGCCTCTTTGTAGAGGTGGACTCCCCAATTCTAACTTCCTCGGTCCTGTCTGTGAACTAGTTGGCTATCCACGAGGTGACATATGGGTTTGTAACTAACCTCCTGAGTTTGTCAACAATGCTTGAGTGGGGTATTGTGTCAAATGCCTTGGTCAGGTCAAGGTAGGCAGTGTGAACAATTTTGCTCTCATCTATCACTTTGGTGACCTTCTCAAAGAAGTCCTGCAAGTTCAGTAGGCATGATCTACCTTTGATGAAGCCAAACTGGGTTGGGTCCAGTGTCTGGAGGTTTACTATATCTCTGTTTATCATTGCCATGATAATTCTTTCCATGGCTTTACATATAAGACTGGTGAGACTTATGGGTCTGTAGTTTCTAGGGTCTGTAGATGGCCCACCTTTGTGCAGAGGGATGACCATTGCCTCTCTCCATTCATGAGGCACAAATCCTGTTTGGAGGCTGCAGTTAAACAGTAATTCCAGAGGTCCTGATAGATCATGTTTCATGCTATTTATAAGGTATCCTGGGATATTGTCTTGGCCCATTGATCCAGTGTTCTTGGTCTTAGAGAGAGCATGAAGGACCTGTTCCTTAGTGATAGTAGGGAGTTATAGTTGATGATATTTCCTGAGGGAAGGTTGAGGGGGTGAGAGAGGTAAAGCTAGAGCTGGATTTATCATCCAGGAGGTTTGCTGTATCTTCTGGCTCAGTATAGGTGTCTCAATTTTCAATGAGCTTTGCACACAATTGTATACTGCCTTTGAGGTTGCGGACAAAGCTAAAGAATGCTTTGTGGTTGTCCTTGGCCGGGGAGGCCAAATTTACATAAAATTTGGCATTGGTAGACTTTATTTGTCCTCTGAGATGTTTGTTTAGTTTGATGAGGATGCTTTTATCCTGATGGGTGCTGCACCTCCTAAATTTTCCATGATTTTCTTCCTCCTGTTATACAGCCTATTGATTTTGTAATTCCACCAGGGTGACTTGTTTTTGAGTTACAGCTGTACTTCTTCCTGGTGGGTACAGCTGCCTATGTGCAGCCGTTAACATGCTTGTACAGGGTTTCTCTGAACAGTTCTGCATCAGCAACAGTGTTATCAGGGTTTATGGGGGTTAAAATTTTGTCAGGTTCACACTTAATAGCAGGAGGTTAGCCTTAGAGTAGTTCCTGAATATTCCAGGCTTAGCTGTGGTGCCAGGTTTTATTTTTACTTCAAAGGAGACCATTTTGTTGTCTGACTTTACCAGGGAAGGCATTACAGTAGGGGGTGTGCAGCAGTCTACCATATTAGTAAGGACCAGATCCAGTATGGTAGCATCCCTGGTTGGTGTATTGACTATCTGGTCTTGGGAGTTTGTGTTTACAAAATCCAGTAATCTCTGTGCATGTATGTTTGTTGTCATATAGGATTCTCAGTTAATAGTGGGGTAATGAAAGTCGCCCATGAATATGGCATTTGGTTGGAAGGTTAGTGTTTCTAAGTTTAAATACATCAAAAAATATAGACAATAATATAGTGAGATATGTAACAATTGCACAGTATGCAACCACATAGTTGATAGTTTTGAAAGCATTAATGGATAGAAGAGGCAGCTTCACTTGCAATAGTGAAAAAAATTATATATAGTTTAAAATGTCCTTGTGGATTATTTTATATAGGAGAAGGAAGAGAAGTTTTGCTGCAAGAGTAAAAGAGCACATAAGGGACATCAAGAACTAAGATGTCAGAGTCCTGTAGCTATGCACTTTAAGGAACACCATAATGGAGACCCAGAGGGGCTACAGGCAGCTGTTTTAAAGCAATTAGGGACTACTAGGTACTAGGTTTAGTACTGATGAAAAAAATAAGGAACATTTAAGAAGGAAGGAAGCAATATTTATTTTAAAATATGATACAATGTTTCCAAGAGGTTTGAATAGGGAATTCTCTTGGAAGCATTTAATGTAAGAAGGTTAAAAAGAATACTAAAAGTTAACCTTTTTAGTTGGCTTTTTTAGTTAATTCTTAATTGGATGATTATTTAATTGATTAAATGCATGTATTAAAGTGTATGCTTACCAGCAGAAAGATGTACTGTGAAAAGGCTTTTCCTGAAAGCCGAGGTGCCAGAGAAGTGTAATTTGCTCTTAATGGTAAAAGAGTATGAAGTTTTGCTGTTACTTTTTACTGCAGAAGTTATTTTTTTTTATTTTAATAAATCAGTCTGTATACTAAACTGAGTGAATTCATCTGGCCTGGAACTTGTGGTGTGAGGTTTGGTTTGTTCTGCAGTATGGTGCTTCATTCAAGTTTAAATACATGGCGTGATTTCCTTGGTCATAAAGGGGACCTATCATCATCATCAGCCTCCATGTTTCCTTTTTTTTTCTACATAGGGTCGGGGTATCATATTAAATGTTGCCAACTTTCTCGATTTAGTGCTACACTCCTGCCTTCTTCAACACTCATGTCTGACTGTTGAAGATCTTCTTTCACATAATCCATCCACCTCTTTGCTGGATGTCCTTGTTTCCTCTTATCTTCTTCCTGTCTGTCCCAAATCTTCCTCAACAGATTGCCTTCTGCTTTTCTGCACATGTGCACAAAAACCATAATCTGTTCTCTTTGATCTTTTCTGCAATTGGAGCTACTTTGGCTTCTGTTCTTATGTCCTCATTTCTTCGTCTGTCCCACAGTCTGCATCTTGCCACCTCTAGCTTCTTCAATTGTTCTGCCTTTACTGCCCAGGTTTCTGTACCATACAGTAGTACTGGTCACACCACTGTCTTGTACACCTTACTTTTCAGCTTCTTTGGCATTCTTCTATCATAGACTACACCTGATACTCTTTGCCAGTTGGCTGCAGCCCCTCTGATTCTAACTTTGACCTTTTCATTCAGACTACCCTTCTCCTCAATTACCCCTCCCAGAGACTTGAAGCTGTTTACCTGTTCCACTATCTTCCCTTCTATCTCTATTCTCAGCTTCTTCTAATTTTCCCAATTTGTCTCCATTACCACCATCTTATCTGTGCTTAGTTTCATCCCATATGCTTTCAGATTTACATTCCATTCTCCTATCCTTTGCTGAAGTTCTAGCTCAGAGTCTGCCTGTATTGCCACATTATTGGCATGCAGCAGCTTTGTTTATCTATCCAACCTGTTTGCTAATGTAGTTCATCACCAGTATGAACAGCAGTGGGCTCAGAGCTGAACCCTGGTGTACACACTCTCCCACTGGGAACCCCTCTGTGAGGCCGAACACTGTTCGTACTTGAGTCACTGGGTCCTTGTACATAACCTGCACTAATTCTACCAATGTTTCTGGGACTACAAACCACCACAGTACTGCCCAGATCAGCTTTCTTTGGACCTTGTCATATACTTTCTCCAAGTCTAGGAATGCCCAGTTGGACTCTGCTCATCTCTAGCTTCTTCTCAAGTATCTACCTCAATGCAAACATCGGGTCAATTCTGCTGCATCCTGATCTGAATCCAAACTGCTCATCTCCCATCTTACATCCTACTACTCTGCGTATCCATTTAGCAATCACCCTCTCCAGAACTTTCATGCAATGTGGTAGGAGTTTGATGCCTCTGTACTGCCCACAGTCCAGTCATCTGGGAATACGTCTTTCTCCCCACACTGCTATTAGTACCCTCAGGAGCCATTTCTCCCTGATCTCACCCAACATCTTTATCATATCTGCTGTGACCTCATCTGAGCCTTCTGCTTTCCCTGACTTCATCTCCCTTAGTGCTGTTCTTACTTCTTCTAAGCTGGGCTCCTCTTCTTCTCTCATTGTAGGCTGTTTCTGGGGCAGTACAGCTTATGTGGGTTTTTTTTCATTCAGAAGCTGCTGGAAATACTCTTTGCATCTGCCTTTGATGACCTGTGGATTAGTGAGTAGGTTGTTACTGGCATCCCTTATGAAGGGTGTCAGACTATCTTCTTTATCTTTCTGTCTTTGCCTTCCAAACTGATATAGTTTCTTTATGCCCCTTACTGAGTCACTTTCCAGAAGTTGGTAAAGTGTCTCTGATGCCCTATTCTTAGCTTCTTTGTTAGCCAACCAGCAGTCCTTCCCAGTCTGGTCAGTCTTTTCTATCTCCTACTTTTTCCTGCACTCCTTTCTTTGATGACTTCCTGGACTTCTGCAATCCACCACCAGCTTTCCTTATGTACCTTATTTCCATACCTGGTTCAGCCACATATCTTTTCTGCAGTCCTAACACATGCTGTTTTTAGGCGCTGCCACTCTTCTCCAACTCCACCTATTTCTTCCTCTTCTTGAGATGCTAGAGCCATCAGTAATTACTTGAACTGCTGTATTTTCTCTCCAGTCAACTTCCAGATCTTCAGCCTGGTCTCTGTTGACCTTAAAGCTATCTTTGACCACTGCTTGCAGCTGATTGTGGCAACTAATGGTTTATGCTGTGGGCTGACTGTTTCTCTGGGGATGACTTTGCAATCCTGGATTCTACCCCAGTGCCTATTCCTTACTAGGAGGAAGTCTATCTGAGTTGCATGTTGGCTAATCTTGTATGTGATCTTGTGACTGTCTCTTTCTGAACCACGTGTTGGCTACTGTCAAGCCATTTGGCAGACAGAAGTCTAGAATGGCTTCTCCTTCTTTATTCCTGTTGCCCCACCCATGTGGACCCAGGCAGTCCTCATATCCTGTTCTGTCTATCCCGATATGTGCATTCAAGTCACCCATTATCAATACCAACATTCATGTTGTCCTGCTTTACCTAGAAGGTCCTGAAACTGATGTCTGAATGCACTCATTTCCTCTCAATCATAACCCTGCTGTGGGGCATAGGCTGAGATTGTAAATACTGCCCTATCATTACACTGGAGTCTGACTGCCATGAGTCTGTCATTAATTCTGATGATATTCCTCACTGCCTTCTGAAGCTTCACTCTCACCACAATTCCTACACCATTTCTAGCCTGTCCCCCATCTGAGTAGTAGAGTCTGGACGCCAAGCCAAGTAGCTTTGTTGCACTGCCCTTCCATTTTGTCTCTTGGATACATAGGATATCCAGCCTCTCCCATATCATCATGTCATCCACTTCCAAGCTGCATCCTGTCAGTAAACCTATACTAAGTGTAGTAATTCTCAGTTGATAAATATATATATATATATATATATATATATATATATATATATATATACATGATATATTTATACACATACATCTCTCTATCTGTGTGTGTGTGTGTGTGTGTGTGTGTGTGTGTATATATATATATCTATATATATATATATATATATATATATATATATATATATATGTATACATACACACACATGGGTCTGCTTGTTATGATCGAAAATCCACTTCAGTGAACTTCAAAAAAAACAGTTTGACTCTGCGTAACACTTAACTTTCATGAATTCTCAGATCACTGAAATTTTACTCTACTTAAAGTAGTCTAAACACAAAATATTGACAAAATCTAACCAAATCCAAAACAAATGTTTTTGCAGGTGGACAAGCCTCCCCTTCACCCCCTATGTGGGGAGTGTACCATCCGCACCCCACTGCTAATGTTTTGCATAGACAGATAGATAGACACACCAACTTCAAGGTCACACAACAGTGGGGAAAACACATAAATCCTTCCTTAGCATTACTTTCAATCTGTTGGTACTTTTTGTTTAGACAGTTTTACATTTAGATATCATTGAATTTATATATTTTTATTGTCAAAGTTTTTGCTGCTGTCATACCTCTCAACTTCTTAATTCAAGATATCCGGACAAATCCTGACAAAATAAGGGTCAAATGCTTATAAAATAAGGACATTTTTAAATACTGCTCTTATAAATTTAGAAAGTTGCTAGAGTAACAGGATTTGTTTTAACATACGTTTAATGAAGGATTTGAAGTCTGAAACTCAAATGTGCATCATTATTGGTGACTTTAATCCTCAGATCATCCCAATGATATGCTAGAAAAACACAAATTTTATGAGGAACAGACCAAAAATATGAGTCAGAAATCTGGACAGCTCTAATCAAATATGCATGCTGCTCATCATATCTACACATTTGCAAGCACCTCTTTTGTGGCCAGCAATAGTGTTCCCTCCCATACGTATGAGCACAGAATGCAAACAAATTGGCGCACCTATAGGCAAACCTAATATGCAAGCACACGCTGTATAAAAAAATGCTAAGGTCAAGTACATTGAAAAAAATTCTGAAGTTGAGAAAGTGAAATGGTGGAATTGTACATAAATAACATTGATTGTACTACAGAAATAATTAAGAGTTGATGGGAACCGGGGCACATGTGCTCAGATATTGCAGGCAAATGTGCAACATTGTCAAACACATGTAACATAAGTACTGACATAGTGCCATAATTACTCTCAATGACAATACTTGACATATACCCATAAATAAAAACTGACATGCTAACAGAGGATGTGTGAGGGACATAAAGCTACAGTTTAACAAAAAGGGAATTAATGTGTTATACACACTAATAAAATGCTGAGATGAGATAACAGCAAGGACAGTAGATATTATATATGTTGCATATGAGATGTATATACAGAGAATTTATGTACGCTAACAACACAGCTATATTCTCCAATTTTGCATGTATGTACAAGTAGAAGCTAACCTTATAGATGTTATTTCATGCACATTAGAAAGAGACATTTTTTGCCAATAACTCTTACTGTACCCATAAGAAAGGGGTTTATGACCTATAAGCATGTAGTAGGCAAGCATGTGCTGTACAGTCATAAATGCTAAATGGTAATATAATAATACTCAACATACATAAGTGACAAATGACAACACAGGTCATCTGCCATTAAGCTGTACAGTGTGATGAAAACAACTGCAGTGATAAAGAAATATTTGGATGAAGACATACAATACAGAGCATAATTATTTTGGAAATAAGTAATCCTGTGAGCTGTGAATCAAATAATAATCATTTGCATCTTGTCATTTTCGAACACATGCCAGTACAGATAGCAGAGCAATGCATATCAGTTATGGATGCCACAGAAATATACATACTGATTGAACATCCTTGAAGGGCTTACAGCACTTTCCTATTAGAAGGGATATGGATGCCCTACCTTGGAGGACAGGACCTGAAAACAGTGGCCCTCTGACAATGCCATAATTATTTTCTGTGTGTAAGCTGCTGCCATCTGACAGACAGATGTTACCAGAGTCAAACCCCTGATTATGATAGTGGGATCCCTTTTGACCTCTGTATTGACTGTATGTGCTACAGGAGACAGTAATGGAGGCTAACACAAATTATTGGAATCAATGTGTAAAGTAAGAAATAGTTACAAATATAATTTGAACAATCTAATTTAGTCAGAATGCTGAAAAGGAGCTATGCATGTTACTGTCCACAAAACAGTGAGCAGTACAATATCAATGCTTTTTTGCCAAGGCCGCTGTTTCCATCATGTGGTGCACACACAATTCCAAAACTGAACCACATTATATATGCATAGGTATGCTATACATGCCAGTACTCAATACATATGCCACTGAAGCACTCACAGCATGACATCCCTCGAATAACCATTTCACTGCCATGCAATCACGTGTGATTAGATACCACTGACAAACATAAAACTGGATGCAAACAACTAGATACAATGGTTTCAGTGTAACATCAGCACATTCATATAACATTGCCATTTTTGGGAAGTGAACAGCAAACTATGTAAGTCTACTGACTAATGACATTTATATGAAACATAAGTGCCGCAGTGGAAGTCTTAACATAAGTGTGACACTCCACCTCTGTTAAGTCATTACATCATATGATTGTGTCATAAACAGTCTCATTGCGATAGAAGGGATGGGAGGCATCTCCCACTGTAAATGTATACATCATAAATGTGGTGGATGCCATTCATGCATTAAAGTAGAAGACCACAAAGCCAGCAGTGACTGAATGTGGATTTTGAACCCCTGAGCATTTGACTATAGAAATTTTTTTATATTGTAGAGAATGAATGAGCCTCGGTAGAAGTCTCACTACAATTGTGAGATATGACGGTATGTGAAGGCAATACAACATGTGATTGCTGCAAGGGCTATATGTACCTGTAATTGCTGTAGTAAAGTAAGAAGATACACAATATTGCCTCATTTCCTTGTGCAAGAGGAAGCACTTACTATAACTGTTATATAAGGAAAATGCAATCATATATCAATACTCTGAATAAAAGCATTGCTATGTGAAAATTATCATAGTTTTTCATAAGAGGAATCAACATCTATATGTGTATGCAGCAGATGGGTTTGACAACACTGCCAGCAACATGTACAGCCACAATAAGACTGATACAACATGCAGCAGTAATGGATGGATTTGAAGAAACTACCCAAGATTACAAGCTACATGGCATGTTGTTGTACAACTGTGACAATGCACATTTAAATGGATGGCATCCCCATTGTTTATTGGCTGGATGTTTATGATAAAAGGTGGTTGTAAGGCAGAATAGCACTGTAGAGCTACACACTATATATGTATTGAAGAGTAGTCTACAGAGTATGAGAGTGAAAGACACACTCACAGCTGGATCAAACCTCCTACTTAAGTAGGTAAAACATCTGCAAAGCCCAGTATCAAAGTGATTCACCACAGGAGAAGTTGTAATACAACCATGAGATACTACAGTTATACAACAATGCAGTTATGCAACCATTATGTAATCATTGTGGTGGCAAAATGCATCTTCCATGGGAATGGTAGAAATTGCTAGTTTGACACTATGTCACTCAAATACATCTCAAGCAAGGATGGATTCAAACCACCTACCTATGTAGTTGTTCAATCCATAGAGCACAGTCTTAGCAGCCAGTGGCACAGGGGAATGTTGAGAACTAGTGAGACATACAGTATCTATGAAGGGATGGCATCTGCATTATATTGCTAAGGTGATTAATATGTTAAGATGACATTTACAGCCATCTGGGGTTGTAAATGTTGTCACTACAAATGTATGTAAACCAATCCTAAATCCATTTACAGTCACTAACACACACACACACACACACACACACACACACACACACACACACACACACACACACACACACACACACACACACACACACACACACACACACACACACACACACACACACACACACACACACACACACACACACACACACATTCTTAGAAAATAATCACTGCTGTATTCAAACCTCTTAAATCTCTAGTTGCACATTTTAGAAGAACTGCAGGTGGCATAAGAAAAGTCTGACTTTTAAAGTATGAGAGTGCACATTAGAAATAATGACTTCATCAATATGTTGCAGACAAGATGTTGTGAAAACTGTGATAAGGGGATGAGGGACTGATCTACCTGTCTAAAGGTTCCCCATCTGTGATTGGATTGATTTCAGCTATTGTCAAAGTTGTACCCCTGACTCTATTGCCCCACACAGACATGATCACCTCTGTGCATCAAGATTCATAACCTTTGTATTAGTTTGAAGTGCCACAGTTGAAGTCTGACTACAGTGAGACATATGTCATCTTTGAGGTGATGACAGATTCTGTAGACAGCCAGAAGTCTCACTAGAGTGAGACATATATCATCTTTGAGGTGATAACATCACCAATTTGTTGTAAAAACACTATTATGCTTAAAACTCAATATGTTAATGCTGGGTAATGGTTCTAGGCTAAACATGTCACTTGAGTGGAATATTATAATTTGCCATTGTGCGTGAAAGCATTTCAGTCTATTACGAGCTCTACCCAGCTATGGTACTCAGTGCTGTATTTGAACCACCTACCTAACGAATTACACATTCTAGAAATTCAAACATACTACTTATCTAGATTCATAATCTACAGTTCATTGTATTAAGTGGAAGTGCCACAGTTGAAGTCTGACTACAGTGAGACATACGTCATCTTTGAGGTGATGACTTCACCGATGTATTGTAGAAACACTGCTATGCTTAAAACCCAATATATTGATGTTGGGTGATGGTTCTAGACAAAACATGTCACTTGAGAGGAATATTACAAATCTCAAGTGTGAGTGAAAGCATTCCAATCTGTTACAAGCTCTACACAGCCATGGTAGTCAGTGCTGTATTTGAACCAGCTACCTAACTAATTATACATTCTAGAGAGCACTGTATGAATCACAAGCACCACAGGAGAAGTTTGACTTCCATAGTGTGAGAGTGCACTTTAGAAAGAATGACCTCATCATTGTACTGCAAGGGGATGGTGGAGTAATATATATCAATTTAAAACATTTCTCCTAAGTGGAAGCGATTGAGCACAGTTGTGTTGGAGGGCATGCTCACCTGACTCTGTATATTGGAGTTAACAGTACTCTGTGGTATTTTTTGATGACTTTCACACAAAGCTGCGTTATACACATACAAACATATGTAAACCTCCTGGAATACAGAACAGCGATGTGTTATGGTTATGTTGCATGTGTAATGGTTTACACATTTGTCATGACAGTTACATTTTGTCAATCATTACAGTAGTCCTACAGGTGCATTATGAAACACATGAGGAACCAAACATGTTATTGCTTGTGGAAACATGGCTTATAGAAACATTGTGGGTTCCAGGAGGCCTATTGGATGACACAGACGTGGTGGGAAGAGGTGGACAGTTGGTGACAGGAATACACACACAATATATAATAACCCATTAGTGCATGTTACTTTTCTGCCCATATTTCTGTTGTGTTACCATTTGTTTTATCAGCATAATTATTCAGGCAAGAACTATACAAGAACAGCTTCACAATAGGGTTCAGGCACATTAATGTAGCAGCAGGATAATGGTGTGTTAAGGAAAGGTGTAGCCAACATTTAGAGCTACAGGAGTCATACAAAACATCCAAAAATATTTTACATACATCTGGAATTGAACCTTGAGAGCATTCCAAGAAAAAAAGCACACAGCTGGGTACTATCTAAACACATCATGTAGGAAGTCATACTTTACAAAGTTCCCATATAACAGCAGATTACAGAAAAGGAGAATGTAAGTAATACTGTTCATGAACCTTTTGACAACTGTAAGCTGTACGTTCAACTCTTCAGCTTGCTTAAAAGTAGGTTACCTGGACTATACATAGCTAAGCATAGTAGTATGAAGGGCACCACAGTGAAGTAGTCAAAGGCAAAAACACAAGATTTTGCATAATATGTGTACTTCCATTTAACCTCAGCTGCAGTTGGTATTCAGTGGCAGTCATTGTACAAATGTAGGAAAGGAAGATTAATGAAAGAAAGCAAATAGATGGGGTGAGGGAGGCAGGGACCACATAGCATATGACAGAAGCAGGGTAATGGTGGCTCATAAAATAGTGTACCAAAACAGTCAGTGATACTTAGCTAATTCCTGGACTACAACCATTAAATGGAGTCAAAGATGTATCTAGACATGTAATAAGCATTCTGTCATCTTGCCACAAAGGAATTATTGTTTCACACCATTTAAAGAACACAAATTAAGGACAGTAACAACTTACTGAAGCAAAAGGGGTAAACACAGAGAAATAGAGACAGATGGAGAGAGGAATAGCAACAATATTTTTGGGCCATGTAGGAACATCTGTATGGTGTGCTGTTCTTATGTATTACCTCATTATTAATCTGTCCTGTTCTGTACAATAAAGTGCTTCCTTTAGGGAGAAAAAAGGAGTAGGAGACTGCAACAAACCTTAAAACATAAGTTGGATATGGTTGACTTATTAGACTCCCTGTTGGGGCTGCATTGTTTTTGTAAATGATGTCATGTTGCACTATTCAAATGATTTGCCAAAGAACTGTTGTAAATGGAAAGAAATGCATACATTTAGGTTAATAGGTTCATAGGCAGGTACTAGGCTATCGGCCCAAGGGCCTACGTAAGCCAAGCCAACAAGGTTTCCTGGCTTACGCCACCCAAGAAAGTTATTTTCCTGTGCCACTGTTGAGCACAGACACAGATGTGATCCCCAGGGTGTATTTCCTATTTCCCATCCACTCATCAAGATTTTTCTTGAAGAGAGCTAATGAAGAACGTTGCTTGACATAGATGGGTAGCCTGTTCCAGAGTATGGGAAGTCTCTGGGACAGGAATCTATCCCTCCAGCATGTCCTGTTTATTGTGGTGACAAGGTTTACGTCCCTAGAGCATGTAGCTCGGAGGGATTAGGATTTCTTTAGGTGTAGCATGTCCAACAGCTTTGGGTTTGACATAGCTTTATACGTTAGGCAGAGGTTACCTTGGAGTAGGTGATATGCTATGGAGTATAGCTGGAGTTTTTCGAGGTGGACAGTGTAGGGCATTTGTCTGAGGCCAGTAATCCTCTTTGTGAGGTAGTTCTGTGGCCTTTCCAACTGCTGCAGATATCTTGTGAGGTACATTCCAAAAGGGGTGTTGTACTCTATAATGGGTCTAATGAGTGTTGAGTAGAGGGGTACAATGACCTCTTTTTTCCTGGATGAGAACCCTTTTATGATGAGGTGTGCCACATAGAAGGACTTCCAGACTACTGTGGAAATGTGACTATCAAAGGAGAGACTACTGTCCACCTGGGTCCCGAGGTCTCTTATCACGCATTCGGTATTAAGTAGATTGCTGCCTATGTGGTAGTTCATGGGTACAGAGTTTTCACCAAAGGGGATGACACTGCACTTTTTGGCATTGAGTTTGAGGCCATGGCTCTGACACCAGGCATCTGTCTCAGCAAGGCCCTTCTGTAGGATGTCCACATCATTTGGGGACTTATTTGCAGTCATCTGTGAACTTCATTAGCCAGAGGCCTTCTGTGTTAGCCTGTACTTCAGAGAAGTAGATACCAAACAGGAGAGGTCCCAGGATGGAACCCTGTGGTACTCCACTTGTCACTGCTTTGAGGTCAGATTTGGAGTCTGCAACGTTGACAGTGTGGGTTCCGTCAGTGAGCCAGTTGGCAACCCATCTTGTGACGTAGGGATTTTTGCCTAGTTTAGTGAGTTAAGCTATAATTCCAGAATGGGGGATGGTGTCGAAAGCCTTGGAAAGGTCAACATAGGCTGTGTGAACTACCTTACCCTCATCTACGGCTTTGGTGACTGTCTCAAAGACGTCAATCAGGTTCAGGAGGCATGATCTGCCTTTCACAAACCTGAACTGGGTGGGACCAGAGTTTGGAGGTTAACAATGTCTTTGTTTACCAGTTCCATGATGATACATTCCATGGTCTTGCAGACCAGGCTTGTCAGGCTAATAGGTCTATAGTTCCCGGGATCAGTGGTGGTTCCCCCTTTGTGGAGTGGGATAACTGTTGCTGTGCACCATTCATTGGGCATAAAGCCTGATGCGAGGCTATTATTGAACATGGTGTTTAAGTGGGGAGCCAGTTCGTTCTGAAGTTCATGTAAAATGCAGCCTGGGATGTTGTTCGGTCCCATGGATGCTGTGTTTTTGGCTTTAGAGAGTGCAGCTTTTACCTGCGTAGTTGTGATTATAGGGACTCTGCATTCTTCCTGTATAGATATGGGCCCTTTAGGCGGTGAGGGGGGGGGGGTAAAGTTAGCACTGAACCTATCTGCCAGGATGTTGGCAATATCAGTTGGTTCTGTAATTTGCATGCCTTTGTGCTGTAACTCAGAGCAGATCTGGGTATTGCCATCGAGATTCTTGACATAGCTATAGAATGCTTTGTGATTGTCCTTGGAATTAGTGGCGATTTTGTTTTCGTAGCTAGCTTTGGAGGATCTTATAGGGGATCTCAGCATCTTACTGAGGCTGACCAGAGAGCTCCTCCACTCATGGGATTTTACTCTCTTTTGCAACAGTTTCTTCCTTCTGTTCTACAGTTTGTTTATGGCAGGGGACCACCAGATTGGCTTCCTTTTTTTGGAGAACAGCGTCTTGGTACTGTTTGGGATAGCACGATCCATGCACTCGTGTAAGTGTTTATAGAGTCATTTGTGTAGGATTCAGCAGCTGTAAATGTATTGTCCATCTGCATGGGTGTCATGAAGTTCATCACTTCTGTCTTAAGAAGCATGAAGTTGGCTTTGGAGAAATTTTTTACTGTGGTTTCCTTAATGGGGGTAAGGGCAGGATGTGGATATCAAGGGTGATTAGCTTATGGTCGGATCGGACTAACGAGGAGTTGACTTCAGGTGTGGAACACCGGTCATTAATGTTGGTAATGACTAGGTCTAGGATATTGTTGCCCCTGGTGAGGGTGTGGATAAGTTGATCCAGGGCATTTGAGTTTATGAATTCCAGAAACCATATGACAAGAATAGGAAATGTCATGAAATAATAAGCTGTAATCAAACTAGTGAAACAATGGAAAAACATCAGTCTATAAACAGGGGCATTATCTCAAAACACCACATAGGAACTTCTAGTTCATTACATTCAGCAGCCTATGAACCATACTGCCTTTAGTATTTTACTCTGCATACCCATAGAACAACAGATTTAAGCACATGTATGTGAAAAGAACCAGTCTGCTGTAGCTGAAATTAAAATCTTCAGCTTTTGCCACAGAAAAGTAAAGAGCATTCATCATCACTTAGCACTGGTACTCTATGCCAACCCCCACACAAATGCTGAGGACAAAAAGTGAAGTTTTTTCAACTAGCCATTTCTGGCCACATGTGTTGTGTGTGATTATATTTTTCTCACCAGATTAAACATTTGAAAAAGAGGTTGATTGAGAAGTGGTGAAAATAGGTGCAAGCAGAGGGTAAGACACAGGGGAAGAATGCAGGAATTTGCAGGAATGTGGTGATAAAGCACCATAGCTGTCCAATTCTTTAGAACATAAATGTAGAACTGCACAAAGAATTGTATGACTTTGGAGAGTCGCCACACTAGGGATGAGCAATGACAGCAGAATAATGGTGTATAGACAATTAGACCAAATCAAGTATGTCAGAAAGACACATGAGTGAAGTGGAGAGCAATGCAAGAGGCAGAAATTTTTTGTGGAACAGGTATCCATTTTCTATATTTCTAAAGCGAGAGGAACTTTGGGGAAGGGGCTTAGTAATGTCAGGGTCAGGTTGGTAAGGTAGGTTAGAAAGCAGATGAAGATGTACAGGACATAAAAGACAGAAAGGAATGGTGATGGACACAAAAGGTTGGGGGACTCCATGACAGCGGATAGGTAGGGGAAGTTAGAGGTGCACCAACATTCAGGTGAGATTCTAGTTCTCACCCGCAGAGCTATCATCACTGTCTCCTGTTTCATTTGCCTGAGTCAGTGCTGAATATGGCATCAACATAGCGGTGCGACTCAGGACCTTTTCAACCCTGCTAATTCATACATTTAGGTCCTTCTCCATTATATCCTCCACCATCCCTGTCAGCTCCTACTTGGTGAAAAAAAATTACCAGCTCCATTTTGTACTGTTCCTGGAGGATACCACTGCACCACCAGCCAGGGCAGAGCTACCTGATGCAGGTGGAGTGGGTAGGGCAGGGGTTTTGGAGGTAATGCTTACAGGTTGTGAACACAAAGTGTTGGGTATCTGTGTTGCCATCTGTGGAGATATGACAGTCCTATCCACAGTAGTCTGTCTACCTCTTTGTGCTGTTGGTCATTTTGTTTTCAGCAGTAAGATATACAAACAGCAGAATTGTAATAAATTCTAAAAAAAGAGAGAGATAGACAGTTTGGGGGACACAAAAATACTAAAAATTAGATCCATGACATCACATTATTTTATTTATTTCACATTTTTTCAATACATAAACAAACATGATAATTGACTATTGTACACCTTTACCACATAGAGATATGATTGGTAGGTATTAATGTGTCATAAAATAAACAAATCTCAGTTCTAGGATGTAACAAATAGCAACATCTATTTCTCTATGCCATATAGGATATATGCATTCACATGTAATAATTGCACTTATCATAACTGAATTGTTCCTGGCATTCATTATTGCTCTTAATATTTTAGAAATACTACCCTGCAATAAAACCTAGTTGCTTCTTCTGGGTATTGAACACATATGCAGTTAAGCTGTTATTCTCATTGCCTAATGCAAGGCAGCAAGAAATATTAGAAAAGGCATGCATGCTTGATATCAGGGTTGAGGTATGCCTACTCAAGATGCTATGATGTGAAGGACTGAAATACTTTTCTGTCTTGCAGTTGTAACTGAGGCCTACTTATCCCATGACTCTGTGAGACACGTTAGTCTCCCCTGGTGCACCTCATGGTTTGCTACTATTTCCTGTGCAGGTGTACAGTACAGAAAAGGAAAAAAACACATATGAAAGCATAATGAATAACTATCCCAGTTGTCTAATGCATGCTATACCATTGACTGTTGATAGGTCAGTATATACACACACAACTAAAGTGCAGTCTTAAATTCATCTTCCCATCAGCTTAGGAGACTTTGCTTGTGTTTTTCTTGTCACTACAGTGGTTATCACACTGTCCCCAGAGTGTGGAATGCCAGCTGCACTGGAGACAGCCTTGGCTAAACTATTCCAAACCTCAGCATGATACTGAGACCAAGTATAAGCCTCATGTTGCAGCCTACAGCTGTAGCGCTTCATGAGGAGGGCTAAAAAATTGTAGACTTCTCAACACTCCCCCTTTGTGCTCTAAATTTAGCACCATACTCTCCATCACTAGCCATGTCTACAGAAGTCAAGTTAACAATATGTACCTGAATTGGCACTCATTTCAGATATTATGTGTAACAGGTTGCGTGTAAGGATACATAGCCTTGACAACTGCATTCGCATAATTGCAAGACTAAGACACATTGGCAGTACTTACATTTAATAGCAATAAAGATGTAAAACATGGCATTTAGATTTGCCGTGTGACATGCATAACCTATTGACACATGGTACAATGTTCAACAATGACATGATTAATATCTTCACTTGTAATCCTTGGTGTTTAGAAGGATAACTAGGATGAATAATAACATATTTTGATGCTGGGACTTACACACTGTGAAAATTGTATTTTACCATCTGGGAATCAAACTCATGGGATAAAGAATGCAAAATTTGAAACTTACCAGGCTTAGGAGTGGTGATTCATCACTGTGACATAGCAGAAATTTCCTGAGGCTCCAAGAGCAGAATACATTTTTTTACATTTATTTCATTGAATTGCACTTCTTAATTCTTATAGCTATGCTATACATCTAATTTACTACATTTTGCACTGTTATAAAGCTTTTTTACTGTTTCACTGCATTTTTGAACTGCTTTATACTGTTTTAACTGTATTTGCATTGCCAGATAGTGTTTCATTACTGTAATTGCATTTTTATTGAATTACCTAACTGTAAACTGCTTTTTCCTACTGAGAGCTGTATTTTCTGTTTGTGAGTGCTCTATCTGTGCATTTTTGTGAGGTTTCTGTGCTCTAGTCAGTTAGCACATTCTGGATAGAGGCCTGTTGTATCCAGGCCTGGTTGTTTTGCTTGTTGAGTTTCCTGTGTTTCTGGCAGCCATCTTATGCTGGCAGGGGCTAGTCTTCTCTGTTAGTGAGAGTAACAGGGCTGCATGACCTTCTCTAGCATGAGTGATTGGTTGAAAGTGTAGGGAGCTAACAGGATTGGGTAGTAATTTGAGCTTATAGATTCTTCCATCTTTTTTGGTATCTAAACCCTGTGTTTGCAGGGTGTTACACTTGTTTGCTCATTGCACACTGCCACTGCACTGTTTTAACCCATTGTTAGGTATCTCAGTTGGATTTTTTCCCTTACCAGCACTCCTGTGCAACTGACACCCTCCCTTGCAACTACTGTGCTGATTTTATCCAGCTCTACTCATACCTATACGTACTCTTTTCTGATAGTACCCACTCAAACATCCTTGACCTCTCTTCCACAGCTTCTGACAACCATGTATGAACAATTTCCTGTGGCTTGTCCTGCTAGTCTGCTTGATATGGGCATCCTGAGACAGTGTAGCAACTGACTCATATACATGGACAAACCTCTTTGTCTACCACCTAGGAACACAATATGTGAGAGATGCAATTACATTAAGAACCTAGAATCCTTGCTGTCTCAATCACATGCCAGTACATCTGACACTGAGAAGGTTGTCTGCACAAACACCACACCTCTACCACCACCCACACCTGTACAGTACATTCCTACATATGTGGAGGTTTTCAATAAAAACATACCTAAACAAAAGAGACCTCGGAGGCAAAAGCACACACACACACACACACACACACACACACACACACACACACACACACACACACACACACACTCACATCACAACACACCGCACCAAGCACCACACATAGTACACATGCCTGTGTCTCACAGCCTCTAAAGCCCAGCCACAAACCCAACATACTAGTCATAGGAGACTATCATGAGACACATAAATGTACCCTTCACCAGGCTAAACAAGGGGAAAATTACAGTAAATTGCTTGTCAGGTGCTAGAGTCTGCCATATCACTCACACACTCAAGTCTTTCAACAACAGGTACTGTTATAACTCTGTCATAGTCCATGTTGGTGTGAATAACTTGAGACATACCTCTCCGGACTGTGTGAAAAGAGGGATGATTGAGCTCACTGAATATGTGCCCCAGGCAGGTATGTCCCTAGCCTTATGCAGCATCCTACCGTCACCAAAAATGATGCCTCAATACAAACAGAAAATGATTGACTTTAACAACTGGCTTAGTTTCTTGTGTCATTCCAAGGGGATGCAGTACCTGACAGCCTGGAAGGGCATGACTGACAGACTACAATGCTTTGCCAGAGATGGCCTTCATCTGTCTCCCCTGGGCTTCAGGCTTCTGGCAAAGGCTCTTGACTCCCCCATAACGCCTTTTTAGGCAAATTCATGAGGACAAAATTACCATCGTGAAAAATTCTTCTAAATGAAATTTAAAGGTTATGCAGCTAAACACTAGGAATCTTAATATGAAACTGCACTCATTGCAAGCATTCCTCACCCTGGAAGATGCTGACATTTGTGCAGTCACTGAAACCTAATTCAAAGCTGCGGAGAGCACCCCAGCCTTGCCAGGATACTTGTCCTACCATACTTTTAGACCCCAAACAGAGGGCAACATGGCCAAAGGAGGTAGAGTTTCAATATTTATCAAAGACATACACACCTCCAGGCTGGTCAAACAGTATGATGCACAGGAGACATTCCAGGTGCAGTTAACTGCTGACAAAACACCTATTCAAATCATAGCTAGCTACAGACTCCCAACTATGACTCAGGAGGCCTACTCCATCTACCTGGACTTACTTGAATCAATCAAGAGTCAACCCTCTACCCTAATCCTGGGAAACTTTAACTACCCAACCACAGAGTGGAAGGCCTATTCTAGCTCAAATACGAATGCCCAGAAATTCCTCAACTTCATCAATGCTAATGCATTGGATGATGGATCAGCTGGTTGACGTCTCCACAAGAAGTGAAAGTATGCTGGACTTGGTACTAACCAACATGAGTAGCCAGTGTAGCACTCTTACAGTGTCATCCTCCTTGGTAAGATCCAACCGTAAAGCAATCACTTTCGAAGTCGCTATCTCCCCTGACCCCCCTTGTCAGGGTCAAACAAAAAAACTTTTCCAATGCTGACCACAACCTCATGAAAGATGGTATAAGCAGCTTCACAGCCACCATCCCTTCAGTTGGAACAAGCACTAATGTCCAAGTCTACACCAAAAAACTACATGAGCACCTATATAACTGCATGAACTCAGCAATACCTGACAGAACCAAATCATCTTCCTCAAGGACGAGTAAACTTGTCTGGTGGATAGTAGCAGTAAATAGACTCTATAATAAAAGGAATAAATTGCTGTCCAGGACCAAGAAGGAGCAGGTGACAAATTGGAAGCAATCCCTCCTTTGTCTGAACAAGCAAATAAGGCCAGTGGTGAAATCCTCTATGGCTAACTTTGAGTCAAAATTGGCCACATCCACAAAGGGCAATCACAAGGCCTTCTTCACATATGTCTGCAATCTCAAAGGTAACTCCCAAATCTGTTCTGAATTGGTGGTCAAGAATACCACATACACAAACTCCATAGATATAGCAACCTGCTGGCAGACAAGTTCAGTGAAAATTTCAACACCCCTGTTCTCTCATCAATAAACCAGGACACCCCCAGCACCTGCCCCCTCCCCTCATCACCAGGGAGCAGGTCATTAATGTCCGCTCAAAGTAAAAAAAATACAGCCTCCATGGGTTCCGACAACTTCCTGGCTATGTCCTACATGAACTCAAGCAAGAGCTCGCAGCACCAATAGGCACCCTGTTCAACCAAATCCTGTGCACCGGCTTCATCCCAGCAGAATGAAGAACAGCCACTGTCATCCCTGTACACAAAGGTAGAACATCCACCAACCCAGGCAATTATAGGATCTACACAGCCATGAAGTGTATTATTATGGACCTTATAAACAATGAATTGGCAACCTCCAAATGCTTGATAACACACAGTTTGGGTTTGTCAAAGGGAGATCATGCCTATTAAACTTCGTCACCTTCTTTGAAACAGTCACCAAAGCTATGGATGAGGGGAAGACAGTGCAGACTACCTACTTTGACCTAGCCAAAGTCTTCAACACTATTCCCCACTCGGGCATAATAGATAAACTGTCCCAGTTAGGCATCAGCCAGTATGTTACCAGATGGGTAGCTAACTGGCTCACTGATAGAACCCACTCAGTCAAAATAGGGGAAGCTACCTCTAGTAGTAGACCTGTAACAAGAGGTGTACCTCAAGTATCAGTCTTGGGGCATCTACTGTTTGGGATATACTTTTCTGAGGTGCAAGCTGAGCACTGTCATAAATTCCCCTAATGATGTGAACATCCTTCAAGAGGGCCTTAGCCAAACTAATGACTGGTGTCAGAAGCATGGCCTCAAACTGAATGCCAAGAAATGCACCATTATCCCCTTTTGGGGAAAATGGTATCCCCACTAATTATCACATTAATAACAATGTACTAAGCAAGCAATCATTCATGAGGGAGTTGGGCACCCAGGTTGATAGCAACATGACTTTTGGCCACCAAGTTGCTTCCATTGTATGGAAAGCTTTCTACATTGCCCACCATATAAGTACGGGTATTTCATCTGGGAACAAGGAGGTCATAACATGCCTGTACTCCTCCCTTATCAGACCCATTATTGAGCGCAGTGTCCCCTTCGGCATGTACCTTGCCAAGCACATGCAGCAATTGGAGAGACCACAAAGGTTCCTGACCAGGAAAATCCAGGGTCTCAAACACCTTTCCTATACATATAGGCTAAAAGCCCTGTCCCTCTACTCAGTCTCATACAGACTGCTCAGAGTTGATCTGTGTATAGCATACAAGGCCATCTCAGACTCAGCCTTGATGGAGTTGCTGCATATCCATAAGTCAAACTCCACTCGTGCAACCTGTATGCAAGGCATCAACCTAGTCTGTGACATTAATAGAACTTGTTGGCTGGATATAATTGTGTTCCAGTGACTCCCCATCTGTGGAATAGACTCCCTTTCCATGTCAAGCAGAATATCTCACTAGCCCTCTTTAAGAGGAACCTGGATGACTGGATGGGAAACAGAAAATATACCCCTAGGATTCCACCTGTGTCCCTGCTGGAGAGGGAAAACAGGTGTTGACTTTGTGGGAACATGGGTAAAATTCTTGCCTAGGCTTATAAAGGGCCTCTGGGCCATTAGCCTACTATCATCCTATGAACCTATGAACCTATGATTTATCATTGTCACATGAGAACATCCTTTTAAACATGGTAATTAGAGATAAATTTCAGAATGAATAGAGATATATTTCAGAGAGGCCTGTATGTGTGTGATTTTAAGTAGCCCTGGGAATGCAGTACTATGTAAAGGCATTATTTCTGTTTCTAAAAATATTCCAGATGGATTGATTTGCATGACCCGAGTAATACAGGTTAGGGTATGTTACATACATACTCCACTAGACATACTGTCCTAAACACATAGTTAGGATATGTGATGAGTCATGATAATTATAACAAAACTATTGTGTCTATCATAAGTATGCAACTACATTTTAAATAAAATATCTTTGTTGTAATTGTTTTATAAATTATACACACATTTTCATGAAGCTATATATAAAACATTAATGATACTTGCTAAATAGAAAAGTTTAGTTATGTAAACTTTACTGATGCATTGCTTGCAATACACATTTAGCATTTTCATTTGTATTTGTATTTACATTCCTAATCAAAATATTGTAAGAAATGGGATTTTGACACCCTGTGTAAAATTATCTGTTAACTTGATTCAAACCCTTAACAACCTGTGTTCTTTCTCTAAGCTCATTGCACATGCATCTTGTGCCACAGAGATAGGTATATGCAGCTGTAATTTCACAATTAAGGACTGTACAGAGGGCTGACTAAAGCACACCATTGCCTTGCGTGTTTGCCCTACAAAAGGCAGCACAAATTACATTTTTCACTTTTTTTCTTAGGTAGTAAACAGTGTTTGTGGGTTACTGAGAGAAGTGCAAATACATAAGGCATTAAACATAAAATATGATGGAGAAAGGGGCTAAAAGTAAAATGAAATCATTCAATATATGTATTTAGCAATGACCACAGCAAGACCACAGCAAGAAATGTTTATCATTGTCACATGAGAACATCCTTTTAAACATGGTAATTAGAGATACATTTCAGAATGAATAGAGATATACTTCAGAGAGGCCTGTATGTGTGTGATTTTAAGTAGCCCTGGGAATGCATTACTATGTAAAGGCATTATTCTGTTTCTAAAAATATTCCAGATGGATTAAGTTGCATGGCCTGAGTAATACAGGTTAGGGTATGTTACATACATACTCCACTAGACATACTGTCCTAAACACATAGTTAGGATATGTGATGAGTCATGATGACTATAACAAAACTATTGTGTCTATCATAAGTATGCAACTGCATTTTAAATAAAATATATTTGTTGTAATTGTTTTATAAATTATACACACATTTTCATGAAGCTATATATAAAACATTAATGATACTTGCTAAATAGAAAAGTTTAGTTATGTAAGCTTTAATGATGCATTGCTTGCAATACACATTTAGCATTCTCATTTGTATTTGTATTTACATTCCTAGTTAAAATGTTGTGAGAAATGGGATTTTGACACCCTGTGTAAAATTATCTGTTAACTTGATTCAAACCCTTAACCACCTGTGTTCTTTCTCTAAGCTCATTGCCCATACACCTTGTGCCACAGAGATAGGTATATGCAGCTGTAATTTCGCAATCAAGTACTGTCCAGAGGGCTGACTAAATCACACCATTGCCTTGCGTGTTTGCCCTACAAAAGGCAGCACAAATTACATTTTTCACTTTTTTTCTTAGGCAGTAAACCGTGTTTGTGGGTTACTTTGAGAAGTGCATATACATAAGGCATTAAACATAAAATATGACAGAGAAAGGGGCTAAAAGTAAAATGAAATCATTCAATATATATATATATATATATATATATATATATATATATATATATATATTTAGCAATGACCACAGCAAGACCACAGCAAGAAATGTTTATCATTGTGATATGAGAACATCATTTTAAGCATGGTAATTAGAGATAAATTTCAGAATGAATAGAGATATACTTCAGAGAGGCCTGTATGTGTGTGATTTTAAGTAGCCCTGGGAATGCATTACTATGTAAAGGCATTATTTCTGTTTCTAAAAATATTCCAGATGGATTAAGTTGCATGACCTGAGTAATACAGGTTAGGGTATGTTACATACATACTGCACTAGACATACTGTCCTAAACACATAGTTAGGATATGTGATGAGTCATGATGATTATAGCAAAACTATTGTGTCTATCATAAGTATGCAACTGCATTTTGAATAAAATATCTTTGTTGTAATTGTTTTATAAATTATACACACATTTTCATGAAGCTATATATAAAACATTAATGATACTTGCTAAATAGAAAAGTTTAGTTATGTAAGCTTTAATGATGCATTGCTTGCAATACACATTTAGCATTCTCATTTGTATTTGTATTTACATTCCTAGTTAAAATGTTGTGAGAAATGGGATTTTGACACCCTGTGTAAAATTATCTGTTAACTTGATTCAAACCCTTAACCACCTGTGTTCTTTCTCTAAGCTCATTGCACATGCACCTTGTGCCACAGAGATAGGTATATGCAGCTGTAATTTCGCAATTAAGTACTGTCCAGAGGGCTAACTAAAGCACACAATTGCCTTGCATGTTTGCCCTACAAAAGGCAGCACAAATTACATTTTTCACTTTTTTTCTTAGGCAGTAAACAGTGTTTGTGGGTTACTGAAAGATGTGCAAATACATAAGGCATTAAACATAAAATATGACAGAGAAAGGGGCTAAAAGTAAAATGAAATCATTCAATATATATATTTAGCAATGACCACAGCAAGACCACAGCAAGAAATGCTTATCATTGTCACATGAGAACATCCTTTTAAACATGGTAATTAGAGATAAATTTCAGAATGAATAGAGATATACTTCAGAGAGGCATGTATGTGTGTGTGATTTTAAGTAGCCCTGGGAATGCATTACTATGTAAAGGCATTATTTCTGTTTCTAAAAATATTCCAGATAGATTTGTAACATTAGAAATGTACTTTGTGAAACACATTATCAACTTGTAGTTAATGACAAATAATGTGAAAGTGGACAAACAACAGCTCATATGCTGTTAGCAATACAAAGAAATGTTGAGTTTTATACAACAGTGGTAAAACTGTATGTAAATATGTATTCAGAGCCCCCCTGTAAAATTAATAATTAACTATATTTAAACCCTGCATCATCTATCTTATTTCTCAGTCCACTTCACTTATACCTTGTGCTACAAGAATCATTGTCTGAGAGGTGGAATTTGTTTACTAAGTACTATCCTGAGAGCTGATGTCCATGCATCACTGGCAGACATGTTTGATCTATAGAAGGCAGTCCAAATTAAAATTTTCACTGTTTTCCTTTGGCAATAGGCAACAAAGTAACAAATGGTATGAGATTGTAATGATAGTAAAAATTAAATATAAATACTACTTTTGTGATTGGCTTGCAACATTCTATTTTGTGTCACACCTCATGACTGGCTCATGTAATAGCAATGGTCATCCTGCTCTTAAATATCTGTTCTCACACTTCAGAAACTACTTCTTACATCATGCAGCAAATGTTGTTATTAGCAAGAAGTATAGATGGTTTTAATAATACAACACATTAGTAACAGCATGTCACAATGGCTATATGTAACATATTTACCATTTTAAGTCATTTTCCATAATGTGTGTCTATCCTTGCTGCTGACATTGTTAGCAAAACTATTATTCATAACAATTTGAACCTCAAGCAAATCTGTGCTTTCTCCAAAGTCAATGCATTTACAGTTTGTTCCACAGACACAGATAGATTACAGGTACATTTTATATAGTCATTACTATTTGGAGTGCTGCATTACTGATGGCAATCTACTTTAAATTGTTCACTTTTTATCTTGGTAGTGAACCCTGTTTGTATGCTGTTGAACAGCTCACATGCACATTAAAAAAAATGGAAAGGAATACATATATAGAATAATTGAAAACATGATCTCTAAGCAAGATTCAATACCTGCATCACCTGTCCTCTTATTCTTAGTTCATTTCATCTAAACCTTTTGTCACAGATTTGGACATCTATCAGGTGCATTGTGTGCCATTGTTAATATCCAGGGTGCTGATGGCCATTATTTATGCTACTTAAGCAATCCAAATTAAAATTTTTACTTTTTTCCTTAAGTCATAAAACTTGATTCCCCACTGTCAAGAGCCGTACAAATGCAGATGGCAATAATAACAAAAAAATACAATTTTTTTTTCGGTTAACAATTGAAAGGAACATAAAATGAATCAAATCAAAGTGTGTGTGTGTGTGTGTGTGTGTGTGTGTGTGTGTGTGTGTGTGTGTGTGTGTGTGTGTGTGTGTATATATATATATATATATATATATATATATATATATATATATATATATATATATATATCTCTATATGGCAATTAACAGAGCTACTAGTGCATTACGTTGACACATTCAGCCTTCTCACATCTCCTTGTCACATCACTACTATCATTACTATCTCATAATATCGGGACTTTAGGAAATGCCATGGTAATGCACAGGGGAACAGCAGAAATGCTATCATTTTTCAAACAGCGCAAACAATTAGTAGCGACATCATTTCAAATGAAGAAAACTCTCTGTCAGGTTTACTTAATATTGAGATTACCTGAGTTTCCCACCCCAACACATCCATACATCAAAATGAGTGTCAATATTTATCATGACTTCCCTCAGTAAAATGATCTGTACCCAGAGTTCAAACCATGCATCACATGTACTGTTTCTCTAAGCTTACTTAATTTACACCTTACACCACAGACATAGGTAGCTGATAGCTTAAATTTATTTGCTCAGTATTGTTTAGAGTACTCAGGAAAAGGCACCGATGCCAATCTAAATTGTTCTATTGACAGCATCCCAAATTAAATTTGTCATTTTTTTTCCTTAAGAAGTGAATTATCATTCACTCCTCCTGACCACTGCCAGTCATGTCAAACAGCACGCAAAGGATAAAGTAAAGAATAAGGATAAACTTTGAAACAAATATTTTAAATGTACATTCCTGATGTTTCCTCATCATTGTTATCTCACAACAGCAATGTATGGACTTGAACTATCAACCTAGTCATTTGTGATTATTTTCCATGTTTGCCACAGATATAGATACATATTATCAAGGAGAAAAGGTGTTTAGATATACTCAAAATTTGGCATTGTATCAAGTCACATTGAAAGTGCAACAGAAACAAGTTCTGAAAGTTGTAATTTCTCATTTGTCAGTATATGTCTGGATGAGTGAGGTACTGGCAATATCTAGGATACTCATAATATCAAATAAAGAGTGCAAACACTGCAGCTTTATTCCTCTCTTTATTTAAGGTGCTCATTTCCTTATATCTCCTTTCTTAAGAGCAGTTCTATCTAATGTCTATTGCATATAACATCTGTTAACAATGAGTAATGTATTCCCTTAATATCCACAACATTTCTTTGTAAGAGGCAGAAATTGTATTCATAAAAACAGCATTTTAATGTTAGGAATGTTGCTTTCCTAACTCCGTCAATGTACTTTCAGACTTTTTGGTAACTCTCTTCACCCTGACACAGCCTCAGTAAGTGTACATCAAAGAGTGCAGACTATGAAACACTAACTGCACCTGCAGTCAGACTAATCATTGACACTTGCAAGCCATTAGCAGGTAACATTTGTCAATGTTTGCCCTTGTACTGCTAGGTCATGTGATGCAATCATGTCACGCCTTACACCATGTTTACCTTTACTGCACTTTGTGCAGATTGTGATATGCAGGATTGCTAATTATTTAACACCTAATTTGCATACTCACAGTGTTCAGAGTACTGAAACTGAACTGTAGAAAGTAATCATGCAGCTAAGGAACTTGCATTGCAGTGCAGAGACTGTTAAAATACACTGAGGATTTTTATCTACTTTCTAAACTGTTTTCTTGACAAGGTATATTGCTGTTTTTATAGAATGCTTTTAGTTTAACATTAAGAATGGATTACAATGCCCAATACAGCTTTTGGCTTACCTGTCTGCATTTTCTTTATCATTTACTGTTGACGATTCCTCATGCATATAAGCTATTTGTATGCATTACAAAGTCTTCTAAAGAATGCTACACGACCTAGTTATGTAGAATTTATTTTCTGAGAATATGAACATTTATTGAAGAAGAGTGTAGTATAACTCCTTAGCAAGGTCAGGTATATGTGTAGCTCAAAGAAGATGCTAAGGTTATGATATCTACCTGGTTGACTCCAAACCAGCGGATATGGCATTGGAAACATTTTTATCATTTCTAGTACATTTAAATTAGTGTTGTTAATGTTGTGATGTATTACACAGTTATATACATATTGTCCGCATTACAGAACTGTTATAATTGCTATTTTATGAATTTTGTATGGAAAGGCTGTATTAACTTGTGTGGTCATAGGGAGCATTACCTTTTCAATTATGTGCATAATATAATGCATAATGCATACATTCATATATAATTGAGATCACAGCCATCCTATCTATGTATTATAAACTTATTTATGTGTCTGTTTTTTGTTTTGTCTTATACAGTGATATGGTGGCCAAGACATCTGTACCCCAGAAGACACCATTCACCGATGCACAACATGGGGTCATTATCCAGGCCTTCCATTACCATTGTTATGGAAAGTTATTAAGTCTCATATTAATTTTTCACAAAATTCATATTAACTTGTAGTTTCTGTGATGCCTGTGCACTGGCCCAGTAATCAAGGAGCCTCAATCATCATCACTAGCACCAGTGTCCACATTTGGAGGATAGCAAGTACACACACAGTAAAGTACAAGTTCCCTTAAGAGCACACAGAGATCACAGTCAGTCTGAGGCTGGTTTCTCCCTTTCTCTCCAGATCTCCAATAAGACTCCCCACTAGCACAGCTCTAGGGTACAGATCTCAGCCAACTGGTCAAGCCAGAACCTCTAGAGCCCTTTCTGTCCAGCCAGTGCTTCTTGTCTCTGCCCAAGTAGCTGACACACACACACACACACACACACACACACACACACACACACACACACACACACACACACGTTGATATACGAATTATATACAAACACACAGACACTCAGAGGGAAGGCTGGCACAGGTTCTTCAGCTATGCCCCATCTTCCCAGACTATATGGTAATACCGACTGCTACCAACCACCCTTAACACCTACTATGAAGACCCTCACCAAAAGGTGTCCAATTCTACTGTGCAATGTTATTATCCAATTGGCAAGTGTGACTAAGACTCGAAGGTTATTTAGGAGTGGCCTATACAGTGTCACCAAATACATGCAAGTACTCTTAAGAGCTTAAATATCTCTACACACAAACCAGCCACAGTTAAAAGGTTTAAAATATTTAAAAATAAATAATAAAAACACAAGACACTACTCGTCAGTTCAAGACAGTAATAATAGAAAGTTCAGAAATCACAGGAAATACTTTAAAACAACATTGTAGGATAGTCTGACATAAATATAGAAAACAGCTAGGCTATTCTTGCTATTTCTATCTATCTCTAAGAGAAAACACTGTTCTAAATAAACTACTTACAAAGCAAAGCAAGTGCTGTTGAGTTGTTGTCAGACCTGAAGTCAAATACAAAATGCTATTCTTACTTTCTGAGATAACCCTTAAATTGATAATACACATTACTGGTGAGTCATTTCAGATTACATGATTCTTGACACTTCTGCTGAAGTTTCCCAGGCTCACAGAACTCAAAATGTTAACATTTCCTTTTTTATCTCACCTGTCAGGAAACCACAGCAATAAAATACACTTTACATGTCAAATCTAGTAATTATCTCTGTCATAAAACAATAGAAAGCATTTCTAGCTGCAGACATACTGTCTCAGAGCTTGAGATCAAACACAGTTGTAAAATCCTTTACTTATCAGCTTTCTTCCAGCAGGGTGCACTGTGGATACATTTTTGAAGCTAAGAACATACACAGTTTTCTAACATTTCTCAAACAAGCCTGTGGATCATATTAATATTTAAAAGGACATAGAATTATTTACAAAATTCTATCTAGCTAGGCTGGCAGCCTTCACAGTTTCCTCACAAATTAGTCAAATAAAATGGTTATAATATGTTTATGCCAAAAGCAAAATAAAAAATAGATGCATGGTTATGTAAGAGATAGTTTCATGTAAATAGTAACTTTATATTTCAAGTGTATTACAATTGTATTCTCTGTGTACTGACAGATAGTTGAAGGCAAAGTAAGTGCTGAAGGAATTAAGGGATGTTATGCTATGTTTGTGGTTGAAAATTAGTGAATTGTGTCAGGTATATGTGGAAACTAGATTAATTAACATTACTCTGGCCTTCTCATGCTGGTGGATGAGACTTTACCAGAATCTCTGCAAGACATTGTGTACTGGTACTGAATGTTACACAGTTGCAGGCCAATAAATCTTAAGCACATGTGGTCTTTGTTTTAAAAAGGCATATTTGTCAAGTGTTCATGTGAAGCTCTAAGCAAGGATCACATAAACATAAAATATTTTAAAACTGTATGATTTGTTAAAATTTATGTAACATCAGAGTTCTACATGCATAAAATTGATAAGAATGGGTATAAAGGCTAAAGGGTTTCTTTATTCTTGGAGACCAATCTGAAAATTTAAGTAAGTCTCTCAGCACTGTTTATGGAATAAATAAGTACTTTGCACATCCTAAAGCATTTTTCCTGACTCAAGACTAAAAGGTAAAACTCTTTGTTATTTATTTCTGAACTTTAACATTTGGTGCCTTTACTCAAATTCTGAACTTTAGTATTGCTGCAGGGCAGCGTGGAATAAATTACAAGGACTCAGCACAGAAGGTTCTTCTGTGACTTCCATGTTGCTTTGCATGAAATATTCAGATATTCAGATACCTAATTATTCAGGCTGTGCAAACATGCTAGACTAAAAATGGGGAAAATGGATTTTTGGAAAATGTTTTTCTTAGATAATTGTAGTTTAAAAAGTGGAATTCATAAATAACAGTTTTGTTGAATGACTGAGTTTACTTGTTAGGTATATGTAAATAACAGTGGGAGGACTCCACGGGAAATAAGGAAAAGTGTATTAATGTGTATGTGCATACAGCAAATGAGAAAATTAACACAAGGAGGTGCCTTGTATTGAGGGCAGTACCGTCAAAATTAAAAGGTAAGAGGCATGAGAGATGTTTTGTGTTGTTTAATGTATGAATGAAAAGAAAGAGAGAGAGAGAAAGAGGATAAAGTTAAAGTTAAAGTTAAATTAAGTTCATGAGCCTTTAGCATGCAGGGACATAGGTGTTTGTGTGTGTGTGTGTGTGTGTGTGTGTGTGTGTGTGTGTGTGTGTGTGTGTGTGTGTGTGTGTGTGTGTGTGTGTGCAGGACATCGGTGCGTGTATGGATAAATCAAGTTTATTGGCTATAGCATGCTGGGACATAGGTGTGTGTGGATAAATCAAGTTCATGATCCTATATCATGCTGGGACATAGGTATGTGTATAGATAAACCAAATTCTTGAGTCTATAGCATGTTGGGATATAGGTGTGAGTGTGCTGGTAATCAAGTTTTTGAGCCCATAGCATGTTGGAATGTAGGTGTGACTGTCTGAAAGTACCCTCAGAGGGTTCGAAAGACTGATCAGTTTTGAACACAGTACCTATCTGCCCTGTTATCCTGATTGCAATTAGGGAGCGATAAATTAAAAGCAAGGGGTGCATGGGAAAAGGATGATAGAAACATTTCCTCTGTCATTGCACAACAACAGAATCTACACTCTTTCCTCCCTGAATGGTGTGTGAATTGATGTAGACATTTTTCTTTTCGGAATTATGAGAATCCAAGATTTACAAGTTAAGTCTTAATAGGGAAAATGGGAACAAAGTCAATCAGGCAGGATTAGATCCCTGTAATTGGAACACCTGCATATATTATGTATCATAGTTATGGAAAGGAAAGTTTTTATTTATTTATGTAACATTTATTAACCAGGAAAGTCTGACTTGGAATGAAGCCAATTTTCAGTGGAAGCCCGGGGAGAAATGCTCCAGACACATGTCTTTGCAACATAAGAGGAAAGCGGAACACCTGGTGGAAACCCACATGAATGCATAGAGCACATACAGACTCCGGACAGAGGGCACCCCAGCCGAGAATCGAATCAAAAAACCTCTGGCTGTGAGGCAGCAACACAACCACTGCACCAATGCACAGTCCAGATAAGTATTTGAATGAGTGATTTCAGTTTACTAAAACTTGCTTTGTTGAAGTATAAATGGAACTTATGATAAAAATATATTACAGAATTTGAAAGTATTTTGGAAAAAAAAAACAGAAAAACAGGGTAAGTTGGAAACAATGGGCAGTATTTTATTCTTGGTGTACTTTGTTTGTGTCTTTTGGCTTTTCCCGGTTAGGGGTCACCACAGCAGAACTCCGGTCCACTAATGATTGGTAGTTGATTTTTACATGCCGAGTTACCAGCCCTGACACACAACCTTCAATGAAGGTACGCCCATTCATGCATGTCTCCACGCAGAAGACGCTCTAACTGAGAATCAAACCAGACAGCGTCTTACTGTGAGGCGACAACGCTACCACAGCACCACCACCATTCTTGGTGTACTGACGCTCTTAAAAGGGAAAAAGAATCAGTATTAAGGGGATTACAGGATACTAATAAGAAGTTGCTACAAAAGGTAAAAGAGGTTAAGAAAGCAGTACCTGTAAAAAGGGATCCATTTATCCCGTCTTGGCAGGTTTGGAAGAAACTGGGAATGGCCAAAATGCAGAGTCTTCAGAAGAGGATAATAATCCTCCAGTAGCTACTTCACTCCCACCCCCATATTTACCAGTACTGATGGCTCTGTACAAGATTCTGTGGTTTCTCAGACCACTACATTTCAGACAACTGTCCAGTGGACACCAGATCAGAGTTGTGCTGTTACAACTCAACCTAGTTCAGTGTTCAATCCTCATCTTCAGAACAGGCATCCGCAGTAAGGGAGGTTTCTTCTTCTGCTTCTCATTCTCATTTCCAACCAGCCTCTGCCTCTTCAATAGGAGCACTAGTATTTGATACACACATAGCACACCACATACGCTCACACAACAGGGTAGGACAAGAGGTTGTTGCCTCTGGAGAGGATCTTTTGGCACCTCTTAGAGAAATATTGGGGGCTAAATAACAGAGAGCTTGTTTATTGCCTTTGGACCTCTACTAATTTGCATACTATGCCCAAACATTTTCCAAATATTAGAGAAAATTCATTAAGGTTTAAGAAGGAATTAAAAACTGTAATCAAATGTTATAACTGTATTTTGACAGATTTAAACCAGCTGCTTGAGGTAGTTGCTTCAGATGAAATAAGAAAACAGTTACTTGAAAAGGCTGAAATAACAGATTTTACTCTCACAGGGAATGCACTAATAGAAAAAAAAGGACATCATTGTTAAATTAAATTACAGATGTGTGTCAAGTTAGGACAAATTGGTGTAAGATACAAGCATGTAAGCAAAATAAACAAGAAGCACCTGCAAATTATTTTGAGTTGTGTTAAAGCAGTGTTTGCTAGACATTCAGCAATACCTGATTCATGCAGGGTCTGCAAGCCCCTGTACAAAATCAAATAAAGCAAGTGCTTACAGACTGGCAGGGAAATGACTCAGAGTCCTTACTATTCGTGCAAATCACTGTACTATCAGGAGAAAAACAGAGAAAGGATACCGAGGTTAAGCTGTTAACATTGCAAATAAGACAGAAGCCACAAGGGGATGAAGCAGAGGCAGGGGAAGGGGGAGCGGAATTGCTAGAGGATTTACTAAGAGTGCTGGTTGAGGGGAACATGGTACAACTGGTTGGCAATAAAGAGCTGGCAGTGCCCCTTCTGCCTCATCTAATGGATCTTGCTTCAGTTGTCATGAAGCAGGCTATTGGCGAGGAGAATACCCACACAAGATAATGCAAAGAGTCCAAGATGCCTGGACTGAATGACAGCCAAATTATAACAATGCTGCATTTCTTCCACCACTTCCTCAAACTGGGAGGAGTCAGGAATCATCATACTGATTATGTCAGAATAATAAAACAGAAAATAATCTTAATCCTCTGCTGCCAATAGATCAAAAGGGGCCCTATGTAAAGGTAGACATAAATTCTAAGAAAATTCCTTTCCTGGTGGAGACTTGGAGCCACTAGATCTGTATTAAAAGTTACTTCAGATAGTTAGATACCATTATCAAAACATAAAGTAAAGGCAGTTGGAGTAACAAATGCTACTGTTATGTATCTTGTTTCAGAACCTATACCCATTGCTTTAGGAACAATTGAAGAAAGCCATTATTTCCTTGTGAGTGTTACTGCACCAGTAAATTTGCTAGGGAGAGACCTGTTATGTAAACAGGGTTATGCTATTTACTTTACATCAGAAAGAGTGTATTTGGATGTTCCAACAGAATCAGAGGGGTAAGTATTAGCACTCTTAGAAACCCCTGTTTTTATACCTAACTATTATTTTTCCTTAAAATGTTGTATTGCATCATAATAGCTATAATGGTGGCACTGCCATCACTCCCTTCTCTCTTACCCTCTCCTTCTCTATCCTTATATAGGTGATAGTCTATTAACAAATAAAACTTTGCAGAATATTCCCTGCCATCCACATTTTCTTCTTCTCAGGTTTCTCTTTTCTATTCTGTTCCAAAGAAAATATTTATTTATTTATTTAACATTTGTTTACTGGGTAAGTATGACTGGGACAGAACTCATTTTCAACGGAGGTCCAGGGTGAAACGGTCCAGATGCATGCCTTTGGAATGTGGGAAAAAACGTGAGCACCTAGATGAAACCCACGTAAACACAGGGAGGACAAGCAGACTCCACACAGAAGGCTCCCCATCTGAGAATCAAACTGGAGAACCTCCTGTTGTGAGGTGACAATGCTAACCAATGTACCAATGTGTCGCCCAGTAATAACATTGTTTACTTCTTCTTAATTAATCATCCTTTCTGCTGAGTTCGTCTTTTCCTTTCTCACAATCTAGAAATCATGGCCATCCTCCCCATATTTAGTATAATAAGGTACACAATAATATGCAACATATTTTCTTACTCCTCATAAAGAAAACAAATTTAAAACATCCTCCATACCAGAGTAAACATCTATGCCTTGCAATAAACAGTAACTTAGAAAGACATCTGATATTCCCTTTTCCTGCTGTCTCAACAGCAAGAAGAACTCCCATACCCAAGTCCAGTGACTAAATTCATCAATTGGCTTCTGCAAACCTAAAATGACTTTACATGTTTAAATTCAGACCTTATCACTTATATCTCCATGCACATAATATATGCAGATATTGCAAGAAAATGTGCTAATGCTCTTTCTTCTGATGGTTTTACTACAAAATGGGGAATTTATTCTCAGAAATAATACCTGTCAGTAGACCAGATAGAAATAATATCTGTAGTCTCCCATAGTCAAAATGTAGCATAAATGCCTTCCTAGCATAGCAATAGTTTTCCTGTTCTGTTTTAGAACAAGTACAAATGATTGCTGCATCTTGTCCACTGCTTTCTGTTCTTTCTCCTTGACCATGTTATCCACCTTCTGCATGTCGCTTCTCCATTTCTTCCATCTGCTGCATGATATCATCTGCCTCCAGTACCATCTAAGAGTCCAAAGTCACTTTGTCCATGATAGGTTCCTTGTGCAGCTTGAGTTGATAATGTCACTCTAATCCTTCTACCTCTACAGATTCTGATGCCACATCAAGCATATCACAAATATCCTACACCTGTTGCCTTGTTGTGGATAATTTGTTTTCTACACAAAAACAATCTTATAATTTTTCACTTGAAATGCTGTTCATTCTTGTGTCCATTGCAGTAAACACTATCCACCAGCGGTAGACTTTATTACCCTACCACAAAGCACTATACAATTTCCTTGGAGTCCTGACCAAATTACCTCTTGTCATTAATTAAGCCTCTACATCTCCCTTTACAACAAGTTACACTAAATCAGATGATATAAAGTAGGTAAGCAAATACATACATCATTTGCCGATATACCATCCCTTGACAGGAATCCAGCTCTGGAAATGTCTGCAACTCCACACATCATCATGCTTTGTTAGTGAATGACAATTGCACTCCTCTAGCATAATTTAGTCAGTGAATGACAATTTCTGTCTTTTGGCAGAATGTTACCATCTGCATTATGATATGCTTTGTGTGATACATAAGTTATACAACCTTTTAGAGAAATGGTTATGTCAACACAGTGACTGACTATCTGGCTGTGCAGTGTCTCAATGTTACTGGTACAGTCAGCTATATCACATGTAATCATGCCCTGCTATTTAACAACTTCAGCTATAATGCTTCTGCTGCCATCACAAACTGTTTCAGACTCACAATGTATACTGATGGCAACATGCGTTTTGGGGGTAGACTCAAAGAACTTTTAGTATCAAAGAACTTTTAGTAAACTGGATACTGCATTCACCCCTTACTGTAAGTTAGTCTCTTGTAGCCTATGAATGTTATAGACAAACTCAGCTGATGAAGGTACAGCTAGAAACATTTTATGTACAATAGGTAATATAACTGCCATATGCGTACAGAGGGAAGGTCATCACAGAGGAAGGAGAAGTAAAGAGCATGTTACTGGACATGGCAAGTCTGCTTTTCTGCCTTTGGCTGATTGCTGTCTGGAATGCCTGACATACTACCATTGACAGACACATATACAGTGATATGGATATTGCACTGAAGAAGTAAAACTAAAGCAGATTCATTTCTACTGCGAACTCCATCTTATTTAGCAGAGAGAAAAATCTACAAATTATACAGCATTTCAATATAGTAAGTGCATTTTAATACATATGTAGTTTGACAAAAAAAAACAGATAATATGACTTGCTCCTGTAATGAAGCTGAACAACTTTAAAACAAATACTGTGAGTGTAAAAGTCTTTCAGCATCTGAATCTCTAAAAGCTGAGTACAGAATCATGTATATCTGAGGTCAGCTAGTATTGCACCTGCTAACCCATTCACCATATGCTTTTCACCTCAGTTTCACCTTTTTTTTCCATTCATCATCATCAATCCCCTTTTTCCCATTCTTCTACATGGGGTTGGTGTGTTCCATCCACTGTCACAACCTCTCACAATTCAATACCATTCAACGACCTTTTTCATGTCTGTCACAGGTTTTCTATCACACTAACCACCCATCTGTTTTCCACACATACTAGTATTTTCTTCTTGTCTTCTTCCTGTCTCTTGCAAATCTTCCTCACCAAGTGGTCTTTTACTTTCCAGCACATCTGTCCCACCATTGTAATTACACCTCTCAATCTCTCAACACAAGAAATCTGGACAAAGCCAAAATTAATGGGGGGAATAAAAGTCCAAAAATAGGGACATATCTAAAATACAGCTCCTATAAAGTTAGAAAGTTGCTATAATGACAGATTTTATTATATATTTTCTGAAGGATATAAAGTCTGAAACTCAAATGGCTGCCATTATTTAGTATTATTTAGTAACTTCAATCATTTTTGATTTTCCAGAAAAGCACACATTTTATGAGGATCAGACAAAAAAATAAGAGGCAAAAATCTGGGCATTCTGTGAAAATCTGGACAGTTGAGAGGCATGATTGTAATCTATTCTCGTTTACCTTCTTGCCAAATGGAGCTTCTTTAGCTTCTGCTCTTATATCATCATTGCTTCATCTGTTGCACAGTTTGCATCCTACCACCCATTGCAGGAATTTCATCTCCATTACCTACAGCTGTCTCAGCTGCTCTGTTCTTATTGCCCGGGGTTCTATACCATACAGAAGTTCTGATCACAATGCTGTTTTCATTTTTAACTGCAGAATTTTTAATTTTCAACTGCCTGTTGTTAGTCACCTTAAAATACTTGAAAATACTTTAATACTTTCAATCATTTTAAGAAGGAAATTAATGGAAAAGAGATCAATAAAAATACTTTAATTGGAAACACGTTATTGTAATAGCATGCTTGGCAAAAGAAGAAATAAGTGGTGACAGTCATTCAGAGTAACAGGGCTGCTTGCTGTTGTCAGCTAATCAAGGTAAGCCGTAATAAATATTTCTGTTACATAATTAGGTTAATGATTACTGAAGATTGTATGCAAAGGTCCGCTTTTTTATCTTGCTCTGAATCTCCTACAATAAGAGAAAAGTGACATCCACAACAAATCGGGAAAATGTCAATGTGTTACATGAATACAGAGAGGAGAAAGCAATAGGATTATCACTGCGGACCTAAAGTGTGTTGTGTGGAAAGAGAACAAAAACTGGGTGATATTGTACTGTAATGAAAACCTTAATGTTATTGTTTGCTTGCTAGCAAGCATAAAAAAAATCCATTTAAGGGTCCTCTCTTAGTGCATATATTAAAGCCTGACAAATTTATCAAAATGCATATATACTGAGCTCATTGAGACACCTGCATTTTAATGCTAGAATTAAACAGTTCAAGCATTTTAACTAAAGGCACAGTCTACACATTGATATAATGAACATGGAATGCCCTGAGCAACACAATTATCAGTGTCAGAATGCACTCAAAGATTATACACCCCAGTAATTATTATACATACATGAAACTGAGCTTTCATGAAAAAAGATGTCCAGAAGGTCATTCTGCATGACAGATGAAAAGATCACTTCTTGGATAAAATACCTGCAATGAAACTTTATCACAGTTTCATGTTCCAATGCATCTGATACTGACGAATGGAAAACATAGATTATGGGAAAATCAAGAGCCCCCTAGAGGTTCAAGAATATCTCATTCAAAAAGTTGTAATATATCAGGTAAATCAAAAGCTGAGGCTATTTTAGTAATATTTAATTACTGATTTACTAGGCACTTTGTCCCACATCAGACTCTAGTGTAATAATAGGGCATTATTTATAATCACACCCTATGCCCCACAGAACAGCTGTGATAGTGAAGAAAAGAGTGCATTCAGACAGCAGCTGCTGCACCTACTAGATAAAGCAGGACGACATGAATTGGTGCTGATAATGGGTGACCTGAATGCACATATCAGGACAGACAGAACAGGGTATGAAAACTGTCTGGGTCCATATGGGTGGAGCAACAGGTATAAAGAGGAGAGGCCATTCTAAAATTCTGCCTGGCAAATGACTTGATAGTAGCCAGCACATGGTTCAGAAAGAGGACAGTCACAAGATCACATACAAGAGTGGCCAACATGCAAGTCATCTATACTTCCTCCTTGTAAGGAAAGGGCACTGGGGTAGAATCAGTGATTTCAAAGTTATCCCCACTGAAACCATCAGCTCAAAGTATAAACCAGTTGTTGCCACAATCAGCTACAAGCAGTGGCCAGAGAAGGCTGTAAGATCAATAGAGATCAGGCTGAAGACCTAGAGGTTAACTGGAAGTAAACCACAAAAGTTTAAGGAATTACTCAAGGCTTTAGCACCCTCAAGAAGAAGAGGAAATAGACTGAGTTGAAGAAGAATGGTAGTGCCGCAAAACAGCATGTGTGGAAACTACAGAACAGATATGTGGCTGTGCCAGGTATGGAAATAAAGTACATAAAGAAAGTTGGTGGTGGAATGCAGAAGTCTAGGAAGTCACCAAAAGAAAGATGGAGTGCAGGAAAAAGTGGGAGACAGAAAAGATGGACCAGTCTAGGAAGGAATACTGGTTGGCTAACAACCAGACTAAGAAAAGAGTTGCAGTAGCAAAGAAAAAGGCATCAAAGGTACTCTAGCAGCTTATGGAAAGTGACTCAGGAGATGGGACAAAGAAACTCTATCAGGTTGTAAGACAAAGACAGAAAGATAAAGAAGATAGTCAGCAGCCCTTCATAAGGGATGCCAGAAACAACCTGCTCACCTGTCCACAAGACACCAAAGCCAGATGGAAGGAATACTTCCAGTAGCTTCTAAATGAAGAAAACACCGCAGATGTTGTACTGGCCCAGACATAGCCTGCAATGAGAGAAGAGGAGGAACCCAGAACAGCACTAAGGAAAATTAAGTCAGGGAATGCAGCAGGCTCAGATGAGGCCACAGCAGATATAATGAAAATGATGTGTGAGATAGAGGATAAATGGTTCATGAGGGTACTAATAGCAGTATGCAGACATAGGCATATCCCAGATGACTGGAGAATAAGCATACTAGTGCCTGATAAAGTTCTTAAAAAGAAAAATACAGATAGTTCTCATTCCATATAAAGAACAGATGGAGAGTGCATCTGTTTAATGTACCCATTACCTGGGTATTGCAATATGCCTCATTTATTTATTATTACAAGATAATGTGATTTAGCTAGATGAATATGCAGACCACAAATTAGAAGTTCTACTGCATATTTCTTATGCTACATGGCTATTTATGAGGAATCCCCCAAATATATATACAAATACACGTGTGTGTGTGTGTGTGTGTGTGTGTGTGTGTGTGTGTGTGTGTGTGTGTGTGTGTGTGTGTGTGTGCACCTGCGCACATGTATTTGTGAGTCAGACCTCTCAGCTGTCCATGTTTTGGAGGATCATCCATATTTACTTGCCTTATTTACCCCTGCATATGCTGTACTTACTTTTAGAGGTATATCCTTATTTTCAGGCTTGATATACTTTTGCACAATATTCTGCATCCCTTTCATCACACATGAAATTTGAAGCAACCTAGTACACAGAAAAATGCAACACATGGCTAACATAGCAGTGCCACCAATAATTTAAATTAAGAGGACACATTTTATATCTCCCTTTTGCAGAAGCAAAAATAAATGCAATTGTGTGGTAAAATTTTACAATGTAGTTCATTAATGTCTACAGATTGTACAGTGTCTCTGATAATTTGACTATATTTTTCCATTATTTTTGTCACTTTCTATGTTTTAAACATGTTGCTGAGTAATATCCAACATTCCTATTGGAAGTTATGTGCTATTTGCTATTCAAATGTTATGATAATTAGCTGGCCAGATGTTTGGATGGACATACATTGATTTCACAGGCCTTTGTTCCTTATTTTCAATGTCTGCAGATTGAAAAGTATGATGCACCTTATGTTGCTTTGTGTTAATTAACATACCATGGCACATTGCTTTGCCTGCCCTATCATATTTTCTTTGGCCTGTAATTATACTAAAGAGTATGTAAATTATTGAATGATTTCACAAAGGGCAGTTTCAGGTGTACTCTCCAGTCCAATTGGTGAATCTGGGCATTTTGAGGCAATGTTACAATTGCTCATGTACACAGACACCCCTCTCCTCCTACCACCAAACACTAATACATGCGAGAGATGCAATTATGCACCCAAACTGGAGGCTAAGCTCTCCCAACCCAAGACTGGATCAGACAGTCAAGAGGAGAAGGGAAATACTTGCATCACACCACCAGTCTCACATAGACCCATTAAACCAGCAGCGGCAAAGAACACACATAAATACATGAAAATATACCCAGAGGATCTAAATAAAAATCTGCAAAAGCAACAGAGACCTCCAAAGCAGACATCCAAGCAACCTCCACCCCCAACACAAACCATGAAACACATACTTCATAAAACCAGTGTGCCACACATTCATAGCCCTTAAGGCAAAATAACATACCCAAAACACTAGTAATAGGTGACTCTATAGTCAGGCACGCTGACGTCCCACTCACTAGGCTGAATAAGGAGAAGGTTACTGTTAGCTGCCTGTCAGATGCCAGGATCTACCACATAACACAAGCACTCAGGTCACTCCAGAACAAGTACAAATATGACTCTGCCATTGTCCATGTTGGTGTGAATGACCCGAGCCATACCTCCATGGACTACATGAAAAGAGACATGGAAGAGCTCTCTGATGACGTAGCCCAGGTAGGTATGACCCTGACCCTGAGTAGCATCCTGTCTTCACCAAGAATGATACCACGGTATAAAGAAAAAATTATCAATGTCAACAATTGGCTAAGTTTCTGGTGTCATTCAGAGGGGAACCAGTGTCTGTCCACCTGGGATGACATGCTCACTAGCCACGCTGCTTCACTAGAGATGGCTTGCACCTGCACCTTTAAGCTTTCAAATACTGGCCAAGGTTCTTGCCACCCCCATAGTGCCTTTTTTAGGCAAGGCTCAAAAGACAAACCCACCACTGTAAATAGCATAAGTAACAAAAAACTGAGGGTAATGCTACTCAATGCCAGAAGTCTAAACCTCAAAATGCATGCACTCAAGGCACTCCTCTGTATGGAGAATATATATATGTGCAGTAACAGAAACCTGGTTTAAGGCTCCAGAGAGCACCCCAGCACTACCAGGCTACAACTCATACCATACATTTCAGCCACAGAACCTGGACCAAAATGCAAAAGGTGGGGGCGTTTCCATATTCATCTAGGATACCCACACCTCCAGGTTAGTGGTACAGCACGATGCTTCAGAGATCATCCACGTGCAACTAACAATGGGCAAAACTGCAATTCAAATTGTAGCTTGATACAGATCACCCGCCATGTCCCAGGACCACCATTCCACATTTCTGGAAACACTGGTAAACATAAAGGTCCTACCAAACACCCTAATATTGGGTGATTTCAATTACCCAAACATTAACTGGGAGAACTACTCAAGTACTAACTCCCTTGCCCAACATTTCCGAGAATTTATAAACTCAAACACCCTGGATCAACTGGTCAACACTCCCACCAGAGGTGACAACATATTGGACCTGGTCATCAGCAACATGGGCGACTGGAGTTCCGCACCAGAGGTCAATCCCTTGCTGGTTAGATCTGACCATAAACAAATCACTCTGGATGTCCACATTCCGCCCCCACCCCCGGACAAGGAAACCACTGTGAAAAACCTTTAAAAAGCAAACTTCATGTTACTTAAGACGGAGGTGGAAAATTTCACATCCCCCATGCTAAAGGATAACACTGTCCAAGCTGCAAAATCCTTTACTAATGCATTCTATGGGCACCTACAAGAATGCATGGATTGTGCTATCCCAAGCAAAACCAAGACTCACTCCTCCAAGAAAAAGCAATCAGTCTGGTTGACCCCTGCCATAAACAAGTTATACAATAGAAGGAGGAAACTGTTGCAGAAAAGAGTAAATTCCCAAGAAGGGAAGACATCCCTGATCAGTATCAGCAAGAAACTACGATCCCTCATAAAATCATCCAAGGCGAGCTTCGAAAGAAAAATTGCCAAGGACTCCAAAGATAACCACAAGGCATTCTTTAGCTATGTCAAGAATCTAAGTGGCAATGCTCAGATCTGCACAGAGTTAGTGCAGAATGGCACAAAATACACTGAACCGACCGATATCGCTAACATCCTGGCAGACAGGTTCAGTGCAAACTTCACCCCCTCTCACCCCCAAAAGGGCCCAAAATGATACCAGAAGAATGCATACCCCTGAAATCACAGACACTCAGGTTAAAACAGCCCTCTCCAAAGCCAAAAACACAGCATCAACGGGACCGGATGGTGTCCCAGGCTGCGTCCTACATGAGCTCAAAGACAAACTAACCCCTCACCTAAACACACTGTTCAAACTCAGCCTCTCCACAGGCAATGTAACCATAGAGTAGCACACAGCAATGGTTATTCTGTGCCACAAAGGTGGAGCCACAACAGACCCCGGGGACTATTGCCCTATAAGCTTGACTAGCTTGGTCTGCAAGGCTGTGGAGCTAATCATCATGGAACTCATTAACAGAGACATTGGGAACCTCCCAACACTGGACCCTACCCAATTCAGCTTTGTTAAGGGCAGATCATGCCTCCTAAACCTGGTGGACTTCTTTGAGACAGTTACCAAGGCTATAGATGAGGAAAAGGTGGTATACACAGCCTACCTAGACCCCACAAAGGCCTTCAGCACCATTCCTCATTATGTTATGATAGACAAGCTCACCAACCTGAACATAAACCCCTATGTCACAAGATGGGTTGCCAACTGGCTCACGGACAGAACCCACATGGTGAGAGTTTCGGGAGCTAGGTCCGACTCTAAACTGGTTGCAAGTGGCATTCCCCAGGGCTCAGTCCTAGGACCCCTCCTGTTCAGCATGTACTTCTCAGAGGTACAGGCAAGCACAGGAGGATTATGGCTGACCAAGTTCGCAGATGACTGCAGACTAGGGGCTATAACTGACTATCTGGCTGACACAGACATCCTCCAAAAGGGTCTCACCGAGACGGATACCTGGTGTCAAAATCATGGCCTCAAGCTAAATGCCAAAAAGTGCATAAGCATCCCCTTTGGAAAAAAACTAAGTACCCACAAACTACCACATAGGTGGTAGTCCCCTACATACGGAAGACAAAATAAGGGATCTGGGGTCCCAAGTAGATAGTAATCTCTCCTTTGATAATCACATTGCCAGAGTAGTTAGGAAATCCTTCTATGTGGCCCATCTAATCACAAAAGGGATCACATCCAGATCAAAAGAGGTCATTGTGCCCCTCTACTCATCACTCATCAGACCCATCATAGAGTACAATGCCCCATTTGGGATGTACCTTACAAGACATCTGCAACAGCTGGAAAGACCACAGAAGTACCTCACCAAGAGGATCACTGGCCTCAAACAGATGCCCTATGCAGCTCGACTGAAGAAACTCCAGCTGTACTCAGTTGCATACCGCCCACTCAGGGGTGATCTCTGCCTGACATACAAGGCCATGTACAACCCAGAATTGATGGACATGCTCCACCTAAAGAAAATCATATCCCCTCAAGCCACACACTCTAGGGATCTAAACCTCATCACAACAATAAATAGGACGTGCTGGATGGATAGATTCCTGTCCCAGAAACTTCCCATGCTTTGGAACAAGATTCCAATCTACATTAGTAGAGCTCCTCGCTAACACTCTTCTAGAGAAACCTTGACAAGTGGATGGGAAACAGAAAGTTTACTCCAGGGATCACTTCAGTGGCTCTGCTGGACATATGCACAGGGAACTAATCTAAGGGGGTGGTGAAAGGGAACACATTCTGGCTAGGCTTACAAATGCCTTCGGGCAGATAGCGTAGTACCTACCTATGAACCTACGACCCTCTTTAACATGCTAGTAAGGTTGTTCCCACAAATCTGCAAGCTGGACTCAAACAATTTAGGGTCTGTGAACTGCCAGATGTACAAGCTTGTGTTAGAAGAGTCAGATGAGCCAAGATCAATTTGACAACATCTACTGAATAACTGAGTAAGTGAGAAAATCACAGAAAAATATTTACTTCTGCTTATCGAGTACTGTAAACCTTTAGATTCTGTAGACTATGATAACATGTTGCAATTTTTTAGAGAAATGGGGATAGAGGCTCACCATATTTGCTTCTGGGGAATATGTATGCAAAAAAATTATGTAGTGGTTAGAACTATTGAAGGAATAATTGACTGGTTGAAGACTGAGAAAAGAGTGTAACAAAGCTGTGTCTTGTCATCCTTAGCATTCAAATTATAGGGCTAGCCACCTGGCAGTTTAAACAATGGCTCTGTGTGATATGGTCACATTGACACCCCAACTCCATGTAAAAATGGGAATGGGAGAGGGGTGGTTGGTGATGACAACAACATTAAGTATATCGTGCAAAATGCTGGTTTAGGTGACTCAAGTAATGGAATCAAAAACTGTGGAAGATATATTAACAACCTATGATAAAAAGGTAATGACAATCTGAAGACAAGGAGCTGTTGAAGAGCATGTTGATAAAGATGAAAGTAGGATCCACAAAAAAACCCACAACAACTGGCTTGTTCCTCATCATAAAAAAGTAAAAATAAAGTGAAAATCAATTATTTGCAAATAGTGAGGAAGAAGTGAAGACAGTGACAAATTTTTATCTAGCTGAGCTTAAATATCTCCAAAGTTTGTGTTTGCAGACAAGAAATTAAAAAACATGCTTCTTGGAAGGAGAGCTATTGCAAATCAAGATACAATTTTAAATAGCAAAGATATTACATAATCAACAAAGGTCTATTTAGTCAAACGTATGGTTTTCCAAGTAATAACATATAGCTATGAAAGTTAGACTATAAATAAGGCATATAGACTGGAAAATCAGTGTTTTTTTAGCTGTGGTGTTGGAGAAGACTTTTGAGAATTCTGTGAACTGCAATATCAAATCAGTGAATACTTAAGGAAATAAACTCTCACTGTTTCCTGGAAGGTCTGATAGTAAAACTAAACTTTAGATTCTTTGATCACATCAGATAAAGACATGATTCACTTAAGAATGTCAACAGAGTTTCCCCACTAAAAGAATCCATAAATAACACATCCTCTGCAGACTGCCTCATAGCCCTATCCCTGTATTCTGTCTCCTACACACTGGTGAGAGGAGATCTATGACTGGCATACAAGGCATTGTTATACCCCACACTGATGGACCTCCTGCATATTTACAAAACAAACAGAAAAATAATTAAACCTTGCCTGTGATATAAATAGGACCTGCTGGAGAGAAAGGTATGTTTCCATAGACCACCCTGTCTCTGCAACAGGCTCCCCATCCATGTGAGGCAGAGATCCTCCCTAACCCATTTCAAGTGTAACTCAGACAATTAGATAGGAAACAAGAAATCCTGATTAGACACCTATATCTCTAATGGGCACAGGCAGCTTATAAATGGTTCATCTCCCAGGCCTCAGCTTGTAAATGTTTCATCTTTCAAGCACCTGATTACAATTATCAATAGTAACAGAACTTGTCAGAAATTTGGGATGAATGGCTAGGCTTGAAAAGGCTATTGTGGTAATTATCCTAGTACACACCTATTGACTTATAAATCTGTGAAGAATACACTGATGTTGGGAAAGATTGAAGTCCAAAGAATGAGGGAACAGCAAAGCAAAGGACAGACAGGTTTACTGAAATAATGAATATAAAGTTACAAGAATTTAAATAAGCAGTTGCTGAAAGACAGGCCTGATGTGTTAAAGCTGAAGCCACAAATGCATAAATAATAATATAGAAGTTAGAGTGGGAGTCATAGAGATGTGCTGTACATTTACACAGAACCTAAACAGCACCATATTTACACATAGTGGAGAATAGACGGTACTTTTCCGTTATCGGGGCAACACTTTCAATGCGATTGTTCAGCTGTAATCCAGTTCCTTCACATGTCTGTACCACATATCTGTAAAAATCATTTGTTTTAATAATAAATTTTAAAAAATAGAAGTTATTTTTAATTTTTACACACATCTTGTTAATAGACGTGTTAAGGTAGTAGATTACGGCTGAATGATCACATTGAAAGTGCTGCCCTGATAAGTTACAAAGACAGAAAGTAAAAAATAAACATACATAAAATTTGGAAAACCTGTCTTTTTTTTCAATAGTCATAATATGCTTGCCCTTGTAAGATAACAATATATTTGTACATCCTAGCAATGGTTATTTCCCATTGTCAGTGAAGCCTAGCTAAATCAATACCTGAGGCTTTAAAAAAATGCTTAGTGCCGAACAGCTGTTCCGTGATTCTGATTGCATCTTTGTAGCTGCAAGACACCAACTAAGTTTAATTACAGATTAGGACTTTATGAAGAATATGTTTAATAGTATGCATATTATGGATAAATACATGTTATAGTATGCATATTATGGAGAAATTGATTTGTTTTATTTTGTACTACTCTGTTATCAGCCAAACACTTTAAATGTGGTTGCTGACCTCCAAATCCACTGTCAAACCATGTATTTTTGATGTTAATCTTAACAGGTGTGTGTAAAATAATTTAATGGATAATATTTAAAAAAGAAGCTGCAACACACCTAAGATTAACATAAAAAAGACATGGTTTGACACTGGATTCGGAGCTCCGAAACCACATTTAAAGTGTTGCCCCGATCACGAAAAAGTACCAAACAGACTAATAACAGCTATAAAGTGAGACAGACATGCAGCACTCCTGACAGTTAGCTCCAGTCATTTCCATATAGATGACCAGCATAGCAAAACATGTGCAGACACATGTAAGAGAAAGACATACATAGAAGCAAAAGGCACAATGTATATAGAAGCCAACATTCACCTTGTGTGAATCGCAATTTAGTTAAAAATGTTACTACACAAAGTACGCCATATGTGAATGAAGCAGTGTATTGTGGTATACATGGAAGCTATACTGCATGTGCTTATGAGGCCCAGGGTAGGATAGCCTAAAACCATGCACAGTGACATACAGCTATACAGCAATGGCATCAGCTCTGATATTGTATTGTCTCACATTTTCATTTGTGTAATATATAAAAGGAAAATAAAAAGGTGTATTTAACTTAGAATAAACAAAGAAACGTTTTAAATGTAATGCTTCCTCCACATATATTTGAAGAGACTTATAAAGTACTCTGATTTCAAAAATATCTAGCTTTTCATCGTTACATCGGGTGAAGGAAATAAGAAAGGTCTTTGAATTTTCTGCTTATGGAGTATATTTTTCTACCCTTTTTAACAAATTACATCTGTGCCATTTTATTAGTTCATCTGCCATTCCTGCTGAGCTATAGTATACTGATTGTGTGAGACTACACTGAGTGCTAGGCAACTGAATTACATTGCAATATACTGCAATAACAGCAGCTTGTTATGAAATTGTATATATATTTTCCTTCACTGCATCATCCCTTCAAGTATTCAGGTAAGAAGATATTATGAGAATAGATGACTTGACTGAGGAATGTTTGTTTAAATCACAGAATCAGGTAATTTCAGTAATAATCCAGTGAAAGGGATATGGGTCTGCAGAGTTATTGTTCATTCTCCTAAAACAGCAACCTTGGGTTAATTTTATTAAATAGTAGGTTGTGGAAGACATAGCCATTTATATAGCTGGATGAAAGAACATGACCCATGATTATTTTCCCTGCATTTGTATCAAACTGACTTCTGTTTTTTGTTTCTTTTTTTATTGAATGTCCATTTGGATACATACCGCAGTCAAATAGTCAACATTCAGATATTATACAAAACCAACATCTCATAGTGTTTATTTTCTAAAATGTAATTTCTGCTTTTTTGGCAATGCATGTGCATGAAGAAGAGAACTCACTCTGAATTATGCATCATGGAATTTCAATGCAGAATATTTAAAATGGATGTTATTCTTAGCTGTGAACTACAGCAACTCGGCGATACGAATAAAATAAAGAGTTCAGTGTAAACCTATGGGGAGAGGAGTGTTGTCCAACTGAGAATAATTGCCAGAATTGTTTATTCCATTTGGACTTATATTGCAGGAATTCTACCACTTAGAGTTCCAGACTTCAATATTCCATAGCAGAATATGAAAAGAGTGATGTGCAAAGGTGTAGTACTGACAAGCATTAGCTATCAGTTTATTTGATAATAATTATAGCTGTAAATACTTGCTAAGTTGCTTGTAATCATGTATGCATGCATTCAGGCCAGAAACTCCTTACAATTCAACAGTATATGATTAAAAATATATGCGCAGTAATTTTGACTCTTTGTATTGATTGCATTCTTATAATGTGATGTTATTGTATTCAGGTACCCAACAAGTTGTCAACAAGGCCACATCATATGAATTGAACCAACCATGATTGCAGAAAATAGCAGAATTTGACTGAAGATAGTGAAATGTACTCTAAAGTGCAGCAGGTGAATAAGAAGCAGCTATATTGACTAAGATGAATGTTTGACTGCCTGTCTAAACAATTTTTTGTACAATCCTAAGACCTTGCCTAATGATTCCACTACTGACCCCCAGTCATCCCATTTATTTTAGAGGCATTGGGGTCAGCCATTCCCACGCTGGCCAAGAGTCTTATATTCCATTCATTCCTAGTCAGGAATTCTGATAAGTCCTTCCTTTCCCTACAGTCATGTGACAAAGAGTGGGGCATTTTGGTGGTCCTGGGAAGCTACCTAACTCAGATAAAAACAAACAAGCTTAAATAGCCACATCTTTTAGTTAACATAATTATTTTTTGTCTACTAACAAGCCAATTTTCTGACCACAATCATGAAATAGCTTAATAAGTAATTTGTTGTTACTTAATTTAAAAAAAAAATCTAGTGTTTTGAAACAAAAATAAACACATCTACTATTTTCAATGAGAGCAAAGAAGTTGCAGATAAGAAAAACAAAGTTAAAAGTACTATATTATGATATTGTAGATGAAAAATAAAAACAATCAAGCAAGCAATAACTGTACTTTGGAATTAAACTGACACCATTCAGTACCACTGTATGAACATGTGTTCGCATATTGTAAACAGTAAGTAAAATACAGATAGCTGAATATGAATACAGATGCAAAAGGGATGAGCATGTGTGAGCTGACTATTAATGAGGTCTAACTGGATGAGTATATTCAGCTCATTCCATACCCCCACTTTTGAAATTAACAGCAGCTAGGCTTTAAATAAATTAGTTTATTTTCCCAAGGTATTACTTTAGATTTTATCAATGAGAGAGGTATTTTTAAATTTGTTTTTAAACAAATTTCTTAGGTATCCTTTTTTCTATATTTATTCTATTTCTATTTATATTATTAGTTATATTTAATACAGTATTTTAGCCAGTAGGGGTAGTAATTTAATACATTTTATGGTAGTGATTTGCCTCTTCCTCTTTTACGTACTTACATTCTTTTTATATATTTACATAGTTTAATATAGATGCATATTTCTTACTTTGCATTTATTTCAGGTGACTCTATTTCTTATTTTAAATGTTATTTTATATGTACGTTTGTTGTCCTTCCATTGGAAGTATTCTCTTTATTGTAATAGGTTTTATTGGGTGGTTTATGGCTTTAAAAATATAATGGTTGTGAGTTAGTTAATTGATTTTAATAACTAATTGAGGTCTATATTTAAATGAATGTGATGAATTGTAATATTATCTGATGAAGTCTCAAGGGTTATGAGATCAAAAATGCTGTGATTTAAGTTAAGCATTTTATTAGCTTTTTGTTTTCTTGTATGTTCGAACTGCGAGTGAACTAAAGAGACTTTTTAAGGTGATTTTCTAAACCTGTGTTGTGTTATGCCTCTAGAGTGCAGTTTTTTTTTTTTTTTTTTTTTGCTTTATAGAAGGTTGACACCCAGTGTGCTCTCTGCATGATTTTCCATTTGTTTGTATCATTCAGATGAGTGCTTACTGACTTTTAACCCAATGACATCACTTTATAAGAACATAATCAATACAAAGAGTCAAAGTTACTGTGCATATATTTTTAATAATGCACTGTTGAATTATACTGGAGTTCCCGGCCAGGAAAGCATGCATACATGATTATAAGCATCCATGGAAGAATACATAACCTTTAATAAGAGAGTAAAACTGTACTACACAGATAACAGTATCCCAAGTGACAAAAGTGTGCGACTTTTGCTGAACAGAAGTGTCAAAACAAACTGGTTGTTATTCAGTATGATAGCACCAGCTAAACAGTATAAAATCATTCAAATAAAAGCAAAGGTTTTATAAAGACATTTAAGTTTCAAATAATTTCAGATTCCATAAAATAAATCAAATAAATTACAAAAGTATTCATGGAATATGTGGTGACATTACATAGGCTAGCAGAGCACTGCAGTTAGATGAAGACTGGAAAACTTACATGAGACATGTTTTTGTGTCATATGTTGCAGAGACACACTAAAGAGACTGTTGTCTAAGCAGACTAATGTGATCAAGCAGTAACACATTGACCTCAATGGAAACAGCAAACAATCATGCAGTTCCATTATAGGAGGATGTGGTGGTGTATTCTGTCAACAGAATGACCATTAACTCTCCCAGAACAAACACAGAATTTGCTGCAGAATGCTATATAAAACTGATGTGCTGGATTAAACAAAAACTGTATAAATTATGAGACATGGGTTCATACTGACAAGATGTATAGGTGGAAAACAGTAAATTGAAACTGAATGTCACAAATAAGGTAGAGTTTAATTTACATTTTACTGATTTATAGAATATTTATTTATGTATTTATTTTTGTTAACTGGGTAAGTAGACTGGTCCAACAATCCTTTTCAGCCGCAATCGAGCCATCAGGCAGGGATATGCAGTATAATTCAGGCAGCTAGACTGATGCACCAGTAGTACAAAGCAAAACACAAAAGAAACAGAGCATTACATGGAGGAACAGCACACTGCAAAAATACATTTTTGTAAATGAAATTTACAGAAATAAATGCATGGATTATATGTTAAATGTATAACACCTTATTAGAGATAAGGTACATGATATGTACACTTTTAAAGTATGAGCAGAGCATTAGGGACTAATGGTGTAATAATTATTGACTTTGACATATGCAGTATTGATGCATGAGCAGATTCTTCAGTTTACACAAGTCTGTATGGGCTATAACATTTGCATAACTTGAGCTATGAGAAGGAAGAAATCCAGCCACCACTTTGAAAGGATGTACACTTATATATATCAGCAATATGATCTGTGTGTGTGTGTGTGTGTGTGTGTGTGTGTGTGTGTGTGTGTGTGTGTGTGTGTGTGTGTGTGTGTGCATGTGTGCGTGCGTGTGTGTGTTTAAGAACAGATATAAATTGCAATTTCTTTTTGATTGATATAGGAAGTTCCAGGAGGCTGATGTCATTTTGGAAAAGGATTTCTTATATAAATTCAGGATGCATTTGGGTCCCAGTTGCAGGGGGGGGGCGCTGAATCATAGTTGTAATGTACTTATGAATGATAACTTAATTTGAAAGGTTTCATCTAGGGCTATAGAATTGGAAGAGACATGGGTTCATACTGACAAGATGTATAGGTGGAAAACGGTAAATTGAAACTGAATCTCACAAATAAGGTAGAGTTTAATTTACATTTTACTGATTTATAGAATATTTATTTATGTATTTATTTTTGTTAACTGGGTAAGTGGACTGGTCCAACAATCCTTTTCAGCCGCAATCCAGGCCATCAGGCAGGGATATGCAGTATAATTCAGGCAGCTAGACCGATGCACCAGTAGTACAAAGCAAAACACAAAAGAAACAGAGCATTACATGGAGGAACAGCACACTGCAAAAATACATTTTTGTAAATGAAATTTACAGAAATAAATGCATGGATTATATGTTAAATGTATAACACCTTATTAGAGATAAGGTACATGATATGTACACTTTTAAAGTATGAGCAGAGCATTAGGGACTAATGGTGTAATAATTATTGACTTTGACATATGCAGTATTGATGCATGAGCAGATTCTTCAGTTTACACAAGTCTGTATGGGCTATAACATTTGCATAACTTGAGCTATGAGAAGGAAGAAATCCAGCCACCACTTTGAAAGGATGTACACATATATATCAGCAATATGATCTGTGTGTGTGTGTGTGTGTGTGTGTGTGTGTGTGTGTGTGTGTGTGCGTGCGTGCGTGCGTGTGTGTGTGTGTGTGTGTGTGTGTGTTTAAGAACAGATATAAATTGCAATTTCTTTTTGATTGATATAGGAAGTTCCAGGAGGCTGAGGTCATTTTGGAAAAGGATTTCTTATATAAATTCAGGATGCATTTGGGTCCCAGTTGCGGGGGGGGGGGGTGCTGAATCATAGCTGTAATGTACTTATGAATGACAACTTAATTTGAAAGGTTTTATCTAGGCGAGGCTAAGCATTAAGTCCCAATGTTTTGTGTTGAGGTTGTTGTCTATACCTGACATAATCAACTCTTATAGCATTTGCGAGTTATGTTCATGCCATTTATATTTGGGTGGGAGGTTGGGAATGAGTTATTTGTAGGAGTTCTTGGATTTTTTATTACACAACTGAGTGCCGTCTACACTTTGTAATGTTCTTTTTCTAAGGAAGGTTTAACAGTTGATTTTATAATAGTCATTCACTTCTCTAACATGCAAAGTTGTGTTCTGCTCACATGTCCTTTTTTGGATTGTTAACAGATGTTTGAATTTAGAATGTTATTTTATTTTATAGGTACCATTTCATACACGTGTGTATTACTAATCCTGTTATATATTCCAGGCAAAAAGTACATTTTTCCCCCTTATTCATTTCTGTGATTGTCACGGAGAGTGTACGTTGAAGAATTTACATTTATATACTAGATTCCTGTACAGCTAAACAATGTTTTATCTTAGTGAAGTACAATTATTTACATATAAAGATAATCATTTATCTCTTCACTACAGATTCATCATTTGGTTAAAGCTGCTGATAAAGTTTTATACTCTGGGCTTACCTTTGTCTGATGCCCACAGACACAGCTAGTTCACGGGTAAGGAAATGCTAATAATTTTGCATTTATCATTGTTACTGCTTGTATGTGCTTAGCTTCTTATCTTTTCTCTTAGGTCTTAAGTGTGTATTCAATTCTCAACATCCTAGGCTGGACTATAATATACTGTGTATGCCTTCATCTACCAGGATCATACCCAGCTGCAAGTTCTTCATTTTACTCTTCATCTGTGTCGGCTGGCTCTATTGGATCTGAACTGTAGTACTTGGACTTGCTCTCTCTGTTACAACAGTTTCCTAACAAAAACATTATGCAACACGGCACAAACTGTCAGTATTTTGATAGGGGTGGCTGGCTCTTATGGCAGGGTGCCTGCAGATGTCTCTAAGCATCAGAGATGTGACTTGAGCATGCCAAAAACACACTGTATAATATTCTCAATTTGAGGCTGTGCATCACTGTACTCTTGCTCAATGGGATTGTGTGGATTTCTCATGGGTGTCATAACCTAAGGTTCCAATGCATAACCTGCATCCTCCACTAGAGGTCTTTGTATGAAGCCAACCGTAAAAAATCTTAGATAGAGGTCACACTTAAACCATATGTGGGAGTCATGGAAACTGCCATGGTTACCTGCATACATATTATAGATGATCCCGAGGGCATTACAGATCACCTGAAAGTTGATACAGTGATAGCCTTTTCTGTTAATGTGCCTCCTTCCCTGTGCCTTCCCTGTTCACCAGCTGGAGCTTTTATTTCTACATGAGTGCAGTCTAAGGTCCCCAGAGTGTCAGTGAAATGTGCTATGACATAGAAATGTTGCATGGTGGTAGCTCTCTCCTATGGGGTACTGGGGGAATCTGATATGCTCTCTTACACATTGCAGTATTGCATTGTGAAATTGATGTAATATTCTTCAGACTGAGTTCTTTGACACACCCAATGTGTCTCCTGTGGGTTTCTAAAGGTGCGTGTAGCTAGTATAAATAATGTTACACATACCTTAGTTTCCACTGGGATGGGTTCTTCACAATTTCCAAGGGGCCTCAAGTGAGGGCAGCACATGTTGATTATCTGCTCTAGGGTTTCCCTGACCCCTCTGTCGTGGTCTATTATTTCAATCTCATGAGGTCCGTGATAGGTCAAATATGATCTAAGCACTCTATGCCTTCTAGGCCAAGGTCTACAATAGCAGCAGCAATATATATTAAAACCTCCTGCACAAAAGGATTAATGATAACAGCAGTAACCACCAAGTGTGTCCATGGCTGTATTCCAGAGAGTATTGGGAATTCAAGGCTAAAGGAAATTCAGCATGTAGGGTCGCATTTTATATATTCCTGTATCACCACCATATTTGCTTAATAGCATACAATTCAATTCCTTATTGCTTGATTAGCATATTCTGCCACTTACCCTTGTTTTGCAGCTGTTTAATGAATAGCAAACAACACTCTTACTGTTGATCCTAACAAGCACATACTTAATGTGATGCATAGGCTTTCATGAATCTGGGCCATACTCAAGACTGACATTCTATTTATTTATTTTTTTATTTTACATTTGTTGACCGGGCTAGTCTAACTGGATACATGTCCATTTTCAGTAGAGGCCCGGGGAGAAAAGCTCCTACAAGTTACAAAGACAAGTATGCAATATAACAGTAGTCAAGTTTACAAAAAAAATTGTTAGATACAATAAAAAATGACATGAAATAAAAACCCTTAGTAACAATTTTCGTAAGGGATACTGGGTATAATCAGTCAGGGTTGGAGCAGGGACAAAGCCAATGATTCTTTAGATATTCTTTAAGATGCTTTTTGAATAGATGTGTGGAGGCAAGTGAAGACAGTTCAATTGGAAGTTGATTCCAGCTTTTTCCTACTGTGTTGGAAGAGAGCGAGTCCCCTGCTTTGTTGTTTGATTTGACATTAGAAACTAGAGGTTTGCTAGCTGAGCGAAGTGTAGGGAGATTTTTGTAGGGGTGATTAGATTAGTGAGGATTGGTGTATTATTGGGATGATAGAGGATTTTTTGGGTTATCACAAGTTGCTGATAGAGTAGCTTATTATGCAGTTCAAGCCATCCCAATTGTTTGAGGTTATGACAGTGGTGAGTTCTATAGGGGGAACAGGTAGCAAATCTAGCTATGTTGTTATAACAGGTGGAAAGTTTATTCATGTTATTTCTAGATAGATTAGTATAAATAGCAGAAGCATAGAAGAGGGTAGAGGAAAGGTGGGTCTGTGCAAGAGTAAATCTGGCTGGAGGGGTAAGGAAGGGCTTGATTCTATAGAGAGTGCCTAATTTTTTGTTGACAGTTTTTATTGTTGAATTAATGCATTCATCGAAGGTAAGGGAGTTGTCAATTGTGACTCCCAGTAAGCGGGTAGAGGTATCAGGGACTATATTAGTGCCATTGCTAGAGGTTACTGTGAAGTTAGGGACAGATGACTTAGGAGTAGGAGCAAAGAGTAGTAGCTATTTTTTTTGGGGTTCAGAAGGAGGCAGTGTTGCATGAACCATTTTCAACAGTGTTTAATACTGATTGGGTTTGGAGTTGGAGAGAGTGAATGGATTTGGCAGAACTAATTAATGTCGAGTCATCTGCATATTGGATGCAAGTGGCTTGTGGAATATTGGTATGTAGATTGTTAATAAATAATGAGAAGAGAAGAGGACCTAAAATAGAGCCTTGAGGTACACCGATTGTCACTGGGAGGGAAGAAGAAAGGGTATTATTCCAAAGGACAGCCTGCTGTCTGTTTTCAAGATAGGATTTAAACCAAAGAAGTGATTGTGAGTCAAGTGATTCGGCTTTTAGGATTTCAATGAGTAAGTTGTGGTTCACCATATCGAAGGCCTTAGAGAGGTCTAAAAATAGGGCCGAAGAGAAAGTATTGTTGTTGCGATTTTCATTAATAGAGTTGGTGAAGGATAGTAGAGCAGTAGTAATGCTGTGGAATGGTCTAAAGCCATGTTGGCAATTGGCAAGCAGATTATTGTGCATAAGGTGGTCAAGTAGTTGTCTATGTATGCATTTCTCCATTATTTTAGCAATGGGTGAGAGTAAGGCTATAGGCCTAAAATTAGATAGCTCAGTAGATGAGCCGCCTTTGTGTAAGGGGATAATGTGGGAAACTTTCCATATGGATGGGATTTTGCTTTCAGAGATAGTTCTATTTATAAGGATGGAGATGGGGTAGGCAATGGCTTTAGCTGCTATTTGTAGGTATTCTGCTGGAAGGCAATCAGCAGACGGGGTGCAGGGTTTGAGTTTTTGAAGGAAACTTCTATTGTCTTGGAACTCACTGCATTTCAGTGGTTTAACAGATGTAAAATGAGTGCCTGAAGGTGAGTAGTGGTTTAACAGGTGCAAAATGAGTGTCAGGGGTTGAGCAGATTTCGAACACGCTGAAACTGTGTTCCCCTAGCTGAGCTGAGCGTAATATGCATGCTGACAGCCAAATGAAGCGTAAACCAGCGTAACCTGTTTGCGCGGAGCTGTGCACCGCGCCAACAAGCTAACCGATGGGCAACGTTGAGCAAGCTGTAACAAAACTGCCTTTACACAGACACACCCCCTAGCCTGTCTAGACAGTCATAAAATATAAAAAGCAGTGGCCAGGTTTGAACCCAGGATACCATGCACCATAGTCAAGGTACTGAACCACTAAGCCATGACAGCTGTACTTAGAAATGCAGTAATAGCAAATATATAGGAATGAATAGAAAGTGGAGCATGACAAAGCAGGTTTTGTGAAGTTGATACAAACCAAGCTATGAAGAAACAAAGATGGCCAGCAAGATTAGCAGTTGAATATGCAGCCAAAGACCAGATAGTGAATAATCAGACTTTTTATTGTAAATAAAACAGACCGGTTTCGGCAATAAAATGCCTTCTTCAGTGTTGAGCAAATAACATAATAAGAATGCAAATTTATACAAAATATTGGCCAATAGGCACAAGAATGTGCTGTTAGACCTCATGAATAATGTATGATATATTCTGTACAAGCAAACACAAAACTAGGAACATGGTAAAATAGTATATGATGCCCTAAATCAATATTTCCAAACATCACAAAAAACAATAGTGTACTATGGAACCTTAAGGGCTATAAATATACATAGTAAATATGTAACTCCATAGTCATAATTCTGCTAGATATTTGAAAAAATAAATAAAGGAAAACCTATGTGGGGCATATTTCAAAACCAGACATAAAAATAATTCTGGTTACTTTTAACAATGTATATATAAACATATATATGAATATATATCTATATCTAAAAAACCATTCAGAAAATATTAGGCCTAATACTGTTAATAGATAAAATGAAATTCAGTACCTCCTACTGCATTGGCTAACAGTTAACACTGATCATTGGGACCAGGTGGGAGCGTGATGCCCAAAATAATTGTCCAGTATCTCTCTTAGTAATACCTGATACCTTGCAAAAATACAAATAAATAATTCAGAAACTATTATACCTGATATAGTTGTTGAACAAGATACAAAGCAATACAGCCTTTTCATGGCAAATGTTAGAGATGATCATTGAGACCAGGTGAAAAAAGTGCGCCCAAAGTGATTATCCAGTACTTCTCTTTATGATTGAGAATACCATGCCACCCTTGTGGGTTGCTACGATCACCCACTATACGGTCAATAATCATGAACATGAACTGTGCTTGTAGATGTTTTGATGCATGTCGATATAAGGCATTGGTCTCCCTTTTGTTTTTAATGTCACTGCGATGTTCATTTATTCGTGACCTGAGTTGCCGGGAAGTCTGTCCCACATAAAATGCCCCACAATGGCATGATGCCAGGTACACAACCCAATCACTGCTACAGTTTCCAAAAATTTTGCAGTCAAAGACTTTACTGGTATTGCGACTCGAAAAGTTCTGAGACTTGGTGATCTGTTTGCAAGACCCACAGTGACCACATGGGTGTGTACCCAATAATTCATGTCCCATTATTGTGAGTTGTTTGTGAATTGCTCCACCACTACCAATATGTTTGTAATGGGAGAGATGGGACCTCAATGTTTTGCCTTTTCTGTATGAAAATTGACATTCCTCACCCAAAAAAGATCTAAGTTGTTCATTGGCTATTAGTATATTCCAGTGTCTATTGATAATATCCCTAATAACGTAATAATTCCTACCATATTGTTAAATAAATTCGTTAGAGTCAGACTGTAAAAATCATTGAGTTATTCAAACACAATGTCAATTAATAACAAACAATAATGCAGGAGAGCTTGAGTATCTTAAAGCTCTAATGTACATTAGGAGGCAAAAAACCATACACAAAGTTTGTATAGAATTTTGACTGCTTTATTGACCAAAACACATTGGTTATATACATTTCATTATCAGTTTTGCCCACCTCACTGGTGTGGTTAGTGACAGGGTCTTTACATCATAGTAATTCATAAAAAGTGCTGAATTTGTGTTTTTCAAAAAGTCCTTTTCCCATGAGAATGTTGCAGCCTTGCAAGCAGCTGGTCAGTCACGATGACCTCCTGAGGATGTAGCCAATTCAAGGTTCTCTGATTAGTTCAAATACAATAGATGTATGTCTTCCTTAAAGCCTCCCTTTGTCTTTCTTGTTCCCAGCTGCGCACTATCAGAGATAGTGCGCACAAGGCTACTCTCCTGGTGGAGGCAGGAAAGAGGACACACATGCGAACAGATTTATTATTTTCTAACTTTGCAAAATAATCTTTACTTGAAAGACATGAGCCAGACTGCATCTGCAAGCTGCCAAGGTCAAATTTCTGATTACACTGCAGCTTGTGCTTCAAGCAATAATATGCAGGTTTATTTCTACTATTATTCTAGTAAGACAGAATTAAATGCATTACCTAACCTTTATTCTTTATTATGGATTTAAGTACATTTATTCCTAACTAAAGCACACATTTCTCTATATATTTGATCACACAACTTATATATGTTTGAATGATTAAATACACATCTTCCTAAGCAGCACACATTGTAAATATATTTTTCTAGGCAGCATGTATGTAAATATATTTTCTAAGCAGCACACATTGTAAATATATTTTTCTAGGCAGCATGTAGATTTTTCTAACATTCTCCCTCCTTTTAATGCATTTAATACTATGTGAAACATAAACAGTATTAGTTCATTTCTTAGCCTTTTCCTTTCAAGGACTTTCAGCTAAGTAAGTCATTTGTTTTATATTTCAGATAGACTTTCACTTGGTATCAACAAATTCAATTCTATATCTTGGTACATAGTTTCAGTCACTGATACATCAACTAAGTCTTTAACTAATTTTTTCACACAGGGTATCCGCAGCAGACACATGCTCCAATTATGAGCAGTACCACACAAATTGCAATCAGAATGTTCATAAGGACCGACCCCACCCCCAAACAGATTCTGGAAAAAGTTCGTCAGTGGGTTTGGGCCTGGTTCTGCCATTGCTGACACCTGCTGTATTACCTCCAGGTGATCATTAATTTCATGCTGGTTGTCTGGAATGTACGCACAGCATTCTTCTTTGATAAGCGACGCATTACCACCTCTCGCCGCTAGGGTGAAGTCGAGAGCCATTCGGTTCTGTAATACAACTGTTCTCATTGCATTCATCTCATCAGTCACAAGTTCAAGAGCGGAAAAAGTCGCATTGCTCATTACTTGAGAAGTTTTGACAATTTTCTCAATTCCCAAATCGATTTGACTGCTCCATAGGTTGGGAATATTCCAGCCCAGGATATAACACTGTCACTCAAGTCCATATGGGTCAATTTTTCTTTGTCCTTCACAGACGAATGATCCTTCCAGCTTGCTTCAATCTTACCCACTGGATTAGTAGGTTTTCTGACTGTATTTTCAGCTCGGTGAGCTACATCTCTTACATTACGTATTTTACCCAGGGCAATTCTGCAGTATGTCTTATGGCTGGAACCAGATAACCCAAAAACAACTGCGGACCAATTCTCAGGTAACCATTTATAGGCCTTTTTCCCACAAACAAAATAACAGTTTTCTACTTTTGTACTGATGCGGGTTAACCCTGAATGAAACATTTTCTTATCTATAACAGAGAATTGTCTATATATTTCAGGAGATTTTGCACATTTCTCAATGTTGTTTTCATCAAGCTTAAATATGAATCATAATTCGTGCTGCAACTAGTACCTTGGTCTATAGGTTTTATATAACATTTGTAAGACACAGTTATGTTACAGTTACTCCAACCAACCTGGAGTGTATCATTTTAACAAAACAAACAATTCCTTTCTGAGTAACAGGCAAATGTAATGCCACTTTGTCTTGTGATCTCACAGTGCCTGTGTCAAATAACAGGTTTTCCCAAGTTGCATTTATTCCCAAGGGGACAGCAGACATCAAAAGTCCTCCATATGCTGTGGGTATTGCAGTACAGACCCAGCAATTTGAAACGTTCATAGTCTCTACATAAACTCGTTTCATAGCCAGGTATGTGTTAAAGTTTGGGTGCCAGTCTGTAGCCAGTCCTTCATCACGTTTTATTAATTTCACTTCTGTAGTTATATGCAAGAAAAACCATAACAACAAAAAAGTTACTACAAACATAGTTATTAAGTGTATGATCAGTAGGCCAGTGAACCAGTGTCTCTGGGGTTGTTTCACATTTTTATTCATTCTGCCTCTGGCCATCCTGTTCCTGTGGTATGTCCAAACTGAATTTCTTAACAGGTTTACAGTGGGTTAAATGAACCCAGGATGATCTCTCAGCAATTTTCACTGCAGTGGGTGTTGCCAACAGTACCTGGTACGGACCTTCCCACCTTGGACTCGCCCAGTTCTTTCTCTTTATGATTTTCAGCCAAATCCAGGACCCCGGGGTCAGCACGGCTTCTGGTTTTGTTTCTTGTTTATCTGGAAAAGAGTTCAACTGCAAAACAGTCTTATTTGTTAATAACTTTTTCATATAACTAGCTAATGAGCCATCGGCCTCCAGCTCTGCAGGCATGAGGGCCTTCCATTGTGGCACACAATATGCCCTTCAAACACTATTTCAAAGTGGTCAAGCCCTTTACATTTGGAACAGTTCTCATGCTCAGCAGTGCTAAAGGCAGACAGCAAATCCAAGTCTTTTGAGTCTCACTCATTAATTTTCTCAACTTGTTTTTCAAGATTCCATTGTACCTCTCCACCAGTCCTGCTGACTGAGGGTGATAAGCACAATGGTTTTTCAAAGAAATCCCAAAAATCTCCCAAGCTGCTGTATCGTCTGGTTAACAAAATGTGTCCCATTGTCACTATAAATTCTTTCCGGTATGCCAAATCTAGGAATGATTTCTTTCACTAGGGCCTTTGCCACTGTTGCTGCATCCGGATTTCTAGTTGGAAAAGCTTCTACCCATTTTGAAAACATATCTATGATTACTAAACAGTATTTTTCCCTTCACATTTGTTCAGTTCTATGAAATCCATACAAATAGTATGGAACGGATAGGGTGGTGTTGGAAAACTCCCTCGCTTTGGTTTAAATGCTCCCTGTGCATGATGTTTGCTACAAATATGACATGTTGCACAAAATTTTTGTGTATAATTCGTAAATCCATATGTTTGGAATGTTTTGTTAACTAACTGTACCATCCCCCCTGTTGAGACATGGCTCTGCCCATGACTCAACAAAGCTGCATATCTAAATAAATTAGATGGCAATATGGGCTTTTCTCTTTGGAGATGTACAGTCCCTCTTCAAGGATTGCTCCTCGTTTTATCCACTTTTGCTTTTCTGCTTTTGTAGCTAATGTCTGCATTGTTTTAACATTTCTAAATCTAGAGTCTCAGAAGGTTGTAGTTCTTCATTCAAAAGCACAGTTTCTGGGTTTGAGGCAGCTTGCTTCGCAGCTGCATCAGCCCGAGCATTCCCTTTTGAAATTCTGTCTTGTTGTTTTGTATGGGCTGCACATTTACAGATAGCTATTCTAGCGGGTAACTGAATAGAATCTAACAGGTTCAGAATTAATTGCATGATTAATCGGCTTGCCAGTAGATGTTATCATTCCCCTGTTTTCCATTGTTGTGCAAAGACATGCACTGTAGAGAAAGCGTACTGACTGTCAGTATATATGTTAACACATTTGCCTTTCGCTAGAGTGCAAGCACGTGTCAAAGCTATCAATTCTGCTGCTTGAGCTGACAGGTTATGTTGCAGGGGTTGTGCTTCTATGATTTCGTCATCAGTCACTACTGCATAGCCCACTAGGTTCTTCCCTGTAGGACCTCGTCTACAGGACCCATCCACAAAAATGTCACCTCTCGTCAGCTAAAGGTACATCAGTAAGATCTTGTCTGGGTGTGGTTATTTGTTCCATTTCCTGTAGGCAGCTGTGTGGTATGCCATCCACAGGAATTGGAAGTAATGTCGACGGATTTAATGTTGTACAACGTTCAATTGTCATATGGGGTTGACTCAATAGTATGGTCATGCAAGAAAGATGTCTGGCAGGGGATAAAATGCTATTTTTCCTGCAGTAAAATTATCGCAACTGCATGAGGTACTCTCAACGTGAGAGGATGAAACAACACCACTGAGGCTGAAGCTTGCACTGCCATAGCTGCTGCGACTACTGCTTGTACGCAGGCGGTAATGATCGTGCCACGGATCTAACTGTGATGAATAGTAAGCTATGGGCGTTGCTTGCCGCCATGTTGTTGCATCAGTACTGACGTCATATATCCCGCCTACAATCTACAGTTTGGAAAAATCTCTTATGGTAATTCGGAAGCCCTAAAACTAATGATGAAACTATCAGTTTTTTTAGTCTGCAAAAGGCTGCCTCTGCTTCCGGAGTCCAGTGTAGTGTTTCTTGTGCTGCCATTGGTGTTTTAAATATTAAATCAGCCAATGGAGCCGTTTCTAAAGCATAATTCGGTATCCAACCGACAAAATTAGTCGTTCCCAAGAAGGACATCATTTCCTTCTTGGTAGTTGGTCTGGGTGCTTGTAAAATAGCTGTTTTTCGTTCTTCATCTAATGTTCTGCCTTCTTTGGATATCACATATCCCAGGTATTTAACCTGTTCTTTCCAAAGTTGCAATTTATGTTTATTCACTTTATGCCCTTGCTCAGCTAAGAATTTCAATAATGCTATTGTGTCTTCCCTACACTGTTGCTGGGTAGGGGCTGCAAGCAAGATGTCATCTACATAAAGTAGTACTTGGCTGCCCCCTGGTGGAGAAAACCCTGCCAGGTTGCTAGCCATCTCTTGTGCGAATATCGTTGGACTTTCACTATATCCCTGTGGTAGTCGGGTGTACGTATACCTTTTGCCCTGAAATGTAAATGCAAACCAATGCTGGCTGTCAGGGTGGATAGGTATTGAGAAAAGTGCATTGCTAATATCTACCACGGTGAAATATTTCTGTTGTGGCTTCAAATCATTTAATAAGGTATGTGGGTCTGGCACCGTAGGTGCTCTTGGTATTACCGCATCATTTACAGCTTGTAAATCTTGCACCATCCGCCATTCCCCGTTTGCCTTTTTTACAGGAAATAGAGGAGTATTACATGGTGAATCTAAAGATTCCACCAGTATCCCTTCCTTGAGTAATGCCATAATAATAGGTTTGATTCCTGTTCTGCATCCTTGCTCAAAGGATATTGTCTTTTCTTGGTCTAAAGGCTGATTTTGGTGTAATAACTACTGGCCCTGCTGTACGAATAAGTCCTACATCTGATTTTCCTGTTGACCAAAGAACATTTGGTATTTCACTCAAAGCTTTTCTTCTTCTTCTATCAAGAACGCCATTCAGCTGTCTTCACTCTGTTGTAAGTGTACAGCTGGGCGTTCTTGCGTTAACCAATTCAGTTTCTGTTTCTGTACTCCTAAGTCCGATAACTCTGAGTCAGTTAGTCTCTCCCATCCTGTCACTTTGTCACCCAAGTCTACCCACCTAACATTCTTGTTTTGGTTAGGCTAACGTGTGGTAGTTTATTGGATTTGTACAATTCCAAAACTCCTGAGGTAACGAACAACTCACCACACTGTTGCCCTCAGTGTCCCAGTATAGGGTCCATAATATCAGTCTATTTGCAGGATTCCTGAACAACTTTTGTTCGTATTCTTTATCAGGTCCTGGTGTGCTACAATAATATAGGGTACAATGTAATAAATGTTGCTGGTCAGTATCGAGGGAGGCACCTTGCTGGTGGCTACATTCATCAGTTCCTCGGTCACTGCCCCTGGTCGGTTGTAACCAGATCCTGGCTGTACCAATAATAAGCCTCCCCTCCGACCGTACTACAAAGGTGTCAGTTTGTCTCTGTGCCTCCATACCGTTCATGGTAGGGACTACTGCTATGCCAAAAGTTGCATAAGATCTCTTCCTAATAGGTTCATGGGGCATTTGGCAGAAAGTACTATTTTACTTCTTTGGGTCATGCCGAGACTGGATCAGTTATTGCTATATCATGGGAAAGTGGTTCCCTGTACAACTGTCCGTTTGCTGCTTTCACTAATATGTAATCAGGTGACTCAGAATGTTCGGTAACTTTGAAGGATGTATCAAAGTTCGTGATGCTCCTGAATCACACAAAATTTGATTTCTCTCCCTTCTACCAGAAGTGTAACTTCGGTTTCGTGTCTGCTAAATAGAGCTCTAAGCTCAGTAGTGCCAGATCTAAAACTTCACTTTCCCCAACTTCTACATCCAGTTGCATGTCATCTGCTTCTTCTAAGGTATTTACATCATCCCCTGCTCATTAGTCTCTTCTGATAGCTGCTGAGCAGCATAACTGTCATATAGTCAATCTTCATCTTCCTTATCCTTTTTCCAAGAGGTGCCTTGCTCCTGCAATCCCTTGCCAAATGTCCCTTCTTACCTTAATTGAAGCATTCACCTTTTTCTTTCTGCTCTCATAAATTTCTGAGTTTTTGTCAGAGCGTTTGTTACCCTGAATATTTTGCTTACCCTTTTGGCTGCTTGTACTACAAAAACTTCCGCACCGTCTTCAGCTGTGAAGACCTGCGTTTTCTTTTCTTTTACTGTTAAAATGTTTTTCGGCATGTCTAGCATACTCTAACAAGGCTTGAAGCCTACTTGTTCGGTGATCTATCATGTGCTTCGTGATGAAGCTATTGATAGGGGCAATACAACCTTTCAAAAATGCATTCTTCAATTGTTGTTCATATGAACTATCATTTTTTTGATTTTCAGGAACAGGCATGCCACTATGGTTATTAAAACATTCTAACAATCTACCATAGTATGCATCCACAGTTTCATTATCTCGTTGTACACACTGGTTAATGCAAGTCCAGTCTGCCCTAGGTTTCCATTTTTCAGTAATGCGGTCTGTAAGACCCTTTAATCTAGTATCTAGTTCTGCGTCACTATGTGGGAGTGGCCTGTGTTGTGCGTCACGGGCATTCCAGGTGCCACAAATCATGTGCCAGTCTGGACCTAAAATTTGTCTAACTACTCTTTCTACCTCTTCCCCATTTAAGTGGTAACTCAATCTCATACCCTGTAAATCCTGTAGAAATTTCTCAAAGTTAATTTTTGGATGGGGAATTCCTTCTGTAGCTTTCGGATGTCTTCCGGTGTCCATGGTCTATATACTAAGAGAGTTGAGGCCTGGCCCTCCTGTCCTGCCTGCGGGTTTGGTACTTCTATTAATGGACAGATTTCCTCACCCTCATCTAATAAATTCCCGCTTGGTTGAACATCTACAAGTGTTTGACGTGTTCGGGATCTAGTCCCGATAGGTTCTCTTACAAATGGTTGTCTTAATATCCCTGTTGTCTCTGGGTAACGTGGGGGGGGGTCAGCCCGCCTCCGCTTCATATTCTGAGTAAGGCATCGGTGGGCGTGGTAGGGGAGGGACCGATGCTACTATTACATTATTATCCTCTTTGTCTAAAAATAATGCCTTTGCATTTTTATTTTTCTGTTCCCTTCGGTTCGCTTCCTCAATCCACCTATGTGCTTGAGGAACACCCAACTGTCGTTGTTTTTTTGCCTGACCTTCTGCGTCAGATTTTAACTGTCTCAAAAGTTTTACTAATGACATTTTATCCAATTTACCATCAAAGTCATACTTGTTAACCCATGTTGCAAAATATCTCACATTATCTGCTCTCTGTAATTGCATATATTTTGCATCTTCTGTTAGGGGCGGGTCACGTGACCCTTTAGTGCATTCATTTCCCATGTCTCTGAAAGAGAAAAAAAGAAGAGAGAGAGAGAGAGAGAGAAAAAAACAACAGAACTGTTACGTAACCCTTTCTCTTGTACCACGTGGTATCTCTATTCCCCGTATTCACAGTAGTGTCTAGAATGACTGTTTACTTTGTTTTGCTTTATTTCCTGATCTATGACTCAAGATACAATACTTCGACTACCTCTCTCCCTGCTATCACAAACCTTAGCAATAGCACAGTGTAACCTGGTCCCCGATCTAAAACAAAAACAAAGAGAGGAATTCTGCTTACCCGAGCCTCCTGCTTATGTTTGATAGGCTTTTTAGGACCCAGTTTTCTGCTTTTCGGCCACAGATCAGACAAGTGGACAGCCTCTTTGGGCACGACAATTCAGTCGGAGGTCTTTCCTTCTTCTGCGCAGACTTAAATACCACCTATATATTCTGACCTGTAGCTTACCAAGGGAATTCCGGCTCGAAGGACCAAGATGTTAAATAAATTCGTTAGAGTCAGACTGTAAAAATCATTGAGTTATTCAAACACAATGTCAATTAATAACAAACAATAATGCAGGAGAGCTTGAGTATCTTAAAGCTCTAATGTACATTAGGAGGCAAAAAACCATACACAAAGTTTGTATAGAATTTTGACTGCTTTATTGACCAAAACACATTGGTTATATACATTTCATTATCAGTTTTGCCCACCTCACTGGTGTGGTTAGTGACAGGGTCTTTACATCATAGTAATTCATAAAAAGTGCTGAATTTGTGTTTTTCAAAAAGTCCTTTTCCCATGAGAATGTTGCAGCCTTGCAAGCAGCTGGTCAGTCACGATGACCTCCTGAGGATGTAGCCAATTCAAGGTTCTCTGATTAGTTCAAATACAATAGATGTATGTCTTCCTTAAAGCCTCCCTTTGTCTTTCTTGTTCCCAGCTGCACTATCAGAGATAGTGCACAAGGCTACTCTCCTGGTGGAGGCAGGAAAGAGGACACACATGCGAACAGATTTATTATTTTCTAACTTTGCAAAATAATCTTTACTTGAAAGACATGAGCCAGACTGCATCTGCAAGCTGCCAAGGTCAAATTTCTGATTACACTGCAGCTTGTGCTTCAAGCAATAATATGCAGGTTTATTTCTACTATTATTCTAGTAAGACAGAATTAAATGCATTACCTAACCTTTATTCTTTATTATGGATTTAAGTACATTTATTCCTAACTAAAGCACACATTTCTCTATATATTTGATCACACAACTTATATATGTTTGAATGATTAAATACACATCTTCCTAAGCAGCACACATTGTAAATATATTTTTCTAGGCAGCATGTATGTAAATATATTTTCTAAGCAGCACACATTGTAAATATATTTTTCTAGGCAGCATGTAGATTTTTCTAACACATATGTAGTGATGAATCTAATGGTGGTTGATCTGGAATCACCAGAAGGGATCTTGTAATCTAGCAAACTGTTCCTATTAATGTGGGAGGATCATGTCCATGCAGTATTGATATCTGAGAGATTGTATCCCCTACTAGCAAATCTGCGACATAAATCAAGACTAGCGATGTCACAGTCTGACTGGGTGGAACTAAGGCATTTCATGCGCATAAATTGTGAAACCGGGATGTTTCTGATAGTATGACGTGGATGCATGCTGGATGCGTGTAGTAAGGTATTATATTGGGGGTACTTGCGAAACACTCTGGTGGCCAAAGTATGATCATGATTCCTGGAGATCGTAACATCCAAAAAGTTGATAACCTGCATATCATAAGTAATAGAAAATTCAATTCCCCAGATGTTGCCATTGAGATAATCCACAAATTCATGCAAATAACCCACATCCGCATGCCATACCATCCAACAGTCATCCAGGTATCTACGCCAGATGTCCATTTTGACCAGGTATATATTATGAGACGTATCATAAATCATGCACTCTTCAAAAAATGCCATGAACAGGTCAGCATAAATGGGAGCAAAAGATGCTCCCATAGCTGTACCCTGTAGTTGCCAATAGCATTGTCCTTGAAAATAAAAAACATTCTTGTTGAGTACATATTCTGACATGCATATCAATAGCATATTAAATCCTGGTGAGTATAAACCTGCCCTGTCCAACCAATATTTAAGGGCTTGTAATCCAGCCCAATGTGGTATACTCGTGTACAGGGCTTTAACATTCAGTGAGCACATGAGCCACCCTGGCTCCAATTGTGTATCCTCGATGATTTTCAGGAACTGTGTGGTATCTTGAAGCCTTGTTCTCACCAAACCCAAAAGAGGTTTAAGATATTGCGTCAGGAAAGCGGACAAGGGTTCAGTCAGAGACCCAATACCCGAAACTATTGGTCTTCCTGGAGGTTTGGTTAGTGATTTGTGAATCTTAGGTAATAGATACATAATCTGTTTGCGGGGCTCTTTAATCAAAAGTTGTGTAACACATTTTTTGCTGATGATGCCCTCCTCACATGCTAAATTCAGAAAGGAACCAATTTCATCCTTAAAGTTCGGGGTTGGGTCAATGGCCATATTCATGTAGCATGCTGTGTCTGATAGTTGGGATAAACCCTCTTGAAGGTAATCACTCATATTTTGTACAACCACAGCCCCACCCTTGTCTGCTGGTAATACAACTATATCCTTGTTGTTACGTAACTGTTGGAGTGCAATGCTCTCCTGTTGTGATAGGTTATGTTTCAACATAGTGTGTCCATAATTCTGAAAATGTAGATCCCTAAACACTGACTGCATAAAAATTGACACATGCTTGTTCATGGGGGGCTGGAACTCAGATTTGCCAAATCTGAATTTATTTGATCTTTGAGATGTGTCATCTGCAAAAAATAACTTAAGGTTAAGGCTATGACAAAAGTTAATAACATCTGTAACTATGTGATATTCATTAGAGAAGAAACCAGGTATAAAACTGAGCCCTTTATTCAAAAGAGTATATTGATCACCAGACAATTGTACATTGGATAAGTTTAAAACATTTCGGTTTAATTGTTCATCTTGGCTTATGTCAGAAAGTTCTGGATCAAACCCTCCAGGGAATGCTCTAATGGGTCTTTTCTTGTGTTTCCTACCCCCTCTATGTTTGGAGCCATTTCTAAAGGGATATTTTTATTCGTTTTCTTTTTGTTTGGTGATCCCCTGTCCCCTGAACTGTCATAATCTGTGAGAGAGGAATCCTCTCCTGAAGTGCTATTGTTGAATCCATCCCTATTCTTGAGAATAGATCTGGGTCTCTTCTTAGGGTGACCGGAGGCAGGCCCCTGACCAGTATCTGCAAATCTGACAGAACGATTAAGCTCAAAGGGTCGTCCCCTTTGATAATCAGAATAATCTCTGTGAAATTTTTTAATCTTTCTTTCCTTGATAATTTTTTCGTGGTTTGTCAATTCTTTGGATAACTTCTTGATGTTATCCTGAAATTTAGGTAGGGAGTCAAATTTTTTACAATCACAACACAATGTTTTAACCTCCTGAATATTCACATCCACCATTCTCTCATAATATTGTAAGAGGACATTCACAAATAACATGGACCCAATTCGTAAGGCCTCCTTCCAATCACAATTTAGTTTGTCATCCGGTCTTCCTACCAATGGTTGGAGCCTTATTCTCAAGCCCCTTGGAGCAATATTCTTCTTGGAGTATGCTCTAAATAGTTTCAGATGCCATATGTTGGATTTCAAAGTTTTGAGTCCTTTAGTAAGAGAATGGAAGGACATATCACAGTCAGGTGAGATACGTTGATCCATGTTACTTGAATTACTGCCTGGTGAGGTATTGATCCCAAACACTCCAATATCCTCCCGATTGGCACATAATCCAGATAATATGCTTTCTAGGTCCATGCTGTGGATGTGCAATATAAACCAAAAAGATGATAATAATAAGAGAGAATGGCAATGGTTGGCAAACCCAGAAAATAATTTTTTGTGTATTTACTACAATATTGGCAGAGATTGGTAAGAGGCTCCCCAGCCGCCCCAACAGAGTACCCAATCTGGTACACCGTCCAGAAAACCCAGGAAGGTTGATGTGGGAAGAAGGTTCAACAATATACCAATATTCCTAAGGAGGTAAATAATAATACTGCCTGATCAGAGGAATACTAACACATATATAGCTGGATGAGAGAAAGCAAGAAAATATATTCACAATGTTCAGGGTACTGATGTCAAGACCAGAATAGGTCCTTATTGATAGTAGCCAGAATAGTATTGGGTGATAAGCCTAATTGTGTTGGTCGGTATAATCTAAGTATATTGATTGATACCTGGCTATACAGTATAATGAGGTGCGGCTAGTACAGTGGACTGTCACCACCCAGATTGATGGTTATATGTTGAAAGATCCACCAGCGCCACCAATGTATAATCACTCATTTAAAGGACCATGCAGCGAAGGTGGATGTGTAATAATAACCTTGTAATTATATAAAAGTGCCAGTGGATAAATCATAAAGTAGAGAAGAGCTAATGTCCCAACAACTTCACAATATTGCAATATAGAATTTGCAATGTAAAAATTGCTGCTGTATACATCAATACTTATGGGACCCAAAACAATCCACAATGTGTATGTGCCTGTATCAAGAGCCAGGTCATATAGTTTCCCTTGATACAAAATACATCTGATGGTTAATGACCTTATTATCCACGAAATACAGAATTTGTATGAACAATTTTTTCAAAATCCATGTAATTCAGGTATAGCTCTTGTCATAACTATCATGTACAGCATATGTATTGGTATTCGAAGGTGTTAATAATATTTTCTTCACCCCACCCTATAACCACATATAATCCATTCCACGTGAAATTGGTATGTGCAATCACAATTAACACCCCTGGACATTTGTCCTGTTGGGTCATAAATATTTGCATGTACGTTGATGCATCTGCCCTGTTCATACATCCAAACCTGATGGCCTGTTGCCATCAATCAACCCTGCATGTTGCTGGACTGTGTATTGCTGTTCAGTTTATGCATGTGTTATGCTCATTGTTCAATGGTGTGAATATCTGGGTGTTTGGTTAATGGGAATACTAATGCAAGCTGTTACAACTAATTGCAAATGGTATTGTATGTTACTAACCCAAACTGTCATGATATAATGCAAAACATAGGACGACAGGGAAGGCGGGTTCCAGTGGACCCACCTTTCCCACCTCAGCTGGCGAGTGCACCTGGCACTAGTGCCCAGTCTGGACCCTCCTCCGGTGGCCCTGTGCCACCTGCGGGTGGAAGCACTGCAGGGGATAGGGCCCGTCCCCCCTCTGCAAGTGCGGCCGGAGGAGAACCACCACTCACCCTCCGTAGCGTCCAGACTGTGATGCGTAGGGAGATCTGGGACTCTGTTCTTAGGCGCCTACGCCAGCTTGAGGCACAGGTGGCACAACTTACGGGCATGCCTGTTGCCCAGCCTACACAGCCCCCAGCACAGCCCCATCCTGGGCAGTGTAGGAACAGTGGCAACTGCCCATGGGTGGGGATATCAGTTCCAGTGTTGCCATCTGTGGGCTCATGGGCTCTGGATATCCAAACATCCATCCCCGTCAATTGTGTAACCCCCCCACATGTGTCATACACCGCCCCTGTATGCGTCTTGTTTGTCTTGTCTGTTGACGTACCCAACCTACCTCCCCAGCTATACCGACTTCCTTTACCTGACATACCACTCTCACCTGAAAAAAAAAAAAAAGGGCACTCTGTACCCACAAAAAAATTACGCCCCATACATAGCTGCCCATTCTGCACACATGTCTGCTGGACATGGAAACTATCAATTACAATTGGCTGAACAACAAGTATTAGTGTTGTCCTGACACCTGTCACAGGGGTGGAAGGTTTCAAATGTCACACCAAATTACAAACATATGCACAGCTGTTGCTGATGAAGAAATGGGCAGCTATGGGCCTTACCTACATCCCTCCTGCAAAACCCAAGCTTGTTTCCCTACTGTCTTACCCTCTTTGTGACCCCTTTTTCACCACTTTCCTGTCTCCCCATTTTCATTTCTTTCAAAGAAAATAGCGCTGGTGAGCACCAGAATAAGCACTGTTAAGCGGTTGTAAGCGGGTGTGCGTGGAGCTGAACGCCAGTGCGCATGCGGGAGCTCCACGCAAACCAGCACTAACCCGGTTACAACTGCTTAAAAGTGCCTTAGTCACTCTGATTGACAGGTCCTGTAGTCAGTTCCAAAGCAAAATAAAATCCCACTGTCAGTCTCGAACCCAGGACCTTGGAAACAGTAGTCTGCATGACTTACCACTAAGCCATGACTGTTATACAAGAACATTGTGCTAAAGTAAATATACCATGTAATAGTAGGAATGAATGTAAAGGGAATATAGGATGTGTAGTACACAAAGCATGTCATGTATACTTACTGTCAAATCTAGTGGATTTCTATAATAGTAGTGTGTGAACAGAAACAGCCATGCTAGTTGGTAGCTAGTAGGTAATAATGTCAGTTAATATACATATATAAATGTATGTATATTTACATATATATATATATATATATATATATATATATATATATATATATATATATATATATATATATATATATATATATATATATATATATATATAGTTGTAGGTGTCAGTGTGCATACACACTTAGTACAGGAAACAGGAGTGATGAATGGAGAAATGTGAATCTACAACACAGCCTGAATCATGAGAGAGATACTAACCTTTACACTCACAGAACAGTGTCCACAGCATACCAGCATGGTCCCCGCCCTTACAATCTGAAAGGGAAATGCCTATCTCACATACCCTTTTATAGCACTGTCCTGAAATCACAGTGAGAACTGCAATCAGTACACAAGTGGCTGCATGCAATTAGCAAATGCTGGCTTACAATTGGTGCAGAGGCCATCACATGGACTTATGCAGATACCTACAAAAGCATCCTGTACTCCCACTCCACACATGTAATACTTTCATTGCACCATCTGGAGGCAGACAGAGAGAGAGAGAGAGAGAGAGAGAGAGAGAAAGAAAAAAAAAAAAAAGAAAATAAGAACACAAACAAAAACACACGTTAAACAAACTAAGTTGAAGCTGTCATCAGTGTCAGTATCAAGCTGGGCTAGCAGCAGCAGGAAGCTATAGTAACGGTAATGCAACCAGCTGCGACAAACACAGGTAATGTAAAGTAACAAGTTAATAGTCTACATACTGTGAACCCTCCATATGTGTCATTGGTCTGTATCTATAGGTATGTCCATGTGATAAGTTGTGTGCACGTAGTTTCACCCAAAGGGGATGACTATACATTACATGCCATTCAGCATTAGGCCATGATCCTGGCACCAGTTTTCCATTTCAGTGAGGCCTGTCTGTAGGATGTGTGTGTCAGCTGGTGTAACGACTATGGTGCTTAGTTCGCAGTCATCTGGGAACTTTGTCATCCATAACCCGCACATGTTTGCTTCCACATCTGAGAAGTAAATGCCAAACAAGAGGGATCCTAGGACAGAGCCCTGTGGGATACCACATGTGACTGGCTTTGAGTCTGACATGGCTCCCGCAATATCGATATTATGGATTCTGTATTGCAACCAGTGTGCAACCCATCATATGACATATGTAGTAACATGTAAGCTAATGAGCTTGTCTATGATGCCTGAGTGGAGTACTGTGTTGAAGGCCTTAGGCAAGTCCAGGTAGGCTGTATCGACTGTGTTGCCATCATCAATGGCTGTAGTGACTGTTTTGAAAGGTCAACCAGGTTCAAAAGGCAGGATCAGCCCATCACAAAGGCAAACTGGGTGGGATCAAGTGTCTGCAGGTACCCAATATCGCTGTATATGCGTCCCATAATGAATTATTCCATAGCTTTGCAGACCAGGCTGGTTAAGCTTATGGGGCAGTAGTTCCCAGGGTCAGTAGAGGTGCCTCCTTAGTGGAGTGGGACCACTGTTGCTGTATGCCAGTGTTCAGGTACATATCCCGTAGTATGACCAAGGTTAAATATCAGTCTTATATGTTGTTGTATCTCCTCTTGGAGTTCACGTAGCACACATCCAGGGATACCATCAGGTCACATTGATGCTGTGTGTTCTGCTTTGCTGACAGCGGCCCTCACCTGGACATCTGCGATGATAGGGAGGTTACATTCAGCTGTGATAAGTATTTCTAAGTGTGGGGGAGAAGGAGGGGGGATACGTGCACTGAACCTGTCTGCCAGAATGTTGCCAATATCTGTGTGTTCAGTGAATGTTAAGTAGGTGTGTAGTAACTCAGAGCATATATGAGGCATTTGGTCCATATGTCTAACATAACTGAAGAAGGAGTTGTGGTTATCTATAGTGTTCGTGGCCATTTCACTCTCAGAGTAGGCCGTGGATGTTGTTATGAGGGACCGTAGCTTATTACCAGTGCTGACCACAGATGCCTTCCCTTTATGTGAATCTGCTCTGTCCTGCAGTAGTCTCCTTCTATCGTTATACAATCTGCCTTTGGCTGGGGTCCACCAGACAGGATGCCTAACCTTTGTGCATAGGGTCTGGGTTAGAAATGTGTGTGCATGTTCCATGCATTCTTTGGGATGTCCATGGGAAGCATTCGCAAAGGGGTCAGCAGTGTGGGTTGTGGCTTCCACTGGCCCAGTGGGCTGCATGGATACCATGTCAGTCCTAACAAGTGAATATCTGTCTAATCACATATATATCAAAGTAGTCTACTGTGCTGGTGGTGGTGGTGGGATATCTATATCCAGGCCGAGTAATTTGTGTCCAGATCACACTAGTGGATGGCGTTCCACATACAGTACCTTGGTATGAACCCCCAGAGTGAGGTTGTGCATTGGACCTGACTCAGTGTGCTGACCGATGGGGCTTGCTACTATGTTGTATGGAATGTGGCAGGTATTGTTGCACAGGTGTTGGCTGAGCACTGATATCTGGCCATGTACTTGTGTATCCACCAAGAGACACACACGTGCTACATATGGGAGTAGTAGTATATCACTACCATTGAGTATCATGTATAGTATGTGTGCCATACATTGCTGACATAGTCTGCTGATATCCTGTTTGTGTTCTCTTCCAGGGACATGGCGCATCAGCAAAATCCTGCCTACTCTGCTGCAGAAGATGAAGAGATACACCAGAGCCTGGTGCGGGATTATGACATACTGTTTTCCCGCACCAGCCAGAATCAGCAGGAGAGGGCTGCACTGTGGCAAGACCTTGCCCTTGGGTTAATGACATTGGCACGCATAATAGGACACATGAGCAGGTACGACATCACTGCAGTGATTTAATCAGAAATGTCTGTCAGCGTGCGTCGGATATCCACAGGCAACAGGTCGCCACAGGAGGTGGGGTGGCCACACATGCCTCCCTCACCAGACTGGAGGGGCTACTCCTAAGTGTTGTGGCTCCAGCCCAGGAACATCAACAGCAACACACCTGCATTATGATGGAGGCTGGATCCACACAGCAACATGACATGGAGCGTGCAGGAAATATGCCATATGTACACCTGACTGTTCTGTACACTGTTAGTTTATGCATGTGTAAGGTATGTCCGTGGTATGTAGCTGTCAACATAGTATGTAATTGTGCAGGTGTGATATTGCCAATATCAGCAGCTGACATGTGAAAGACAACTGGTGTACTACTTCACTGTATCATACACAGTATCAATGGCACAGCTGTGCCCACTGACATTAATCCCCTCATTTCTGCAGGTCCCTCCGGTGTTACAGCAAGGCAGCCCATCCATGCTGGTGAGTGTGTTTTAACAATACCTATAATAGTCCTGATAGTGCTAGTAATAATAGTGTAACTCAGTAGTGCTCTGTGTGTATACTGCAGGGTGTGCATGTGTGCCTGTGTCCACGTGTGCATGTGCACATGTGTGCATGTGTGCCTGTGTCCATGTGTGCATGTGTGCCTGTGTCCACGTGTGCATGTGTGCCTGTGTCCACATGTCCACGTGTGCATGTGTGCATGTGTGCCTGTGTCCACGTGTGCATGTGTGCATGTGTGCATGTGTGCCTGTGTCCATGTGTGCATGTGTGCATGTGTCCACGTGTGCATGTGTGCATGTGTGCATTAGTGCATCACTGGTAACATTGTGTAGACATTGTAAACTGTGTTTCCTGTCTTCCTCCCACAGGTTCTGGTGCTGCTCTGGTGTCCTGCAGCAGGGAACCTGAATCTGGTGCCACAGGTACTGATAATGATGATATCTGTGTAATGGCACAGGAAGGTGTGTCAGGGTCTGTCATTGGTCAGCCAATTGACAGTACACAGCTGTCAACCCCATCATTGCGCACAGTCATCCTGCCAGTACATCCTATGTCACCATTGTCCCTAGGTGATGGACAGGATACAGTGGGCATTGACCAGGGTAATGTGGTATCTGTGGCACATGCTTCCCCACACAGCAGCCATGGGCAGGGTCCTGCGATGGTACCACACAGACAGTTGCCCATGGGTTCTTGTGGGAGCATCCATGGGCGTACTGCCTCTGGCAGACGTGCCCAAAGAGGTCTGTCAACCTCAGCTATGTTTTGGGCTGTCATGCAGGCACAGTCGCATTTGGAAAGGTACACCAGACAGGGTCTGAGGGAGCTGAGAGCATGTCGCACAGCCATGACTGACAGTATGCGTGACATTGTGGATGCTATCCGTAATTTCACTGATGTCATAGACAGACGTTGTGGGGACATATTACAGCAGTTCCACAACCACATGTCCATGAGCCAGGGCAATGGTGGACGGTTGCGGCATCGACGTGGCCGTATGCCAGCAACAGCAGCAGCTGGCAGTCAGCGCGGACGACAGGCCCGCGGATGCCCCCATAGTGCCAGCAGCAGCCCCAGCAATGCTGGGTCTGTGCTGTCATCGGACCACCCCAGGAGACCACGTGCACTTGGCTCTGGACAGTCCCAACAGGGACCTGTGTCCAGTCAACACACTCCCGCTTCTGATGACAGTACCCAGTCTGGCTTAGTACTGGATATGGTCCGTAGCACCCCTGCCAGGCAAGGTACCGTGTCCGTGCCCACAGACACTGATCTGTATGACCTGCCAGGTGCAGTCTGTGGCTGTCCACAAACTCCAGTATATGGCAGCCATGAGGTGGAACTGTGTGCATGCATACACACATGCAAAATTTTAACACCTAGGGCTACCACATACACGCACACACTGCACCAACAGTGCCCCACCCTGTACTGCTGTCCCTCACCAACACACATACACACACATGCCATTTGGTGGTATCAGTGGCAGACTCAGGCATACCTAATTCACACCCTGTGCATATGATGAAACTGTGCCACCTCCTGCAATCTCCAACATCAGTGCAGGAACAGGTAAACATGTTGCTGATGCACAGGGTGACTACATAGAAGTGTATTACTAGTATCATGTTGGTAACAGTACAGTGTGCTGATATGACTGTGTGTATATCCCAGCATGCCTGATGCAGTAACTGTATGACTGTCCTGAATTGTTATCTACACCCATAGTAAGTACCATAGTGTAACAGCTGCACATTATTGCATACCGGTGGTAAGGATGTCAACAGATAGCCACATACATAGGTAGCACAGGGGAGAAGCTAATGCAAGTAGTGATACACAATGATGGACATGTACAGTAATGGTGGCATGTTGCCCACAACGACTATGCAATGTGGATGTTTGCGCATGTTGATATGTGTGCAGTACCAATGTAATACAACTCACAATTAACTATGACATAATATCAGTTCTACCATGGACATCTGAGCTGTGCATTCCAGGGTACATGTTGATAGTGCCTGCATATTTGCACTGTTACCTACTGTGTTACCCCTTCTTTGTTGTACAATGGACTACTTCCAGCCCTGCTTACTGTAGCTTTGTTTGCATGCATGTTTGCTTGGGGTTCCCTGGAACACTGTTTCCACCTGCAATGCAGAGTTACAGAGCTTCTGTAGATTCCTATTGACATCTGCATAGCGTACTATACGTATGTCAATTTTCCACATGACAGAACATCACTGTCTGTCCTGTTCACATGTACGTTGCCTGTGACACATTGCACATGACTTACCTGACATTTACCCACGTGTGCAGTCATATATGCCAGCGCTATGAAATCAGTAGCAGTACACCCACACATACTCACCTTCAGTATGTTGTTCCCCATTGGCCCTATGTGTTGGTAATCACCATCGCAATCACACTACTATGGTAGCATGTGCAAAGGTAACCTGAAAATCACCTCTATGGCCCAGTTGTGGTTTATGTGAGTCATGTGGCAATGTCACAGCTGCCACATGTATGCAGTCAACCCTCTCCCCTGGCCAGGAACGTACAACACATGTGTGAGATGCCACCACATAGCCAATCTGGGGACTGAGCACTCTGAACCCAGTACTGCCATACCCTGTCAGGTTGCATGACATACTACAGTGACTACAATACCAGTTTGACATAGACCCGCACTGACAGCAATCCGAACACACTGGGGCATACTTGGAGACTCAGAATAGCATCCTGCCTGAGCATCACACACCTCCGCAGCTGGCACGCAGGCATACGTTACGTCGGAACAGAGCACATGCCACACATGGCACACACATCCCATGTGCCACACACTCACAGCCTGTAGGGCAACACAACACACCTGCTACAGATGTGTCAGGTACCTCTCTTGGCCGCTGCAGTGAGGTCCCGCTCAACAGGCTGTACATGGTGAAGGTCACAGTGATATGCCCGTGGGGTACTATGATCCACCACAAAACACATGCATACAGGTCAGTCAGAGGCATGGACACATATGACTCAGTCATTGTCCATGCCACTATGGCTGACCTGAGACATACCTCCCTGGACTACATGATAGGGAACATAGAAGGGATCTCTCAGCATGTGGCACGGGCCAGTATGAGCCTGATCTTGATTGCCATCATACCCTCACCAGGTATGCTACCACAATATGTAGGAAGGGTGTTCTATGTCTACATTCTGCTCAATCTCCAATGTCATTCATAGGGTATCCAATGGCTGTCAACGTGTGCTTACATGCTAGGGAAGCCACAATGATTTGCGAGGGGCAGCTTGCACGTGACACACATGGGCCATTGTATATTGGCGAAGCCCCTTGATACACACATAGTGCCTTTTGCTGCAGGACATGGATTACATAGCCACCTCCGCAGGTATCACACAGGTAAGGACACTAACAGTGATGCTACACAACACCAGCAGTGTACACCGCAAGATGAATGCACTGGACACTGGCCTCAGCACGGTGAACTGCAATATCTGTGCAGCACCAGATTCCTGATTCACGGCTCACAGGTGCAACCCATCACTGCCAGGTTATACCTCATACCATGCCTGTCGTCCCCTACACATGTAACACACATGAACAGAGGGTGGTATCTCAAGGCACCACAGATACACACACCTCCAGGTTGTTGGCACAGCACAAAGCATCAGGGCCTATCCATGAGCAGCTAACAGTGTGTTGGACTGCATTCTGGTTCATAGCCTGGCACACACAACCCTCCCATACACAGGAAACCCACCTGTCCTCCCTAACAGCACTGGCAATATGACAGTCTCCAGAAATGTCTTTATATGGCTGGACTGCATCCAGCCAAACATTGTGCGTGAGCATTACTGTAGCTACAACACACTAGCTGAAAGCTTCCCAGCATGTAGTCACTGAATTGCAGTGGAACAACATGTTACCACTCCCACAACAGGTGGGAACATGCAGCACCTGTTCATCGACTACATGTAGACTATATGGCCCAGACCAGATGTGTATCCCCTGCTGTTGGTATTATACCATATACAACTCACACTGTATATACACATACCGCATGCGGCCCCTGCACAGTAAGATACAGTCATAATGTTATGCATTGCGAATACCATTTATCCACTTGAGGCACGTGTCAGACATGGTAACTACTGAAGGTCACAGGTATATATGTGTATGTGTCACACACATACATCATGTGTGCACTGCCATTGCTGGTTTAGGCAATGGCATGCATTGTTATGAACAACAACCCACACATGGTCATATTGTGTGACACAACCGCACATGGCATTTGTGGGTTTTCAAAACATACCTATCTGTGCTCTGATAGTGGTAATAGACCCAGTAGCAGAGTGCACTATTGGCATTACTGGGAAAGTAGCCCTGTTTGGCTGTACTGATAGTGTGGTGACATCCCCTGTGTTTACTGGGGGAATATGCAGCATCTGGCGTATTGTAGTAGTCGCCAAAAGGATCTGTTCTCTCACACTTGCAATTACACACACCCTACTACCCCCCCCCCCCCACACACACACACACACTTGTCATTTGCAGGATTCAAACACCCTACCTAACTATGTCACGACACGTGAGAAAGACACATTAGCGAAGCGCACTATTCGGATTATTAGGAAGTTCCTCTTCTCCGGCTGTACTTACAGGTTGCTAACATCATCAGTGTTTGGAAAGGGTAATGTGCATCATGTAGTGTGTTCTCCTGATTGCCAAACAGCACATGTTTTTCATACAGAATTGCACACACACAAACTCCCCTCATCCAAACACACACACTTGCAGGTTTCAAACCCCTACCTAACTATGTTATGACACTTGAGAAAGACGCATTAGCGGAGTGTGCTAGTCAGATTCCTGGGAGGTTTCCCTTCTCCAGCTGTATTTATAGGGTGCTGACATCATCAGTGTTTGGAAAGGGTAATGTGCATCATGTAGTGTGTTCTCCTGATTGCCAAAAAGCACATGTCTTTCATACGGAAATGCACACACAAACTCCCCTCATCCAAACAAACACACTTGCCATTTGCAGGTTTCAAACCCCTACCTAACTATGTTATGACACTTGGAGAGACGCATTAGCAGAGTGCGCTATTCGGATTACTGGGAGATTTCCCTTCTCCAGCTGTACTTATAGGGTGCTGACATCATCAGTGCTTAGATAGGGGAATGTGCATCCTATAGAGTGTTTTCCCAGTTGCCAAAAGGGACATTTCCCTCACACAGACTTGCACACACATTAACCCCCCCTCCACACACACTGGGCAGTTACAGGATTCAAACCCCTACCAAACTATGTTATGACACGTGACAGACGCATTAGCAGAGCGCGCTATTTGCATTACTGGGAGGTTTCCCTTCTCCTGCTGTACTTATAGGGTGCTGACATCATCAGTGCTTAGAAATGGGAATGTGCATCCTGTAGAGTGTTTTCCCAGTTGCCAAAAGGGACACTTCCCTCACACAGACTTGCACACACAACAACCCCACTCACCCACACACACACACACACACACACACACACACACACACACACACACACACACACACACACACACACTGAGCATTTGCATGGTTCAAACTCCTACCTAACTATATTATGGCACTTAAGGGAGACGCATTAGCAGAGCACGCTATCTGAATTACTGGGCATCTGTTCTGCACCTGCGGTATTTATAGGGTGCTGACATCTTTATTTCTACAGAGGTATGTACATCTAATACTACCTGTCAGGTGGGGGATAGCATATATATGCATTTGCAGCCACCTACTTCAGGGTCAGATATGCACATCGCACTGGCAGGTTATGTTCTATACCATGCTTCGTGACCACAGGACCTGTAACACACAACACAACCAGTCGAGAACACCACTACCACATCCAGGACACACACTTTGCTTCCCTGGGAACAGTGCCGGGATATGCAGGTGTTCACATACACCATTCCAGTTGTTAACATCAGGTACAGGCATATTGTGTGTGGGAACTACTCAGGCCTCTACAACATTACCCTACAGCCACTACAATTTGTGGGTCCATGTGCTATGGCAGAACCACTCACCACAGCCACATGGGGGAATACATATTGCACCTGTCCATCTGCAACATGGGTACTCACTGTTCCACACCAGAGGTAGACCAACATTGTTGATATCTGACCATACCCACCTTTCCCTGGACATCCATATCCCATCCCCACCCCCAGGTAAGGTTGTCACTGCAAACAAACTGTATTTAGCACAAGCAGACTCTACACTTGTGAAGACTGGGGTGGACAACTTCAAAGGACCCATGCTGGGGGACAATACTGGCCACTCTGCAAAATGCTTGACAATTGCATTCTATGAGCATGTGTAAGGTTTGCATTGATCATGCTATCCCACATATACCCATGACTGCTCCACAACAGGACACCTGTCAGGTGTACACCAGCCATATATGAGCTGTCCAACAGACAGAGTGAGCTAATACATTGCAGAGTTGTAGCCCACAGAGGGAGGACATCTCTGAACAGTACCGGCATGACACTTCAATCCCACATAATCATCACAACACAGTGTTGACAGTGGAATTGTCCAGACAATGCAGATAGGGCTCCTCTCAGTCTGTTATTGACACCCACTTACTGTTAGAGGTCCTCAGCAACCCTCTTCCAGCACACACAAACAACATGGATGTGGCTTAGCACATTCAAACCCTGGGATCTCCACTGTGTCCCTGCTTGACACCCACTTCCTCCCTACACCAATCAGCCACAACTCCCTAGACACACCCCCATCAGCATATCATCCTACTGTAACCACACCTACAGCTAACCCAAAATACTACACTTCTTTTTCTAAACTCACACCCCTAGCACTAATCCTACTACTCTTTACTCCACCCAACCCTGTTGCTCTTTCCTTATCCACTGCACTATAAACTCACAAAACACATAAGACAACCAAATCACGTAACACCAAGTAACATTTTAGTCATGGCTTTAAATCCCCCCTCTATCTCTATTTTACTATTACTATCTCTTAAACTATCATATCTTTATTACCTCACCCAGCCTCCTACTTCTTATCATTCACAACTTTATCACACAACCTACCACCTGAACTCCCCTCTCTCACCCTTAAACTCTCCTATTTCTCCCCATCTCTACCCAATAACACAACTTCTAACCTTCTCATTCAAAGTTTTCCCTTCACTGAGAAACCCCATCCCTATAGTAGCTAAAGACCCTCTGACCATCACTACATATCTTAATCGCTTCCTCACTCTACTCAGTTTCCTTTCTAACCCAACCTCTCATCTCATCACCAGCCTTTTATCTGGTGACATCCATCCCAACCCTGGCCCCTCCACCTCTTCCTCCTCAAACAGGCCAATATTATTTACTTCTCTAAACTCACAAAGTATTGTCAATAAAGTCCCTACCCTTCACGCATGGCTCATGTACAACAAACCTGACATACTATCTATTTCAGAAACATGGTTAAAACCCTCTATAAAGGATTCTGAAATTACTCCACCTAGCTATTCAATCCTTAGAAAAGACAGGACCCAAAAAAAAGGTGGTGGAGTTGCTCTCCTATATTCTTCTTCCTTACTAGTTACCCCCTATAACAAACCCACTCCAAAATTTAACAATGCTGAAGTACTCCTCACTCTCCTACAAGTTAACAAGCACAAACACATCTGTATAGCATCCCTTTACATCCCCCCAGGGGACAATATTTCAACACTTGAAAACATCCTCTCATGGCTCTCTAACAATATCAGCAATGAAACCATAATCTTAGGAGATGTAAACATCAACTGGGCCTCCATCCAGTCTTCAACCAACCCTCTTAACATCAACCTATTTAAGTTTTCCCAGCTAATCAATACAATAACACACCCATCAACAAACCCCTCCTGTGGCACCATCCTTGACTGGATTCTAGTGTCACATCCCCACTATTTCTCAGACAGTGGTACTCTTCCAGACCCTCTTAGTGATCATTTGCCTACTTTCACTCGCCGTCTCCCTTGCATCTCTTACCGAACCCATAATTTCATCACTACCCGCAATGACAAAAACTTCAACCCATCAACCTTCATATATTCTCTAAAAGCAATAAATTGGAACAATCTAAAGACACTACCTTTAGAAGACGCAGTTGCTCACTTCAACTTAACCTTCTTAGACATACTTGATTCCCAAGCTCCTCTAAGAACAAAAAGAATAAAAACAAATTCTGCCCCCTGGTTAACCAAAACCACACTATCAATCATGCGCCTTAGAGACAAAGCCTGGGGACTCTATCTGAGAAATAAGACCCCAGAACAACATATTGCTTACAAAACCCTTCGAAATAAAGTAAAAAAGCTTATAATCTCTGACAGACAAAAATACTTCTTCACACTCCAAAACAACAATAAAACTAACCCACAAAAGTTTTGGAAGGGAATCTCTACCCTCCTAAACCCCAGCAAACCACACACCCCAACCCCAGACCCAAATATCCCAGACCTAGATCTAGCTACACAGTTCAACTCCTTTTCATCGACTCTATTAGCAAACTCACATCCTCCTTCACACACCCTCCTCATTACCTAATACACCCCAATCTCTCCCACAAACAACCCTCCCATCATCACCACTTCCTCCTCACTCTCATCTTCTCAAATTCCATCTTCCACCTCTTCCACTACTCTAACTCCCTCTTCACCCATATCTTCCTCAAATTCTCTCTCCCAACTCTTCTCTATTCCCATTTAAACCTATTCCCACTTCCACCATAAAGAAACTCCTTCAGAAACTGAAGCCGTGTACCAATGCTCCTGACAACATTCCCTCTTACTTCCTAAGTATAGCCGCAGAAGCTATTGCCTATCCCATCAGCATTCTAATCAACCGCTCCATCCAAGAATGCACAGTGCCCCTACTATGGAAGCAAGCCTTCATCATCCCCCTCCACAAAGGAGGCAACAATTGCAACATCAATAACTTCCGTCCTATTGCTATCCTGTCGCCCATATCTAAACTTCTGGAAAAGTGTATCCAGCTTCAACTCCTACCACATCTCTTAGATAACAACCTTTTAACCCCTACACAACACGGATTCAGGCCAAATCATAGCACTATGACAGCCCTCCTGTCCTTTCTTGAGACTGTTAATACAGCACGAGACTCCGGTCACATTGTTTCCACCTTACTACTAGACCTCTCCAAGGCCTTCGACACTATTTCACACAGCCTGCTCCTATCCAAACTGTCAGAACTTAATCTCTCTCCCTCCTCCATAAATTGGTTCTCCAGTTATTTATCAAACAGATACCAAGCTGTAAAATGGAAGAAAGCCACTTCCTCCTTCCTTAGCACCCCCACTGGAGTTCCCCAAGGATCTATTCTTGGTCCCCTCCTCTTTAATATATTTATAAACGACTTCCACAAATCTATCCCATTTGCAAATATCATCCAATATGCAGACGATTCCACCATTATCTGCTCTGCCACCTCCCCCTCTCTGCTCCAAAACTTACTCAAGAAGCTTTCTCAATTACTGAGCATTGGATGAAAATAAATCACTTAGCACTCAATGCCTCCAAAACAAAACTAATGGTATTTACCCCCTCCAAATCTACTTCTTTCGATATAAACTCTTTCTCAATTACCAGCCAAAACAACTCACCCTTGGAACTGGTATCTGAAACTAAGCTACTAGGTGTTCTAATTGACAATCAGCTTAAATTCAACTCCCATCTACAACTAAATATTAAGAAAACTCATCAAAAACTAGGTATGCTCTACCGGCAGAATCAGTATCTTACTAGATCATCCAAAATCACTCTCGCTTCCTCCTTTCTCATCCCTCTCTTCTTTACGGGGCTCCACTACTGACTAATCTTCAGACCTCTCTAAAAGCCAGCTTTCCTCCTGCTATAACAAAATTGCCAAATTCGCAAATAGCCATAGGTCCTCCACCCACCACTGTTCCTCTCTCCATAAACTAAATTGGCTCGAACTACCTAATCATCTTATCTTTATACAGCTGACTTTAGCTCATAAGCTCATTCTTAACCCCTCTCTTTGTCCCTCCCTGTCTTCTGCCTTCAAAATGCACCTACCAAATAGAGTCTTAAGGTCCAACAATCAAAATCTACTCAAAGTTCATAAACCATCTTATCCACCAGGTAAACACTTATTATTCTCTAACCTGTCTCGTCTCTGGAACTCACTCCCACCATCCGTTCATTCCAGCTCCAATCACTACATATTCAAAAACTCCTCCATACACATCTCAGGTCCCAATGGGATTGTTCCTGCTCCCACCCCTCATAAATATATGGCATCCAACCTCCTCTATGCCTTCATACTCAACTTTACCTAACAAAGCTTGTGCTCCTTCAGAATAACTACTCTGTAATGTATGTTATGTTCCCTCTCAATCACAACTCTGTTATGTAAATCACATTACTGTCTTAGTTCACTTACTTCGCATTAATCTTCATTTATTGTAATGTTGAATGCTTCTTGAATTTTGAGCAAAATGTTTTATCTACTACTTGTATAATTATCATTATTTTAGCAATCTTGTATGTACCTAATTTTGTCTGTGCTGGAGCTTTTCTCCCCAGGACTCCATTGAAAACGGGTTCTTTTGGCCCAATGGACTATCCTGGTAAACCAACTGCAAATAAATAAATAAATAAATTGACAGTGGCACAGCACACTAGCCTCACACATTGCCTTATGTGACCTACTTTACAGTGGCACAGTCACCTACTGTACTGGGGATGCAGATGCCAAGCACACTCTGGCTAAGCTGTCATTCCCTAGGGCAAACAGCCTAGTATTGACCTCTACACCCATATGTTTAATTGTCAGATGCACAATATTTGTTGCTGTTGGACTGTTTGCAGGTCTTTATTGCCATATCATTCCCTGTTCCTATGAACAACTTGTGTATCTGTGGAAGATGTTTGAATATGAGGGCGATCCACTATATCACTTATGTCTCTGTAGTCATTTACTGTGTGCACTGGGCAGATTGCTGTGTTGTGGTTGGTTCCTGGAATGACACGTACAAATACCAGATATGTGTGGCCAACTGCTAAATGGAGATATGGCCTAAGTGTGTGAGCATGCTCAGTTCAGCCTTTCCATGGCATGTTGTCTGACATATGCCTCATTTATCAAAGTGTGCGAGCATGCCCAGTGTGAGCTTTCCATATGTTGAACTCTGCAGTCCACCACATATTTGGGTGAGTATGAACTTCAACAATATCTCACGTTTATGGTTGTGTGTTGGGTGTCATGTTGTGTACTTACTGGCCAACTGCTTCATGTCTGACCACAACAGGGATTATACTGTGCCTGCAGGGAATGCATGGGATACTTTTCATACAGTTGTCAACATCCTTTCATAATGACCTAACACTGTAGTACCGTATAGTGTACTGGTTCAGTACTTTCACTGTGGTGGACAGTATCCTGGGCTTTAGTCCTATCACTGCTTGACATTTTCATAGTGAGCACAACAGAATGTGTAGGGGCCAGTTGTGCACATATGACCATGCTGCATTATGTTCAGATATGGACTACCTACACCAGGCTTGTCCAACATTGGTAGTGTATTCCACAACATAGGTGGACATTGGCATACACTAGCGATGTGCCCTAGGCCATTTCTGATGCTAGTCAGAGAGTGTGTTTGTCCTTTGACACACATTGTAACTGGAGTTTGCCATGACATATGTCATGGTTAGTATACTGTGCCTCCGTCTACCTGTGATATAACAGTGATACCCTGGGTAAACCTACCATCTCCCATCCACTCATCAAGATTCCTCTTGAGGGGTGTCGATGGGTGACTCTCTGGCTAACCTGTACTGGGAGTTTACTCAAGAGTGGGGGTGGCTTCTGTGTTATGGATCATTCAGTACAGCTTGTCCTATGTATGTCAGTGCTGGGGTTCAGGTCTCTCATGTGCATAGCTCACTGCCATTCAGATTGTACAAGGTGCAGCATGTTCATTGATTTCAGCTTGGACATGGCTTCATACATCAGGCACAGCTTGCCTCTGGGTGGGCAGTATGGCAGTGTGTGGAGCTGCAGTTTGTTTAATCAGGCAACACATGGCATCTGTTCATGCTCTTTGCTACTCCTGGTGAGGTACTGTTGTGGACTTTACAGTTGATGGAGGTGTCTGCTGAGGTACATCCCACAGGGGCTATTGTAGTCAATTGTGACACTGATGAAGGATGACTGCAGAGCCACAGTGACCTCCCCTTATCTAGATCTGACAACCTTCATGATTGGGTGGGTATATGGTATGTTTCTGTGAACACTACAGCCACATTTGTCCAATGCAGGATATCTATCACCTTGTGTCCCCAGGTCTTTCATTACATGTTAGGTACATAATGGGTTAACACCTGTGTGGTAATTGGTGGGCACTTACTGTATATCCATGGTGGTTGTCTATACACATTTCTGCAATTAGCTTGCTGACATGGCTATGGCACCAGTTGTCTGTTTCTATGTGGCCCTTTTGTGGGTTGCTTGTGTCAGCTGGGGGTCAGACATGGTGGGCAGTTTGTACTCCTCTGCATACATGTTCAATCACAGTCCTTCCATGTTGGCCTGTACCTATGGGACATATATACGGAACAGGGGAGGTCCCAGGACCAAGCCTTGTGGGATGCCACTTATATCTGGTTTGTAGTCTGACATGGATGCAGTATGTCTGACCATGTCAGTTCTGTCCTTGGTCTGGTTTGCAACCCCTCTACTGACATAGGGGTTTATATTTAAGCTGGTGAACATATCCATACTGAACACGTAGGGTATTGTCTGGAAGCATTTGCACGGTCCAGCTACGCTGTGTGGACCACATTGCCCTCATCGATTACCTTAATGACTGTTTCAAATGGGTCACACATGTTTAGGGGCAGGATCTGCAGTTACGACAGACACACTGTGTAGGGTCCAGTATCAGTAGGTCCACAATAGCCTTCTGTCTGCGGTACATGCTGATCCTTTCCATAGCTGTGCAGACCAAGCTTGTCAGGATCCTGGGGTGGTAGTTTGCAGTATCCATTCAAGCAACACCTTTGTTGTGAAGGACCACTGTTGTTGTACACTGCTCTTTGGGTACATATCCTGTGGTAAGGCTGACATTGAGCAGTAGTGTGATTTGGCATTCCATTCTTCTTGGAGTCCATGTTGACCTCAGCCCAGGACACCATCTCATACCTTTGCTGCTGTGTGTTTTGCTTTGTAGATGATGGCTGTTACCCCAGCATCTGCAATGTCAGGGGGCCAGCAGTCTGCTGGGATAGATATTTTGCATTCTGGGGGGGGGGGGTTGCACTGCACCTGTCAGGTTGTATGTTGGCAATATGTGTGTGTGTTTGGTATGTTGTTTGTAATATCTGTGTTATTCGGAGCATATCTGTGAATTCCCAACATGGTTCCTACCATCAGTTGAGTAAGCCTTGTGATTATCCTTAGTGTCCTGTACAATTTGTATCTTCATAAGTTCATAGGTTCATACTAGGTTATCCACCCTAGGGCATTAGTAAGCCTAGCCAGAGTGTGTGTGTCTTTCACCGCCCCTTGCTATGTGAATATTATGGCCATTTATGATTTAATTTACTGTGCCTCTGTCTGGACATGACACAGTGAAGACCCCCAGTGTACATCTACGATCATCCATCCACTTGGCAATATTCCTGTTGAGGGGTGTCAGTGAGGGGCTCTGCCCAACATGGAGTGGGATCCTGTTCCAGGGTGTGGGGAGCCTCTGGGTTATGTATCTGTCCCTCCAGCACATCCTATTTCATTATGTGTTGAGGTTGACATCTGTCACTCTCACAGCTCCAATGGCTTTGATTTCCTGGGGTGGAGCATGTCCATTACTCCTGTGTTGGACATGGCCTTGTACAACAGACATACAATGCCTCTGTGTAGGCAGTCTGTGACTGCATTCAGCTGGGGTGTCTACAGCCAGGCAGCATATGACATATATTTGACACCGTTTATCCTCTTGGTGAGGTACCTTTGAGGTCTTTCTAACCGCTGCAGGTGTCAGGTAAGGTACATCCCATATGAGTCATTGTACTAGATTATGAATCTGATAAGAGAACAGTACAGGGGCACAGTGACCTCTGTTGATGTAGATGTGAATCCTTTCATGATACGGTGTCCAATATAGACAGTCTTCCTAGCCACATTGGCATTGTGGGTGTCACATGACAGGTTACTGTCGACTTGTGTCCCTAGGTCCCTGATTACTCCTTGCATACATAATGGTTTACCACCTATGTGGTAATTTGTGAGTACCTTGTTTGGTATTTGGTGGAACATCCATACTGTCCAGTGTCTTCAGGATGTCTAAGCGGGGTTCCTGTGTGTAAGAGTGTGGTCTGTCGCATGCTACAGACTGTACAGCAGTTTTGACTACAGTTAGGTGCACATGGCTGGTCTCCGCTGCTTCGTGCATTGTCATTTACCTGGCCGTATGGGTGTCTGTGCTGCATATGGATACTCCCCTTCCTTTGATGTTTTGGTCCAGGTGTTGGGGCCATAACGCATGATATGAGATATAACCTGGTAGTGCTGGTGTGCTGTCAGTAGGCTTACAGCAGGTTTCTGTCACTGCACAGACATCAATGTTCTCCATACTGGGAAGTGACTCAGGAGCATGCATACTGCAGTTTACACATCTGGCATTGGTCAGCATTACCCTTATGTTTCTTACCACTTATGTTTTCTAGGGTGGTGGGTTAGTCTTTTCAGCCTTGCCTACGTACGGCTCTATGGAGGTGGCAAAGGCCTTATCCAGTATCCAGACGCCCAGGGGTAACAGGTGCAAGCTATCCCTGGAACAGCAGCATGGCTTGTCATGCATGACATCTCAAGCAGACAGACATTAGATTCTCTTGGACTGACAGCTGTAATTGTGCCACCTGTTAAAGCTGATCATTCTGTGTTTGTACTGTGGCATCATTCTTGGTGAGGGTTGGATGCTGCAAATGGCCAGTGTCATACCGGCCTGGAGTACATACTCAGAGAGCTCATTCATGTCTCTTTTCATGTAGTCCAGGGAGGTACATCTCGGGTCATTCACACCAGCATGGACAATGACTGCATCGTATTTCTGCTTGCTTTGGGATGATCTGCATACTTGTGTTATGTGGCATATTGTAGCAGCCTACAGGCAGCTTAATGTACCCTTTCCCTTGTTCAGTCTGATGAGTGGGACAGCAGTGTGTCTGCCTATACAGACACCTATTACAACTGTATCAGGCATGTTGTTTCTCCTTCTGGCCTGTGACTGTTTGGCACACCAGCTTTGTGTACTATGTGTTGCATGTGCTATGTTTGGAGGTTGTGGTTGCTTGGGGTCTGCTTTGGAGGCCTCTGTTGGTGTGGTGTGTTTGTAATTAGGGCCTCCGGGAATGTTTTTCTGTGTTTATGTGTTTGGTTTACAGTTGTGATAGGTCTACGTGGGACTGGGTTTGTGGTGTGTGTGGTTACCTTCTCCTCCTGACTAGTTTTGACAGTACTAAGTTGGGGGAGCTCAGCCTCCGGTTTGGAAAAATGGTTGCATCTCTTACATATATTTGTATTTATTGGGGGGAGTTGAGGGTTGTCTGCACTTGGGGCAGGTGTAACATTGCCTCAGGATTCACAGAATCTACTTGTTGTAGCTGGCCTTAGTGGATTGTATGTGTGGACATATTTTGTTGCCATACTACTGATCAGTGATTACTTCCCTTTTTATGTTTGCTCTATCATGTAGTAGCTTCCTCATTCTCTTGCATGGTTTGGTAATGGCTGGAGTCCAGCATGCCAGATGCCTGCGTGTATGGCATTGTGTCTTGTTGTTATTTGTGATTGCATAATCCAAGCATTCCTGGCTGTGTTCATGTAATGCCTGTATAACAGGTTCTGCGGTGTGTCCCATATTCTGCACCTGCACAAGGCCTTTAGTGGATTCCACATCAGTTTGGAGGGGTGCAACTTATGCTTTACACATGTCTTTCACTGTGGTTTTCTGGCCAGGGACTGTGGTCAGGATGTGTATATCTGGTGTGATTACTCTATGGTCTGGTCTTACCAGTGAGGGATACACTTCTCATCTTGCCATCCAGTACACATGTTGCTGATTATCACATCCAGTATGCTTACCCATCTTGTGGGAGTGGTATGTTGTTCCTGGACGTTTTGGTTTCTGGATTCTAGGAACTTTTCTCCTACTGTGTTGGTGCTAGTATAATGCTCCCAGTGTATGTCTGGGTATTTTCAGTCAACCAATATAATGTGGTTTGGGGGGCTTGATATATTCATGTATTCATCATAGGCCAGGTGCAGTTCCTGGTGTTAGGACAGTAGTCTGCAGCAGGCTATATACTGGGAGGCGGTTTCAGCCACTGGTACTTGACCATGGCTAATCCATGCTGCTTCTTGTTGTGGTACCACATATTTGGCCATTGGCATGCTGCCTGACACATATGCACCCTTTATTTGGAGCTGACATGGCTCCATTGTGATTTTTGCAGAAACATACTCAGTTGTCAACTGAGTACATTTCTGCAGCTAAAACGGCTCTTACACGGGCTGCTTTCTGTTTCGTGGATCGCTACTCTACCTCATTTGCATGCCTTTCGGCTGCAAGTGAGGTATTTAGCATATCCATGCCCAGTCCGTGTAAGAGACGTTTTAGCTGGTCTCTTACACGGAGTTTCGGGCTGTTCCTGGATCGCGAGGCTCGCATGGAGTGTTACACGTCTCTTACACTCCGTGCAAGTCTTCGTGAATCCTGCCCATATACAACAACCTTTTAAAATAAAACATTTCAATAAATGACACTTTAACAGTTGAACTTCTCCTAAGTTTGAAATGTGCTAACATTCTCAGAGAAATATTTCCAGAATCATTCCCATAGTAAGTGTTAAACCTCATTACAAACCTAAGTGTACAACGTGCTGACATCACTCAGTTTAAGGCAACATACTAAAATCCTAACTGTAATAATTATTAGTAAAGAACATAGCATACTTTAAGAGGAGTTGTAATACAGTTCTTCCGAAAGAACACAAATGCAGTGAGGCAATTCAGTCAAACAGTTGTATTCTTTTGGAGCAAGTGGTGAAGCCAAGCAGTCTTCCCTACTGTAACAGAAATTCTTTAGCCTCAAGTTGTGCTTATATTGTGTAGATTAACCCTTCTGGATACTGTGAATATGTAAATCAGGTATGCTCTCATTATCATTCCCAAATCACTCAGTCTACTCAAAGTGATGGGTGGGTAAACATGGTATGAGGAATTGCATGATGCTGTGCAGATACACTAACAGTACAAGAGTGAGTATTCAGAACTTTGGCCTGCTAATGCCTTGCAAATGTGACTCATTTGCAATATTGCATGACTAATTATGTCTTTAACACTCCTGCTACTGGGATGTACATTTACAGAGGGTATGTCAGACAGAATTATTGATTATGTGTGAACTGTAACATGGATAAAGTATTTTGATTCCTCAAAATAACTTTTAGGGGATATCTGTCCATCCAAAACATTGCTTAGTTCAGACCATGAAGTGTGTCTTTTCCAACACTTGTACATTAACGTTTCCTGTGGTAGAAGCAGGTAGTACACTGCCTACTAAAGCATGTAGCTTGAGAGGCAGGGGTTGGAATCTGGTAATGTATGGCTCTCAGACAATAGTGACAGACAGGAGTGGCTTATACAAAGAATGGTGATATAGCATACTAACAAGGCCACAATTCTTTGAGGCTTCAGACAACATTTTAAGGGAGCCATAATAATTCCAACACAATACTGATGTAATCCATTCACATGTGTGCTTCATGACACATAAACTATTATTATTTCTGTGGCATCAGTGGTTGATATACAGCTCTAAGAGGTATGATCTCAGGCAGGTATTCTAGTCTGGCAAAGTGTAACTTCTGAGTATGTTAGAAAATGCTTACGGACATGATTTTCTTCCTCAAAGGGAATGCTTTTTAATGTATGACTTAATTTAAACATATACATATGCCTTTTATTATTTTCTTTACATTAATTATCATGAGGGTTATTTTTTACATTAATTTATTTATATTCTATTTATATATAACTGTACATCCTTGATTAAGGTTCCTTTGCCTCTTAATTATGTACTGCAAGTTGCTCTTGCCTTGTGTTGCACCATCAGTGTATGCTCACTTAGTGAAGTTAAGCTTATTTATAACTTGTTGTTTATACTGTGTGCTTGGGACATTATGCACCTCAATGTGACTGCTAACAAGTGTTCTGGCCATGACCAGGTGCTGTTCAACATGTAGGGCTGCTTGGTGTCTTACATATTCAATAAGCCCTGCTGGTCACTGTGAAAAAGTCAGACAAGCATGTAGGCTTAGTGTAATGTCTGCATACTTCTTAATGAATACCAGGCCATGTTTTACACCTGAATATAATTTACAATTCACTAATATTTCTTAAAAATAATTCTGTCTTTATTATCACCATGACGCAAGCTGTAGATACAATTTATGTGTATAATTTATTAAAGCAGAAAATATTCAGAAATGTTTTACTAGGCAAAGCAGCATGTTTACTATTACATATGGGGCGAGGCCTAAAGGCAGTATAATATCAGGTTAAATCAAGATTGACAGGTAGTGAAATCCTTAGTGTTAGAATGCCATTCATGATTGTGCTCTGCATCAGTTCTATTAACATTATTTGAATTTTTATGGATTGTCATTGAGGAACTAACATATGGGCTCTTAAACTCAATTAGAAAATATAGTGTTTCAGAAACTTTTCGGACGTTATGCCTGATTTTCTTTTGAGGGCTATTTGACTTTTACTCAAAAAGTGAAGCAAAGTTCATGCCCAGTATATTTATGTATTAAGTTCTCATTATACCTGAAGTATACTTATCTATGTATCTATATATATGAAAGCTAAACCCCTTTGATTTGAAAAACACATTGTGTTGCAGTAAAATCCTTGTGGACATAATAACATACTTGAGTATACTTTGTACCTAAGCATCTTGTTACAATTCCCTGAACTTTTTTATTATGAACTGCTTTAAAAGAACTGACATATGTCCTCTTAAACTAAGGTATCAAATGTAACATTTTAGAAGACTTTTCTGGCAGTCCAACTGTATACCAGCATCCGCTGACAGGGGTGGGGGGTGGGGGGGGTTGGTATTCTATTTGACTTTTGATCAAAAGGATGAGTGAAAATAATGTCCAAAATATATAGGCACTAAGTTCTCAATGCACAACCAATAAGAAACACATTTCAACAGGCAGTGAATCATTTCTCCTTTTCCATATAGGGAAGTCTATGTAATGACAAAAACAGTGTACTGCTTTACAAATCCAGACTGACATGTGCAAATATCTATGTGGACAGAATAGCATTCAAGAGCTTGTTTTGTGTCAAAGCTATTTATTAAGAATTCCCAATATGTTTTGCTTTAAAGTCTGATATTAGAACTGATTTATGGAATTCTAGATGCAGGTAACAGTGCAGTTTTTCAGAGGACCATTGATGCTGATAAGACATTATGCCCCACTTCCACTAGTGGGTATATTTCATTGGCTCTAAAGGCAGGGTAATTAATGTTAATGTGTAGAATATATGTTTTAAGTTGCCATTAAAGCAGAATTAAAACAAATCACTATGCAAGGTAGAAGGTGAGGTCTTAGCTCCATGTATTGAAAAAAGGTAGTGCTCTACCACAGAAATCAGTATTAACATATATACAGCATTCTTGAGTGTGCTTTTACACATTCAATCCAATGGAATAATGGAAGTTTGTACTGTAATCTCATATTAATGCATACTGAGCTTATTGACTATTTTTATGACTTTTTTGACTAAACAAAATTATGTCCTCACATTTCAAACAAATGCTCATATTTCTGGAGATATAATTGTTACTAAAGATATATAAGTGGCAAACAAATAGTTACAATGATAGTATTCATTAGATTCTAGTTTTAAGTTAGATTTTGTAATTCACAATAAACACAATAAATGTTAGTTTTGTAATATTTTGTAAAAAAAACATGCAATAATTCAGGAATCACTGAACCTACACTAGAACTGTCAACAGCATTGAGCTTTCATGTCAGGTTATGCATTTCTGTCTGTTACTTGGATGATAATCTATTTAAAAACATGAACATTATCACAATAAAGATCAACATAAATCGATAATACATGAACAAAAATTTCTCTTTAGCAGCACTAGACAGAGATCAAATATCATTGCAGTTATGATGCTTATCAAGTAAGTTTTAAGGTGAAATCTTTCAATAGCTTGTATGTAACACAATGTTTGAATTATTAATACAACTATGAGCTGGCTATAGTAGATGCCTAGAGGCATCCGTAGGATGTAACTATAGAAAAGCATGGATATAGCACTAGGTTGTAATGAGAAGAGTTCACTGAATTTCATTACTAGAAACTTCCACATGGCAACTGGTCTATGGTCTTCTTTATATTTTATATATATATATATATATATATATATATATATATATATATATATATATATATATTTATATATGTATGTATGTATATATATATATATATATATATATATATATATATATATATATATATATATATATATATTAATATATATATAGACATATATATATATATATATATATATATATATATATATATATATATATATGTATATTATATATATATATATGAATATACATATATATATATATATATATATATATATACACATATATTTATATGTATATATATATATATATATATATATATATGTATATAGATATAAATGTATATATATATATATATATATATATATATATATATATATATATATACGGATTCACTATGTAATTTCAAAATACTGAAATCCCGAATTTCAGTATTTCAAAATTACATAGCCGAACACACAAAACAACTGCAAAATTCTAAATCCCGATGGTACACTACAGATACAGCACACACAAACTCATACACACAACTCCTACCCCAACTCAAATATAATATCCTACACTACAGATAAGCAGGGGGGGCAAGCCCCCTGCACCCCTACTTATATATACTAACTTTGAGATTGCACAATCAGACACACACAGGTAATTCACTCCCACGCAATGTACACACCCTCGCACACACACACATCACAGTGAAAACACACACTGACATACACTAAAGCTCCTAACCAACACACATACACATACATACATACCCAAACTTACATCTTACCATTCACACACCACAACACCAGAAGCACTAATTCAAAATCTCCGTACTTCGGGATTTTGAACTTCACGCTTCTGGTTTATTGGTATTTCAAGACTTTGCTATTTTAATTTTGAAATACTGAAATTCATGATTTCAGTATTTCAAAATTAAATAGGGAACCCATATATGGATATATATATATATATATATATATATATATATATATATATATATATATATATATATATATATATATATATATATATATATATATATATATATATATATATACACACACACAGACACACACATATATATATATATATATATATATATATATATATATATATATATATATATATATATGTATGTATATAGGTACATATAATATATAGATAGATAGATATATATATATATATACACACACACACACACACACACACACACACACACACACACACACACACACCCACACACACCAGGAAGCCAAAGACCACAGCAAATGAATCAAACAATGGTAGAACCCACTCCAGTTCACAGTTATTGTATAAAGAAAGAATATTTTATTGGTAAAATCACTGCAATTCATGGTTAAGCACTTTTGTCTAAACACAGACTTCTTCAGAACCATGAAAACTCCTCTAAACACTGAATTTAAAAGCCTAGAGAAGTAAAACCACACCCTCAGGAACTGTCAGTCAGCAGGCAGGCTGATCAAAGTCTGGGAAACTTCTTAAAGGTGTACACACAACAAAAACATTTCCACATTAAACCAAGTATAAATGTCTAAAAACTAATCTAGAATGTCAAAATGCTACAGAAAGCCATAACAACTTTAAAATTCTGCTGAATCTATGTTGGCTTTTCTTTTAGTTCACTACCAGTGGAAATATAGTAATTCAATCTAGGTTGATTTGCTGCGTCTAAAGCCGGCTGCCAATACATCTCCCAATGTTAGCTTCAGGTGCATCTAACATTGGGTAAGACAGCGATTCAGGTCGTAGCCTGCTATAGGTCCCCAACCATGTCCCAAGATTCACACTCCACATTCCTAAGTACCCTGGAGAATATTAGGGTCCAACCTAACACTCTCATACTAGGCAACTTCAACTACCTCTCCATTAACTGGGAAAACTACTCATGTACCAATACACTTGCCCAACGCTTTCTGGAATTCATTAATTCCAATGCCCTGGACCAGCTCATTCTTACCCCCACTAGAGGTAGCAACGTCCTTGACCGGGTCATTACTAACCTGGGCAACCGTTGCTCTACACCAATAGTCAACTCCTCCCTGATTAGATCCAGTCACAAGCTAATCAGCTTGGATATCTGCAACCCTTCCACCCCCCAAACAAAGGTAACCACCCTGAAAAACTTTTCCAAAGCTAACTTTGGACTCCTAAAAACAGAGGTGGCTAACTTCACAGCATCCATGCAAATGGAGAATAGTTGCATGACCACCAAATCATACACCAATGCACTGTACGAACACGTACACAAATGCATGGATCTCACCATACCCAATAGAAGTAACATGCTCTCCCCAAAAAAAAGGAAACCAATCTGTTAGTCCCCTGCCATAAACAAACTCTACAACAGAAGGAGGAAACTGATGCAGAATAAGATGAAGTCCCAAGACTGGAAAAACTCCCATATCAGCCTCAACAAAAGGTTGCGATCCCATCATCAAATCCTCTAAAGCTAGCAATGAAAACAGAATTGCAGCAGATAGTAAAGGCAACCACAAGGCCCTCTACAGTTATGTAAAGAATCTCCATGGCAATACCCAAATTTGTTCTGAGCTACTATACAATGGTACCTCCTATACCGAGCCAACAGATATTGCAAATATACTGGCAGACAGATTCAGTGCTAACTTTACCCCCCCCCCCAAGGACCAATCACAATGCTAGTAGATTGCCAGGAACCTAGTATTACTACTGGACAGGTTAAAACAGCACTGTCCAAGGCCAAGAATACAGCTTCTATGGGACCTGACAGTATCCCTGGCTGTGTTCTACATGAAATACAGAGTGAAGTGGCACATCACCTGTGTGCCCTGTTCAATAACAACCTCACCTCAGGCTTTGTCCCTACTGAATGGCGCACTGCTACAGTCATCCCTCTCCACAAAGGAGGAGCGACAACAGACCCTGGGAACTATTGGCCCATTACCCTGATGAGTCTGATATGCAAAGCTATGGAACACATCATCATGGACCTAATAAACAAGGATATAGGGAATCGCCAAACTCTGGATCCCACACAGTTTGGTTTTGTGAAGGGTAGATCATGCCTGCTCAACTTGGTTGACTTCTTTGAGTCAGTCATCAGAGCTGTGGATGAAGTTAAGGTGGTTCATACAGCCTACCTTGATCTGGCCAAGGCCTTTGATACCATTGCCCACTCAGGAATCATAGAAAAACTTACTAAGCTAGGCATGAACTCCTATATCACTAGGTGGGTTGCAGACTGACTCACAGATAGAACCCACAGTGTGAAAGTAGCTGACTCCAAGTCAGACTGCTGACCAGTCACGAGTGGAGTCCCACAGGGTTTGGTCCTGGGTCCTCTCCTGTTTGGTATCTACTTCTCTGAAGTCCAGGCCAACAAGAAAGGACTCTGGCTGACAACGTTTGCAGATGATTGAAAGTTGGGAGCTATTATTAACTCCCCAAGTGATGTTGACATCCTACAGAAAGGCCTCAGTGAGACCAATGACTAGTGTCAGAACCATGGCCTTAAGCTCAATTCCAAAAAATGTGTCTTCATCCCCTTTGAGAAAAACCCAGTTCCCTTAAATTACCACATTGATGGTAGTCCACTGAACACAGAAGTTGTTATCAGAGATCTGGGAGCACAGGTTGACAGCAACCTCTCTTTTGACCACCACTTTGCTACTGTGGTCAGAAAGTCCTTCTATGTGGCACATCTCATTACTAAGGGTTTTGCATTCAGGAAGAAAGAGGTCATTGTCTTCCTCTAATCTTCTCTCATTAGGCCAATTATTGAGTACAATGCCCCCACTTGGCATGTACATTACTAGACACCTGCAACAACTGGAGAGGCCGCAAAAGTACCTCACAAAGAGGATCCTAGGCCTTAAACACTTGTCCTATATGGACAGACTCAAAAAACTCCAACTATTCTCTGTCTCATATCGCCTACTTAGAGGTGATCTCTGCTTGACTTACAAAGCCATGTCTGACCCAGCTCTGTTAGAAATGCTACATCTAAAGAAATCCCAATCTCTCCACACCACATGCTTCAGAGACCTCAACCGCATTACCACAATCAACAGAACATGCTGGAAGGACAGGTTCATAACCCAGAGACTGCCCATGCTATGGAATAGACTTCCCATACATGTCAAGCAGAGCACCTCACTGGCTCTCTTCAAGAGAAATCTTGAGGAGTGGATGGGAAATAGAAAATTCACCCTGGGGATCACTCCAGTGGCTCTATTTGACAGAGGCACTAGGAGCTAAGGTTGGTTGGCATGATGTCAGGTTAATCCTATGGGCTAGGCTTGTAAAGGCTCCAGGGCTATTAGGCTAGTACACACCTATAAACCTATGAACGTATGTAGAAGTCTATTTTTCCAATCACCAACAAAGGCACCTGCTTCCACCTGTTCAAGCCCTAAAAAAGTGAACTTCTTAAAATTTGAGCATGTACAAGGATTTAATTACCAGCATCCCAGGTCAACATGGTAGACACTATACTTAATTTAAAACTTTTAAATGTAAACTCAACTTTTATGTACTGCTTGGTGAATTTGATTCCTCTTTGAGCAAGTTTACGAGGAGGAGTTTGGATAACCCCCCACTGGACCCTGTCATACAATTTTTGGAAAGTCTTGTGAGAAAGAAATTAGAGAACTATTCAATGGAAGCAACACAATGACATTTTATAATCTTTCCAAGGCTGACAGGGATATTATAAACAGCATCATTAATGACAAGAACATCAGGTGCATGAAACCTTATAAGGGAGGGGGTTTAGTTATTATGAACTGGATGAACTACACAAGTTGAATGTAAAGATTGTTGAATGATGAGGAGGTGTATTGTATAGTCTCTTATCATTGAGATCAATATTGCTTACAGGGCAATCAAAGTGTTCTTGGATGAACTATTGTTATTTTGCACTATATCTCAAGGTCTGCATGATTATCTTTTAGTGCAAAAACCTACAATTCCAAAGATTTTTGGCATCCCAGAAATTCACTCAAATGAGCTGGATCCACCCATATATCCCATTGTTGCTACCGGTGGTTCAGTCATAGAGCCAATGGCTAATTCATAGACTGCAAGTTTAAACATCTTGTTCAAGGTTTTCCACACAATGTCCGCGACTCCTGGGATCTTTTAGACAAACTTCAGAAAATTGGATCATGGAGTGGATGCCTTCTTGTGATTGTGACATCCATAGGTTATACACTGTGATTCCCCATGAGAAAGGTCTGTTATGATTCAGTGAAATGGTGACACAATATGGTTCTCTTATACTTTCAGACACCACACTGGTTTGTGATTTCATGGTTTTATTGAACAATATTTTGAACTTTTATGGGGAATTTTACAAACAGCTGAAAGGTGTACCTTAGGGGGCAGCATGCACCCCCCACCTTTGCAAACATAGTCCTGCTGAGATGGGAACATATGACTTTGTTCACACTCTCATTATTCAAAAAATGTGTAGGGTATTTCCGCTGTTTGGATGATTTACTGATCTTTTGGTTGGGTACAGAGACACAACTGAATACTATTATGGATGAATTGCAGTCTAATAGCACTTTTTAAAGATTTACCTGCCACCCTGACCGAGCTCAGATCCACTACTTGAACACAAAAATCACCAAAATCAAGAAAGACCACTATGGTGGTATGAACACATAGATTTACAGAAAGCCCACCTTCTGTAATTCTTTTTTGTCATACAGCAGCTGTCACCCTTTCCATCAAAAGAAAGGGATTGTGAAAAGTGAACTTAGGATTTCTTGCCTGACATCTGATGATAACAACTGTGTTACACAGTTTGACACCTTCAAATCTATGTTTTTAGAAAGAGGATATCCTGAAACTCTTCTTGATAATCTTCAGAAGGATGAGTGGGTAGAGAGAGAATAGGTACACACCTATTATTAGGAATGTCCTTCATAGGTTCATAGGGTCATAGGTAGGTACTAGGCTATTGGCCTTAGGGCCTATACAAGCCTAACCAAAAAGGTACCCTGGCTTTCGCCATCCAAGAAAATTCTTTTCCTGTGCCCTGTCAAGCAGAGCCACAGAGGTGATCCCAGGGTGGATTTCCAATTTCCCATCCAATCATCAAGATTTTTCTTAAAGAGTGCTAATGAGGAGCTTTGTTTGATATAGATAGATAGTTTGTTCCAGAGTATGAGAAGTCTCTGGGACAGGAATCTATCCTCCAGCATATTCTGTTTATTGTGGTGACAAGATTTAAGTCCCTAGTGCGTGTAGCTCAGTGGGATTGGGATTTCTTTAAGTGGAGCATGTCTAACAGCTCTGGGTTTGACATAGCTTTGTATGTTAGACAGAGATCACCTCTGAGTAGACAATAAGTGAAGGAGTAAAGTTGGAGTTTTTTTGAGACGGTCTGCATAGGGCATCTGTTTGAGGCCGGTAATCCTCTTTGTGAGGTATTTCTGCGGCCTTTCCAGTTGTTGTAGATGTCTTGTGAGGTACATACCAAAAGGGGTGTTGTACTCTAATGAGTGATGAGTAGAGGGAAACAATGACCTCTTTTTTCCTAGATGAGGAACCTTTTGTTATAAGGTGTGCCAGGTAGAATGATTTCCTGACTAATGTGGCAATGTGATTATCAAAGGAGCGACTACTGTCCACCTGTGTCCCAAAGTCTCTTATCACACTTTATGTGTTAAGTAGACTACCACCTATGTGGTAGCTCATGGGTACAGAGTTTTTACCAAAGGGGATGACAATGCACTTTTTGGCATTGAGCTTGAGGCCATGGCTTTGACACCAGGCATCTGTCTCAGTGAGGCCCTTTTGTGGGATGTCCACATCGTTAGGAATCTCAATTATGGCTCCTAGTTTGCAGTCATCTGTGAACTTCATTAGCCAAAGACTTTCTGTATTAGCCTGTACACCAGAAAAGTAGATACCAAACAGGAGAGGACCCAGGACTGAACCCTGTGGTACTCCACTTGTCACTGGACTGAAGTCAGATTTGGAGTCTGCTACTTTCACAGTGTGGGTTCTGTCAGTGAGCCAGTTGGCAACCCATCTTGTCACATAGGGATTTATACCTAGTTTAGTGAGTTTATCTATAATTCCAGAGTGGGGGATGGTGTCAAAAGCCTTGGCGAGATCTAGATAGGCTGTGTGAACCACCTTACCCTCATCTATGGCTTTGGTGACTGCTTCAAAGATGTCAATCAAGTTTAGGAGACATGATCTGCCTTTTACAAACCAGAACTGGGTGGGGTCCAGAGTTTGGAGATTTCCAATGTCTTTGTTTATAAGTTCCATGATGATATGTTCCATGGCCTTGCAGACCAGGCTCGTTAGGCTAATGGGGCAGTAGTTCCAAGGGTCTGTGGTGGCTCCCCCTTTGTGGAGTGGCATAATCATCACTATGCGCCATTCAGTGGGCACAAAACTTGAGGTGAGGCTATGATTGAACATGGTGCTTAGGTGGTGTGCTAGTTCATTCTGTAGTTCATGTAGAACGCAGCCTGGGATAGTGTCAGGTCCCATGGTGCTGTGTTCTTGGCTTTGAAGAGTGTGTTTTTTTACCCATGCAGCCATAATTACAGGAACTTTGCATTCTTCCAGTATAGAGATGGGCCCTTTAGGGGGTGGGAGTGGGGTAAAGTTAGCACTGAACAGATCTATCAGGTTGGTTCTGTTAATTTTGTGCCATTGTGCTGTAACTCAGAGAAGATCTGAGTGTTGTCATTGAGATTCTTGACATAGCTCTAGAATGCTTTGTGGTTGTGGTTAGAATCAGTGGCAATTTTGTTTTCATAACTAGCTTTGGAGGATTTTATGAGGGATCTCAGCTTCTTACTGAGGCTAACCAGGGAGTTCTTCCAGTCATGGGATTTTACTCTTTTTTCCAACAGTTTCTTTCTTCTGTTGTAGAGTTTGTTTATGGCAGGGGACCACCAGATTGGCTTCCTTTTTTTGGAGGATAGTATCTTAGTTCTGTTAGGGATAGCATGCTCCATGCACTTGTGTAAGTGCTTATAAAGTGCATTTGTGTAGGATTCAGCAGTTGTACCTTTATTGTCCGTCTGCATGGGTGTCATGAAGTTTGAGACTTCTGTCTTAAGAAGTGTGAAGTTGGCTTTGGAGAAATTTTTTATGGCGGTTTCCCTAATGGGGGGGGGGGGGCAGGATGTGGATGTCTAGGTTAATTAGCTTGTGGTCAGATCTGACCAACGAGGAACTGATCTCTGGTGTGGAACACCAGTCGCCTATGTTGGTAATGACCAAGCCTAGCATATTGTTGCCCCTGGTGGGGGTGTGGATAAGTTGATCCAAGGCGTTGAAATTTATGAATTCCAGAAAACGTTGAGCAAAAGAGTTGGTACATGAGTAGTTTTCCCAGTTAATGGTGGGTAGTTGAAATTGCCTATAATTAGGGTGTTGGGTTGTACCCCAATATTTTCCAGTGTATCAAGAAATGAGTAGTGGGAATCCTGGGGCATGGTGGGGGATCTGTAGCAAGTTATGATTTGGATTGTGGTCTTGCCCAGAGTTTTTTGCAGTTGGATAGTCTTGGATGCATTATGATGAGCAACTAGCCTGGAGGTGTGGACATCCTTAATGAATATGGACACTCCTCCACCTTTAGTGTTTCGGTCCAGGTTAGGTGGCCGAAATGTGTGGTATGAATTATAGCCTGGTAATGCAGGGGTGCTCTCTGGAGCCTTGAATCAGGTCTCTTTCACTGCACAGATGTCAATGTTCTCCATTATAAGGAGTGCCTCGAGTGAATGCATTTTGAGGTTTAGACTTCTAGCATTGAGTAGCATTACCCTCAGATTTTGCTTGCTTGTACCTGTTATGGTGGTGAATTTGTCATTTGAACCTTGCCTAAAAAGGCACTATAGGGTTGGCAAGAGCCTTAGCCAGTATCCAGAATCCCAAGGGCGACAGGTTCAGGCCATCTGTGGAAAAGCATCATGGTCTGTCGATCATGTCATTCCAGGCAGACAAATACTTGATCCCCTTAGAATGACACCAGAAGCTTAGCCAATTGTTGAAGTCAATCATTTTGTCCTTGCACTGTGGTATTATTCTGGGTGATGGCAGGATGCTACTCAGGGCTAGGGTCATACCTGCCTGGGCTACAAAATTGGAGAGCTCCTCCATGTCTCTTTTCATGTAGTCCAGGGAGGTACATCTCAGGTCATTCACACCAACATGGACACTGACAGCGTCATATTTGTACTTGTTGTGGAGTGACCTGAGTGCATGCTGAGAATATTAAGTTGAAAGACAAGACAAACTAAAGTAAGGATATTGTTGGCCACACTATTATGGTTTTATATTACTCATTGGACTCTAAAGACATCCAAAAAGTGGTGTGGAGAAACTGGACCATCTTACATTTTGATGACGCACACAAACAAAATCTTTCTGATTTCCCTTCATTTACCTTTAAGAACAAGCCTAACATAAAACTGCTATTGGAGAAGCCATCTGGTTCCAGAAAAAGTGACTCATGGATGTTGCCATTAGTGCACTTATATTGAAACCAGCTATGAAGGTGACATAATAGAAAAAATGATGGCATGAGCATCTGTGGTAAGTTCAATTGCCAATAAAGAGGTTAGTCTACTTCATGAAATGTATGTCATGCCCTGCCTTCTATACTGGTAACACTAAAAATGCACTCACCAAAAAGATATACCAACACTATTATAGTATATCCAAAACGGACATGAAGAATGTTTTAACTAGGCATGCTTGTACATGCTCCAATTTCAGGAAGTTCACTTTTTGGGGGCTTGAACAGGTGGAAGCAGGTGCCTTTTTTGGTGATTGGGAAAATAGACTTCTACATCATGAGATGTATTGGCAGCTGGCTTTAAACACAGCTAATCTACCTGGATTGAATGACTATATTTCCATTGCTAGTGAACTTAAAAGATAGTCTGAGCAAAATTTTACAATTGTTATGGATTTCTGTAGTATTTTGACATTCTAGATTTGTTTATAGCCATTTTTACTTATTTTAATGTGGAAGTTTTTTGGTGCGTGTACCGCCTTTAAGAACTTTTCTAGGCTTTATTCAGCCTCCATGTTTATTGACAGTTCCAGGGGTGTGGTTTTACTCCTCTGAGCTTTTAAATTCAGTGTTTAGAGGAGTTTTCATGGTTCTGAAGAAGTCTATGTTTAGACAAAAGTGCTTAACGATAAATTGCAGTGGTTTTACCAATAAAGGATTGTTTCTTTCTACAACAACCATGAACTGAAGTGGTTTATACCATTGTTTGATTCATTTGTGTGGTCTTTGGCTTTCTGGTCAGTTGTTTGTTCTTTGCTTGTATTTCTGTTCCAGTTCCAGGTATTTCTCAGTTTTTTTTTTTTTTTTGTAATATAGATACATAGACAGCAAATTCAGTGATCAAAGATATTTTGTTGTCTCACGGAGGTATTTTTCCCTGTTCCCATTGTGGGGCTATTTGACCTCTGTTCAAATGGCAGGAAAGTAATTTGTAATATATGTCTACTAAATTCTCATTTCAGTAGAAGTGAAAATCAGTTTCCAGAACAAATTTGACATTTTGTGGTAAAAATGCAGGATTTTTTTATTAACCTGCAACAGAATCACATCCTAACATATCCACCACATAACTTTTTGCAAACCCCTAACTAACATACCCTCCCCATTAAGATGACATGTATAAGGGGTTGGATAGGGTTGCATGGCCAGGCTTATAAAGGCCTTGGTGGACATTAGCCTAGTGTATACCTATGAAACTATAAGAATAGAATGATAGTGATATGGCAACTTTTTTGGGTGAACATCCTGTTGGTACTAATGGAACATTTCCTAATGAAATCTCAAAGTGGGAATGACCTATGAGTTTTAATACAAAAGTACAACATATAGGGTTCATAGTCTGACATTTTGTGATATTCTCAGTTTTCACTGGGGTATTAAAATGACCTTCTCCTGAGTATGCTGACTACAGGTAGCACAGTGGTACAGCAGTTAACATTGTCACCTCTCAGCAAGAGGTTATTCGGTTCAATTCACAGCTGGTGTGCCTTCTGTGCAGAGTCTACATATCGTCCCTGCATTTGCATGGGTTTCCTCTGGGTGCTCTGATTTCCTCCCACATTACAAAGATATGCATATACACATATACGTATATGGGATCACTACTAAATATCGAATTACGGAATCCAGAGACCGAAGACAAGAATCTTGAGATTCCGTAATCTCGAAAACAAAAAAAAACTTTTTAGAAAGCAAATGCAGGGGTGCAAGACCCCCCTGCACCCCTACACCCCCTGAAACTTAAATATACCAAATCCGAGATTGCACCACACTGGAGTGAATGGCAAAATAGTGCCATGCAGAGTGGAACGGAAATTTTGCTAATCACTCCACTGTAGTGTGATCTCAGAGTTGGTATATTTAAGTTGCAGGGGGTTTGGGGGGTGCAGGGAAGGTTACCTACCTACATACACCTGTTTAAATCTTTTATTTTTGACATTTATTATATTTTTTTACTTTTGAGATTACGGAATCTCGAGATTCTGGTTTTAGGTTTTCTGAGTCTCGGGATTCCATAATTCGATATTTAGTGGCTGCCAGCCTAGCTAGATATAATTTTGTAGAAATTTTTATTTCATTTGTAAATATTAATGTAAGCCACAGGCTGCTGTAAGAAAGCTGATAAGTCAAGAATTTTCATGACTTTCTTTGATGTAAAACTAGGACCCGAGATGTCTAGAGGGAGGCATTCTGCATATTGTTTTGAGGCCAGAGTTAATGACTAGAATTTACATGTATAATTTATTTTATTGTTCTGGCTTCCTGACCAGCTGCAAGATCAAAAGGGCTATTAACTTCTGAGTTTCTGTTAGCCTGGGAACCAGAAAAAAATTATGTAATCTGAAATGAATCAGTGGTACTGTGTTATCAATTCAAGGACAGAAAGAATGAGGGCATTTAGCATTTGTCTTGAGAACGTCCAACTCACCAGCACTGTCTTGCTCTATATGTACGTTTATTTTAGAACTGTGTTTCTCTTAGATATAGCTAGGAAATAGGGAGATTAGATTAGTTTTTTGTATTGATGTCAGAACTTTTCTATTGTATTATTTTAAGTATTTCTCTGTGATCTCTGAACTCTTGACTAGCACTGTCTAGTAAGAAGTATTGTCTTGTGTTTTCATTATTTATTATTAAGTATTTATAAACCTTTCAACTGTGGCTGTTTTTTTAGAGATAGTTTAAGTTCTAAGAGTACATTGCATGTATTTAGTGATAGTGTATAAAGCCACTCCAACAGCCTTGCTGTTCAGTTACACTTACCATTTGGATAATAATATTGCATAGTATAATCGGACACCCTTTCATAAGGGCCTTTTAGTAGCTGATAAATATTAGTGGGTGGTGGCAAGTGGTACTACCATATAGTCTGGGTAAAAGGGGCACAGCTGGAGGACCTGTGCCAGCTTTCCTCAGGAGTGTCTGTGTGGTTGTATATAACTCTTATCTCAAAGTGTGTGTGTCAGCTATTTGGGCAGGGACACAAAGCACTTTTTGGACAGAGAGGGTGCTGGAGGTTTTAGATTGCTCACTAGGCTAAGATCTAGACCGTATAGCTGTGTAAGTGGGGAGTCTTATTGGAGACCACCAGCCCCTGACTTACTGTGATCTCTGTGTGCTATTAAGGGAAATTGTACTTTACTGTGTATGTATTTATTTTCCTTTTCCTATATGGACGCCCCTCACTGGTGTTAATGGTGAGGATTAAGGCTCCTTAATTGCTGGGCCAGTGCACAAGCATCACATATTAATTGTTTGGCAGTAGTGAGATATCCACACCACATATTAATTGGTTGGCAAATACTAATTGGATTGTAGTGGTGTTGGTAGAGTGAATTCCTGCAGCTTGTGTACAGTAATCTCTGAAGGTGTTTTTGTACTCTAAATCAGCCACTAAGTGAATACTCAGAGTTCAGATTACAATTGTTTTATTTCTTTTGTTAACTTAGTCAGAGAGAACAGACAGCATGTCAGCAGAGGAGTACGGAAAGCTGACAAGGAGCCAGCTGGCTGAGATGTGCCAGGCTAGGGGACTGGTGCATGGAAATCTGACTAAGGTAGACATGATTTATGCTTTGGTCACAGCTGCATCAGAATACAGCAACCAGGAGGATGATCAGACTGGCAGTGGAGATGTACCACACTCAGAGAATGGACAGCTCAACATTTATGCAGAGGACTTAAAAATTCATCTAGAGCTAAAGAGACTTGAGTTGGAGGTCAGGCATTTGGAAACAGAGGCACCAGAGAGACTGAGGCATCTAGAGAGTGAGGACAATGAGAAATTGTGATGTTTGCAGACTGAGGAGAATGAGAAACTGCTACACTTGGAAGCTGAAGAAAAGGAAAGGCAAAGACAGCATGAAAAGGAGATGCTAAATGCTGACTCTTCACCAGAGTTATGGAGGTAATGGGCAAGGGAGTAACCAGACCCCAGAAGCACAAAAGGTCAGTAAATTTCTTTCACAGTTTACAGAGGGAGATAATTTTGATAGTTTCATTCATATGTTTGAAAGGGTATGTAAACAGTATGATGTTGACCAAAGGCTGTGGGTACGGTTCATGACCACCTAACTCCATGATAAAGCTTTAACTGTGTTGTCTAAACATGCTGATTGTGGATATTTTGATTATACTACTGTTAAGAACTGTTTGTTAGAATTTTTTAAGCCAAAACCTAAAACTTATAGGAAAAAGTTTCATGAGCATAGACGCAGGGCAGATGAAAGTGTGTGTGAATATGTTGCTGAACTGAGAAATTATTTTTATAGGTGGGTGAGTGGATGTCAGGTCACCACTTTTGAAGGGCTGGTAGACCTTTTGCTGAGGGAACAAGCCCTTTTCATTTTGCCTAAGGACATGAGGATCTGGTTAGCTGATAAGACAATGTGCTACTTCAGATGAGTTGGGGAAGAAGGGAGACCTATACCTAGCAAGCAGGGCATCCCTGCATAGGAAATGGACCACCCCCAGTACTGCTCATAGGTCTAAAGGAATCCATGGTGGGCGATCCAGACTGCCCCAACAGAATCTGCCAGTAGCAGGGGATGCCACTAGTCCAGGTATACATCCAGGACCTAGGGTTAAATGTTTTGAATGCAACCAGTGGGGCCATGTGGCATACAGATATCTATGGAGGCAAGGTGGGGAACAAAAGGTGAGGGAGCCAGTAAGTGGGGAAGACAAAATGCCAATAGTAGGTTGTCTTGAGATAACAGGGGTACAGCACTACCATCCTGCAGATGTTCCGATAAGGAAGGATTTGGATGAGGCAGTACCATGCACTAATGCAGTTACACACAGTCAGGCTTGCAGACAAGTATGTGGGTCTGGTAGCCTGGGGGAGACCCAGACAGACCACATACTTGCAGCTAGGACTGGTGAGGTGGTTACTTCATGGATGAAGCTACACTGTAGCAATGAGACTGAAGGTGAGCCACAGCTGCTTGTGGGTACTGATGTTCCCTTGGACAGAGTGCCTGCAAAGGTAGAGGTGAATAGTAGCACCCAGACTGACAGTGAGGCACCACCATCAGAGGATACCAGACTTCCTATGGAAGTGGAGCTGAGAAGGAATACAAAGAGAGAGTTGAGACAGACTTAGCTCTCAGATCCTACATTGCAAGGCCTGAGGCAGGTAGATAGTGAGGCACCTGCTTCTCAAGGGAAGGGGGAATCTGTATACTGGGACAAAGGGTTACTGTACAGAGAGTGGACATCTAAGGGAGGGCTAGAAGTTGAGAGGGTACAGCAATTGGTAGTGCCTAGAGCTTACCATCTCGTGCTTCTAGCCATAGCCCATGATATTCCCTTTGCAGGTCATATGGGTATAAAACGTACAAAGAGTCATATTATGCAGAACTTCTATTGGCCTGGAATTTCCAAAGATGTAACAGGGTACTGCCGGACTTGTGAGCAGTGACAAAAGATAGGCAAGGCAGGAGACAAGCTGAGAGCTACTTTGATGCCTTTGCCTGTGATTGAGTAGCCATTTCAGAGGGTAGCTATGGATATTGTGGGGCCTCTGAGTACCCCAAGTTCCACAGGGAATAGTATATCCTAGTGGTAGTGGATTATGCTACATGATACCCTGCGGCAGTGGCTTTGTCCTTCATTGAGGCAGAAAAGGTGGCCAGTGCTGTGTTAGAGATTTTCAGCAGGGTAAGTTTCCCAATAGAAATACTGACTGACAGAGGTGCCAATTTCATGTCAGACATGCTGGCTTGTCTGTGGAAGTAGTGTGGGGTGAAGCACCTGAAGACCACCCCCTACCATCCCCAGACTAATGGTCTTGTTGAGAGGTTAAACTCTACAATCAAGTCCATGCTATGGGCATTTCCAGACCAGTTTAAGAGGGAGTGGGACAAATATTTGCCCCGTCTGTTGTTTCCTTACAGCGAGGTTCTCCAGGAAAACACAGGTTTTTCAACCTTTGAGTTGCTGTACGGGCATAGGGTGAGGGAACCTGTAGATTTAATTTGAGATAAGTGGGAAGGTGAGTGTGAATCTCACATGGAGTCTGTTGTGGCATATATCCCAAACCTCAGGGGAAGGCTCACAGAACTCATGTGCTTGGACCTGGAAAACCTGGCAGAAGCCCAGCAGCAGAAAAAGGTCTGATATGACAGGAATGCTCAAGCTAGAGAGTATGTTGTAGGGCAGCAGGTGATGGTTCTCATTCCTGTCAGACACAACAAGCTGCAAGCCACTTGGGAGGGACCCTACAAGGTGGTGAGAAAGGTAAGTGATGTTGACTACATGGTGGAACTGCTAGGCAGGAGGCAGGGGCATGAATTGTACCATGTTAGCATGAAATCTTACCATGATAGGGAAGCCCTTGTGCTGAACATTTGTAGTGGATTGCAGGAGGAGTCTGAGGGAGATCTGGTGAATGATCTCCTCAGTGAGGCTCAGACTGACACCTCAGTGGAAGGGGTAGCAATGTCCTAACAGCTATCTCCTACCCAGGTTCAAGAAATCCGAGCAATGTTACAGGAGTTTGGGAACATGTTCACTGGGAATCCTGGGTGCATCCACCTGGTGCAGCACCAGGTGGATACAGGACCCCAAAGGCTTATGTGGCAGGCCCCTTATAGGGTGCCTGAGAGAGTCAAATGGACTCTGATGAAGGGAATACAGGAGATGTTGGAACTAGGGATAATTCAAGAGTCCAACAGTCCCTCAGCCTCCCCAGTAGTGCTGGTGCCAAAGAAGGATGACAGCACCATGTTCTGTGTGGTCTACAGGAAATTAAATAGTCACACAGAGTCAGATGCTTACCCCATGCCTAGGGAAGATAAGGCCCTAGAGCAGCTGGGTAGGGCTAAGTATCTTACAACTACTGATCTTACCAAGGGTTACTGGCAAGTGCCCTTGACTCCTAGTGCTAGAGAGAAGTCAGCTTTTGTGACTTATTTTGGCTTGTATGAGTTCACTAAGAAGCCATTTGGGATGAAAAATGCCCCAATGACTTTCCAGAGGTGGGTAGATCACATCCTAGCATGAGCAGGAGGGTTTGCCCTGGTTATCTAGATGATATTGCCATCTGCAGCCAATCCTGGCAAGAACATCTTCAACATGTCAGGGAGGTGCTGGGCAGACTACAGAGGGCAGGGTTGACCATTAAGCCCAGCAAATGTCAGGTGGGTATGACAGAGGTCTCCTACCTGGGACATAGAGGGGGGAGTGGTAAGATCAGGCCAGAACCTGCCAAAGTGGAAGCCATTCAGGCTTGGCCCACACCTGTTGCCAAAACGCAGATGAAGGCATTCTTAGGGACAGTAGGGTACTACAGAAAGTGTGTCCCCAGTTATAGTACCATAGCTGCTCCCCTCACAGACCTGACAAGGATGAACAGGCCAGATAAGGTAGTGTGGACCCCAGCATGTGAGCAGGCATTCCAGGAGCTTAAGAAAGCTTTGGGAGGACCACTTTTGTTACCCAGTCCAGATTACAGCAAAGACTTTGTTGTGCAGGTGGATGCTTCAAACCATGGGGTGGGGCTGTACTTAGCCAGATTTCTTCGAGGGAGAAGAGCACCCTGTGGTTTATCTCAGATGTAGGCTCCAACCCAGGGATGAATGCTATGCAGCTGTAGAAAAGGAATGTCTAGCCATAGTGTGGGCACTGCAGCAAGTTCAGCCTTATCTGTATGGAAGAAAATTCACTGTAGTGACAGATCACAATCCCCTAACATGGTTACACAGAGCCAGCCAGCAAAATGATAAGTTGCTAAGATGGAGCCTAGGGTTGCAAGCATATGATATGTCAGTGCAGCACCACAGTGGGATTAGCAATGCCAACACAGATAGGCTCCCAAGACAGGGAATGGGGTAAGGTAGACTCAGCTAGACCTAACCCTCTCAAGCAATCTTTCTCAAGGGATGCCTGAAAAACTATCTTGAGTTCTCTGGGGGGGGGGGTGTGAAGATAGGTGAAGGCTGCCAGCCTAGCTAGATAGAATTTTGTAGATAATTCATTGAAAATATTAATATAAGCCAAAGGCTTTTCCTCTTAAATGTGAAAAGACTGTATTAGACGTTGAACTGCAAAAAATGTAACAACAGTGCACTCTGCTGTAAGAACACTGATATGTCAAGCATTTCATGACTTTCTTTGATCTAAAACTCAGAGCTGAGATGTTTAAAGGGAGGCATTCTGCCTATTGTTTTGAGGCCAGAGTGAATGGCTAGAATTTACATGTATAATTTCTTTTATTGCTCTGGCTTCCTGACCTGCTACAAAATCAAAAGGGCTATTAACCTCTGAGTTTCTGTTAGCCTGGGAACCATAAATAAATTATATAATCTGAAATGAGTCAGTGGTACTGTGTTATCAATTCAAGGACAGAAAGAATGAGGGCATTTAGCATTTGTCTTGAGAACATCCAACTCACCAGCTCTGTCTTGCTCTATATGTACGTTTATTTTAGAACTGTGTTTCTCTTAGATATAGCTAGGAAATAGGAAGATTAGATTAGTTTTTTTGTATTGATGTCAGAACTTTTCTATTGTATTATTTTAAGTATTTCTCTGTGATCTCCAAACTCTTGACTAACACTGTCTAGTAAGAAGTATTGTCTTGTGTTTTTATTATTTATTATTAACTATTTACAAACCTTTCAACTGTGGCTGTTTTGTGTAGAGATAATTTAAGTTCTAAGAGTACATTGCATGTATTTAGTGATATTGTACAAAGCCACTCCAACAGCCTTGCTGTTCAGTCACAATTACCATTTGGATAATAATATTGCACAGTACAATTGGACACCCTTTCATAAGGGCTTTTTAGTAGCTGATAAATATTAGTGGGTGGTGGCAAGTGGTACTACCGTATAGTCTGGGTAAAACGGACACAGCTGGAAAACCTGTGCCAGCCTTCTCCAGGAGTGTCTGTGTCATATATATCTCTTATCTCAAAGTGTGTGTGTGTCAGCTACTTGGGCAGGGATACAAAGCACTGGTTGGACAGAGAGGGTGCTGGAGGTTTTAGCTTCCCCACTAGGCTGACATCTGGACCCTATAGCTGTGCCAGTTGGGAGTCTTATTGGGGACCTGGAGAGAAAGGCAGAAACCATCCCCAGATTGACTGTGATCTCTGAAATTGTACTTTGTGTGTATTTATTATCCTTTCCCTATATTGACGCCCCTCACTGGTGTTAGTGGTGAGGATTGAGGCTCCTTGATTGCTGGGCCAGTGCACAGGCATCACTATATATATATATATATATATATATATATATATATATATATATATATATATATATATATATATATATCTCTATATATATATACACATACACACATATATATATATATATATACATACACACATACACACACACACATATATATATATATATATATATATATATATAGACATATATATATATATATATATATATATATATATATATATATATAGATATATATAGATATATATATATATATAGATATATATATAAATATATACAAATAAAAACTATGAGCATGTTCACTGAGGCCAGGTACATAAACAAATAAGTAGTTTACCAAAAAAGAAGTACCAAGGCTGCCAAAGCTTAGAATAAAAATAAAAATGAACTTTAATAAAAAGATAAGTGTTTTCGAGTGACTTATACTCCCTTCATCAGATCATCTACTGATTAATAAAACGTCAGTATTTTAAAAGTCATTCCTCTCCTGCACTTCCTAATTTCCATTGAACTGGCACTTTCTTTGTTTCTATACTCAATTGTGTAGTCTGTGTCATACAGCTCTCTTGCCCCTGTTGACCGAATGATTTGCATGTTGCCTTTTTTATTTTATTTCAAGGAGATAGATCCCATCAAGACTTTGAATGAGTAAAACAGCACTTAACAGAAGGAAACTATGACACTGAAGGGGCAGAGATAGAAAGAAAAAAGTGGTTATTAAGGGTGCTCACTGGAGGCATTTACTTGAATATTAACACTGATAACGTCAAAATGCCAATATAAATGGTTAGCATCCTTTCCAGCCTTCGTCTTTCATCCTGACATTATTGCAATGAGACATATTTGATAGGTTGTGGGATGGCCCTGGACAATCATCTTCCAGATGAATACAGTAGGGAAACAAATTAAACATTTAATTTAGTAGCTGACAAGCCAGAGAACTATCTCGGCAGCAGAATGACATTTCAGCTCATGTTTTCTGTGACAGGTTGTGTACTCTGCTGTTGTATTTTAAAAGAGCCGTTTAGTTTAGACATTCCTATAAGAGAAACATAATAACAACACATCAACAAGAACATGAGGTTAATCGCTTTCCTTATTTTAGTAAGGACTATGCAATTTACTTGCACCATGAGGTTTATTAATGAAAAGATAGCCATTATGGATGTAACTGTACCCTATAACAAAGCAGTTATTCATAATGCATGTCGAATAGATATAAAATATACACTTATACATATGTAACATTGTGATTAATTTTGTAGTTTATGAAGAAGAAACTAAAATCTTCACAATGATTATAATAAATATTATAGATGTCTCATAGTATGATGTGATGAATAAACTAGCGCTGCATGTCAACTAACTTGCATATGATACTGTATGTTTTATGCAGAATGCACATATTTTACTTAAGGTTTTGTAGATAAATAAGTACCACTCTGTTGATGATAATTGGGAAACCTATTGTCATTGCAGGGAAACCCCAAGCTATTCCCATTACATTTCAGATGCTCACTTTTTTTCTGGGACTGTAAAGCTTGCAGTGTTCTAAGCTATACTTTGATCTGGACTGTGGCATCTGAATACAGTTTTACTGCGCACTGTTAGCACAATATACTGCTCTGTAAAAAAACATACATATAAGCTTGTCCAAAATCTACATTAATGGGGGCATACATAGAACAGCATTTAAACAAATGGTTAGGTCTCTCTTTTAACTCCCCCCCCCCACACACACACACACACACACACACACACACACACACACACACACACACACACACACACACACACACACACACACATTGGACCACAAGTGACAGACCTCTTTGCATTGCTGCTTTCTAAATTATGACTTGAAATTATTGTGATTTGGATTTAGATTAAGCACAAACTACAACAGCAGCCTACCTCTCCAAGGATCTTAGCATCTGCATAGAGCTGAGAGCTTTTCAGACTGCCATTTTCTCAAGAAAATATATCAACCTCAGAAAGAGATTAGAAAAAAACCCCTCAGAATTGAAGGAAGCAATGGAATTTCACAGTGGGTAAATCTTGGGAAAGAGTACCAAAACAAATGACTAGAATCCAAACCACCTACTTCCCTACCCTTTCACACATACCTACAGTCATTGTCAAGGAGTCAGTCTGTTAAGGAAAAAACTACAGAACAGGTTCTAAAACCATATGCACTTTTGATAGCTAAGCGATAAGCTAAGTATAAACTTTCCAATAAAGCAACAGTATCTACACCAATGTTTTAGGGTTAATGGATCAATTCTTTTAAGAACTTGCCAGGCAGCAACTTATGTGTATGCACAACATGTTTATTGTGTTTACTCTACTTTTATGCTTCTGTCATATTTAAGTCAAGATAGTATTTTATATACAGCTTCATGAAGTTAACCATTAAAGTTGGCATGTCTGTCACAATGCATTTTCAAACACATTTTGCAGGAAAGGCATAAACATGATTAAATAAAAATGACCAGAGGTTGACATTTTATTATTTATTTATTTTACATTTGTTGACCAGGATAGTCCGACTGGATACATATCCATTTTCAGCGGAGGCCCGGGGAGAAAAGCTCCACATTGTCAGTAAGGAAAGTTACATACATGTTACATAGTTGCATATTGTTTCATTTAGTAATGCAGCTGAGGAGAAAAATATGCAATTTATATACTGCAACAAAACAGTCTAGCAATAGCAATCACAAAATATAACAGATCTTATATAGATTTTTAAAAACATGTTAGATTAAAAAGACAATAATAGCTTTTGAGTTTAGTTACTATACATTGTTCCTGTTGGGAGTTTTTAATTAAATATTTTATTATATGCATAAAACAGTGCAATGCTCACAGGAAGGAAGGAAAGAATGGAGACACAACATGTCAGCAGTCAAATGTAGATTTTTTACTGCATTCCACAAATGTGATATGTGAATTCATAACAAATAACCAATCTAAATGAGCTACAGCATACCAAAGTTAAAATACATAGTTCATAGGTAAGTTGCCTGTGTGGGTCATTTTAAGATTAGCCAATATCCTTTTGACAGGTGAGAATCAAACCCTGAACTTTGTGAAGTAAATGCTTTAACAATTAAGACAAATCTCAACCCCACTACCAAACCCTAACCCCATGCATACTAGCAAAACATGGAAGTTATAAATCTTGACATTAACAAAGAGACCAGTGTACAACAAATTAAACATTGTATATAAAAATAGGCAATAATGCTCTTCTAGCCAGAAAATATGCAAAAGCATCTATTCCCATAATAAACTATTATGTATGATACTATAGTCTAACAGCATATTTTTATAGCAATGTGAGATGCTTAGTAGAACACCAACATTTAAAATCTGTTCTTGCAGATAAAAATTCTAACACCTAATCAATTAAAACAAATAAAGATTTAATATGGCAATAAGTGAGTCTTAAATAATAAACAAAACACTTTTTACATTTTCTTTAAGTATCAATGTAATTTTGGGGCAGATGTGCATTCTTTTCAGAAGCCCTCTGTCCTGATTTTCATTGTCTGCAGGTTAAGAGGTAATGGAATAACCGTGGAGTTCATGTTAACAGTGGCATTATAATAAAAAGGTAAACATAATCTTAAAATAAAGTCATTGTGTAACAGCAATACACCATTACAAGGTCATGAGTACTTCGTATATTTTTCCATAGTGCATGGATCTCACCTGGTGAATAAGAGTACACCCTTGTGATCAAACAGCAACGTTCACCATGGCTAAAGTATAAATTGCCTGGAGTTTAAGCCAGGACAGGTATGATATACAATGCAAGTCTGCATTTCTGTCCTTAGCCCTTCTCAAAAGCTTTATTTAGTGCTAAATTTGAATGAAATACAGTACTGTCATTTATAATTTATTTGATTGACTTAACATATAGTTCATAAAAGTCATGATAAAGCAGTCTGTAATAACATAATGACATACCACAAAGTCAAGTCATTTGAAGGGGAAGAATCAAGACTATTTGAAGATTATGATTTATTTATTTATTTGGATTTCTTAACTGGGGCAGAGTACTGATCTACTGAGGACCAGTTTCAGGCGCAGAGTAGGTGCAAAAGCACAATGGATTTAAAAAGAGTAGTTTCCAAAACAGTTTTGCAACACAGTGAATGATTGAAATACTATATGTTTGTAGAGACTGGTGTTGGAGTACTTTTATTACATAATGAAATAAATTATGCTTACAGAGATTAGTTTATGGAGCAGATTTGCAAAGTTGTGAAATCTTGAGGTATTACAATCATAGGAAAGTAAAAACAAGGCATATAAAATGAATATGTTGAATATTTAGACAGGACTGAGTTCCTACAGGCATTAAGGTATAATGAGTAGAAATAAGACCGGAAAAAGGACTGAATAGAGGTTTAAATGAGAGGTTGGAAATGACAAAGAGTGAAGGAGTAGCGGGTAGAATGAAATAGGGTTAGCAGTGGTTGTGTATTGAAATAAGGCTATGTTAAGAGCAGAGCCAGATGCAACACAAGGCCACCTAGGCAACTGCCTAGGGCCCTGTGCTAGCTGATGGGCCTGCCTGGTCATACTACATAAAAATAAATATATAAATAAATAAAACAGTTTCCTGATAGTACTTGTCCAAACAGATGATGACTTTCTGCTTTGCATACTAGCTCGAGTCTCCAGTCACAATGGCTCAGTATCTGAGACTGAAGCTGAAGCAAAGAATAATCTCCTGAGAACTAGCACAAGATTTAACTTGCACAGTGTACTTGAAACAGTGAGTGAGTGGATGGGAAAGCACAAACATTTTTTCAGACACAGACTAGAGAAAGCATCACATTTCTTTTTCTTTTCAGCAGACAGAAAAACAGCAGGTACCAGGAAAGCCCTATTTACAGGGAGCACATAAGATTCTTTTTCACGATGCAGGTACTTAGAAAGGGTTTGTGTGTGTCCAATGAGTGAACAGGAAAATAATTGTGTTTTCCGGACACAGACTGGATAAAACATGAAATTTCTTTTTATGATTCTCAGCAGATGGACTGGGAAAGTAAAACACCTTGCAGAGAAGGAACGGGTAACTGGAAAGCCTTATTTGCAACGAGCATACATTATTTTTTTTTCCTCAGGGCACAGGTACTGGGAAAATACATGTGTGTATAGGTAATGCCCCAAATGGCTAGTTAAATAGATCCTTAATCTTCCACATCAACTCCCCAACCTCAAAGATTACAGTCAGTCAATCTCAGTTAGTAGAGTTTCATAGTTTTTGTAGTTCACAAAATATATGTTGCTGCAAAACCTGTTCTGTTAACTTTTTAAGTGATTTAGAGTAGTCTGCTCTTATCTTTCCCAGTTTTGCAGAACATCTCTGACTTTTGCTTCATATTTATGCCCTGCCCTTGAGCAAAGTACTAAACCAGATAGTGCTTTGGGGCAACCTGAAATTTGAATTAGGCTTCTCAGTGGTCCCTGCATTACATGCCTAGTGATTGCCTATAAACTGGAGTAGTTGTGGTGTGCAGGAGGGAAATAGATTGTAGTACACAGAAGCATCATCACATGAACCTTGTTCTTTGGATGTTATCCTGTTTCCCTAATGTTGACAACTGTGTTATTATTTAACTGTATGAAGTCTATAAGTTTAATGTTAATATTAACATTAACTATCATTGCATTTTTAATGTAGCTTATTTTTTTTTCTTTCAGGCAGATTGGCTTGAAATGCACTGTGTCAATCACTTAGTGCAGATGTATAAGGCAATGAACTATGAAATATGTCACCTGTTGTATATAGTTTGATTCTCACAGCCTTCATTTGTCTTCTGTATAACCCTGTCAGTTTACGGCACCAGACAGTACTCCTGGACTGCTCCTGAAATGGGACACTTATGTCCAGTGGGCTGTCCCATGTTGTTATCAAATGGTTTATACATTTGTCTTTTGAATTCTTGCACCCTTCACATGGACATTAATTAGTGCTTCACTATATGCCATTTGAGTATGAATCCTAGCATGTATCTTGCAGTTTAATGGGTTTCCAGATTTATTATTTTAAGGAATGAGAAGTTCAATGTTTCTTAAGTCTGTTTTTAGTGTGTGTTTTTTTTCCTTTGAAGAATGCTGTCAGTGTTTTTTCTATAAAATTTAAGATAAAAGTTTGAAATGAAATACATATCTCTGCAATAATTGTAAAAGTCTTCTTCTTCTTCTTTCGGCTTTCCCCAGTTAGGGGTCGCCACAGGGGATCATCTGTCCGCTCATGATTGGCAGTGAAGTTTTACGGTATCGAGTTGCCAGCCTGGCGCCCAACCTTCCACAGAAGGCACACACACACACTCACACCTAGGGCCAATTTAGAGTGTCCAATCCACCTACTGCATGTCTTTGGGATGTGGGAGGAAACCGGAGCACCCGGAGGAAACCCACGCAATCACAGGGAGGACATGCAGACTCCGCACAGAAGGCACCCCAACTGAATAATTGTAAAAGTAAGGAAGAAAATAATTTGTGCACTGAGAGGTTTGAACAATCCCCAAAATTTAATAAATTCTGTGTAGGCACCATGTAGAGCCTACATGGAATGTATCTGTGTGCATGGCCACTGTCCCCCTGCAGCAGCGTGCCATGCAGGCACTCTACAGAGGGAGACCCAAGGAACATGGATATTTTCTTTTTATTAAAAATAATACATGCTTCCATGGTGCAACATGGAGCCAAACTGTGCTCACATGTAGTCAACAGACACCTGCCAGACATTGAAAAATATAAACCAGATGTAGTTAATAAGCATAATGACATTTTATGTGTTGTATTTTTTTTGGAAGGGGGTTGCACAGAATGGTGTAGTGGAGAATACAGCTAAACTGAGCAGATCTCATACATACATGGCAGACACCTGCCAGACATCTAAAAATAGAAACCAGTTGTAATTAATTATTTATTTATTAGTGTGTTTAAGTGTGTTTGTGTGACATGGCTTGGTGCTCAGCACTCCTAGCAGGTAGCTCAGTGGTATATGTGAAGGTATATTGAATTTCTTAATATACACATAGCTTAATGGGTAGAATTATGGCTGTAAGTGTAGTAAGTCCAGCGTTCAAATAGATGGAAGTCAGAAGTTGTTTGTATTTTTGTTGCACACTTTATGGACAAACATTTGAAATATGGCTCCACTGCACTCTGTTAAGCACTGCTCATTCATGCTAAGCACCGCATAAACATGTTAATGGCTGCCAATGTTTGTGTGGTGCTCAGCTTTGCTAAAACCACAATTCTGTTTGTTTATGCAGTGCTCAGCTTTGCTTGGCTGGTTTGCACATTGCTAAGCAATGTGTTACCTTTTTGAATGTTGCTCAATGACTTGTAAGGGTGGGAAAACAGCCTATATAAAGTGCACTAGGTGGAAATTCAGCAGAAAACATTGGAGTCTATCATCTGTCGATATGGCTGGCAGTGTTGGAGAAGGAGTGTGCTTTTCAGTGCAGCAGTGAGGCATTCAGGAGTCCAGGGTCATGGTTGGGCTCCTAGTAAAAAAAAAAAAACATGAGGATAGGCTGCTACAGTGTGGTTTCCAGGGCTCTGAGTGTAAGGCCAAGGCCTGGTACTGGCTGGCAAGAGAACCCAGCAGTGTTACTGGTATCCCCTGTACAGGTGAGCAGTGTTGTCACCACCATGATGACCAGAAAAGATGAAAGTGGGAACCTTGTACACCTGGGTCCAAGAAGCGAGGGCAGGGAATGCCCCACAAGTATGTAGGTACTTTTTCCACTGTTTTACCAATATGTAATCTGAATGTCTGCAAAACTGGCATGCATAATGGTGTGCTTCTCCCAACAGCTGCAGCTGATGGGACTCACAATGTCACATCTCATGCCGGGCACCTGGCAAGGTTGTGCCATGAGTGTGGTGAGTATGGATGTATTATGCCATCTGTAGTGCAATAAGCAAGAAAGAGTAAAACATTAACTGCAATAAAGTATATGCAATAAAGTCTGTAGTGCAATAAAGTTGGAATTATAACTGTAGTGCAATAAAGTTGGAATTAGAGCTATATTACAATAAATGAATAACAACTGTAGTTCAACAAAAATAAGAAACAATACCAATAACAGCAATGAAAATGGTGTACATCAGAACTGTCTTGTCATAACCATTACAGTAGAGCTGAATGCATTGAGTCTGTAAGGTATGGTTGCTGCAGTCAAGTATAACACTGTAATAGCTGTAGAATGCAAATCTAATGGCTGCAAACTGTATTGCTTAACTCATAGTAATGTTCAAGGCTTTCTCTAGGCCAATACTGGTCACATAATGCTCTGTCTTCCACAGACATCAGGAGTGAAGGTATATGGGAGACGTAGTCCACTCCACAGCCAGATATTGTGTGTGTTGGCTTCACTGATTTTGCAAACCAATAACAGTAATATGTGTTGACCTGTATTGTTGAAAGTGAAATAAAGCTCTAGTAATATATGCAGTATGGTTGTATATCATGCATGTGTGTTTTGTTGGGACTGCAGTCTAGCAAAACACTGTTACAGTACTAGAGTACCAGAGGAAAGTCCTGCAGCTTGTATTGTACAGTTCATAGTATGTTTCCAGGTGGTCTCCAGGCAAGTATCAGTCACACTGTAGTCAGAAGTACCTCAGTAGCTCAGTCTGTTAAATTCCTTGAACACTGTACACTTTTTTCCACACACAGTCCTGGGTTCGAATCCAATGCCATATAGCACTACATTTCCAGTATTAGTCACAATAATGCTCACAATTTCTCACTCCCCAAGAACACAGAATGTGATGGGTGAGTTAGCCCATATTATGTGAATATATTTTGTTCAGATCTCACAGAATGTTACACTTAATAGTAAGAATGAGTGCATCAGTTTTGTTGATTCAGAAATAAAATTGTATAATCCCAGTATGGCTGTAGCTCTTGCTTGTCCATACTAAGCTTCTGCAGTCAATTATTAATTTATTTGTAGATGTTCCCTGCAGTTACTGGTAGTGGGTTCTACTCCCATGCCTGCCAACTAAGCCATGACGGCTGTCTTGTTTAATCACTGTATACAAACATGCCTCTCAAGTGTCATGATTTCTCATGTAATTAGAACTGTCTAATCCATCTGTCACATTTACCAGATAAATGAATACCTGGAATGCAATGCATTACCAAATCTAAAAAAATTCCACCAAGGCACAAGAAATACTGAAAATGGCCAAGGGATATGAAGACCACCAGCCAAGTGACAGTGAAGGGTGTTTATTCAATCAAAATATACATTCTACAAGCACATTAATGCTTCACAAATACAATACATTTTTGTTAATCACAAACTTCATCAGATGTGGACTGAAAACATAAAATGCAGTTATATATCATCCTACATTAACACATTTAAAAATCAATTAAGCAAGACAAAATTATAAAACCCTTCTTTAAAAACTTGATAAAATTAATAAATATATATTCATTTATTTAAATGTAAGTAAATAGATAAAAATCACTTTTAACAGATTAAAAACCTTAAACAATTGTAAATAAATGATCCCTTTCCTTGTAAAAAATACTTATTAATAACCTAAAATCATATTGAGTCATTGGGCGTGTTTATTCATAATCTTAATTCTCCATTTTGTGGCTAAAAGCTAGTACTACAGACACATTCCAAAATGATAAAACCACTCATGTTCCCCTTTTCTTCCAAAGATTTTATCTGTTTGAGTAAACTGAAGCATAGGGATGTGTGTCAAAGGAAGGTGTTTGAAAAAAACATTTGTAAAACCATGTAAAGTTAGAATGTGTTATGAACCCGCATTATAATTTACAATTCAGCAGCTCTTAATTTTAATACGGGAGCTATGGAAATATTTTCATTCAAGCCTGGTAATACATTTGCTTACAAAGTCACTTGCCACCATAGCTCCCTATACACAACCCCCCTTTTATATCCTTCTTAACCCTTTCTAGAAGAAAAAAATAAGTAATGGACATTTGTACAGATTTGTTGGTGTTTGTATAAAGCATTGGTCTCTTTTTTAGTGCATATGTCATAATAATGTTCATATATTCTTTTCTTAAGTTTACTTTCAGTTTTTCCAATGTAAAAACTGGAGCATATTTAACATACTGCTAAATATATTAGACCACTAGAATCACAGTTGTAAATTTTTTTTCCTTTCATTTCCAAATCCCTCCCTTCTACAGCTGTTTTTCTTATTATATACATGTGTACATTGTGAACAGTGTCCACATTTGTATGTTCCATTCCTTCTCATACTTTTTTTCTCTTGCCTATAATCATTTTCTATTAATTCCTTTAGGTTGTGGGAATTTTTGTAGACAATTTTTAAGTTGTCCTTTAATATTTTGTCTAAGTCTGTAAAACTTGTAAACCTTTTCCATGACTTTTCTTATCGTGTTGGCACTGGCATGATATTCCAAAACCAGTGCTCTTCCAAAGTTTTCTATTTCATATTGTTTGTTCCTATCATTTTAAAGGTTAACACCTAGAATGGGTTTGAACCTATCCTTTCTCCCATCCCATACTTCCTTCTTAGTTTTTTCATTCATAAACTCCAGATATTTCCTCGCCCTAGACATTATCTCTAAGGTCTGCACCTCCTTGGAGGTCATCCTGCATGATCTTACAAATTGACCCTTCACTATATTTTTTTATAATGCCAAGGATGTGCACTGTTAAAGTGCAGATATGAATTTGAAAATGTGCTTTTTCTGTACACCTTAGAGTTATTTTTTTTATTTTCATTATATATCTCCACATCCAAATATTGTAGTTTTTCTTGGGAGACTTTGTGTGTGAATTGTAAAAAGGAGGTACTACTATTTAAAAAACTTAAAAATTATTGTACTTTGTCATCTGGACCTATCCATAAAATACATATATCATCTAAAAACCTTCTATACATAGACCAGCATTTCTTATAAATTGATTTTAAAACAACTTCTTCTTCCCATCTGGCAAGGATTAAGTTTGCATAGGTAGGGGCACATGCTGCCCCCATCCCTAATCTTTTTAATTGGTGGTAAAATTCCCCTTTAAAATGTATAAAATTATATTTTAAAACTAGTTCTGTCAACTGTAAGCATGTCAAATAATCATTATGTGTCAGGTCTTTTTCATTAAAAATAATTTTCTCTAGTAATTTAATACCTTCTGAATGAGGGATGCTAGAAAAAAAGATCTACTACATCAATAGTTAAAAACAACATGTCATCTCTGAATAGGTCCCCTTTTATTTCTCTTAAAAAATTCCACAAAGCCCTCAAAATATTTTTCCTCTTTAACCAAATACTTTTCAGAAGGTATTAAATTACTAGAGGGAATTATTTTTAATGAAAATGACCTGACACACAATGATTGTTTGACATGCTTACAGTTGATGGAACTAGTTTTAAAATATAATTTTATACATTTTAAAGGGGAATTTTACCACCAATTAAAAGGAGTAGTGATGGGGCAGCATGTGACCCTACCTACGTGAACTTAATCCTTGCCAGACGGGCAGAAGAGGTTGTTTTAAAATCAATTTATAAGGAATGCAGGTCTATGTATAGAAGGTTTTTCGATGATCTGTGTATTTTATGGGTTGGTCCGGATGACAAAGTACAAGAATTTTTAAGTTTTTTAAGTAGTAGTATCTCCTTTTTACAATTCACACACAAAGTCTCCCAAGAAAGACTACAATATTCGGATGTGGAGATATATAAAGAAAATAAAAAATTAAACTCTAAGGTATACAGAAAAAGCACATTTTCAAATTCATATCTGCACTTTAACAGTGCACATCCTTGACATTACAAAAAGAATATAGTGAAGGGTCAATTTGTAAGATCATGCAGGATGACCTCACTTGATAAAGATTTTGAAAAGGAGGTGCAGACCTTAGAGAGAATGTTTAGGGCCAAGAAATATCTGGAGTTTATGATTGAAAAAACTAAGAAGGAAGTATGGGATGGTAGAAAGGATAGGTTCAAACCCATTCTAGGTGTTAACCTTTAAAATGATAGGACCAAACAATATGAAGAAGAAAACTTTGGAAGGGCACTGGTTTTGGAATACCATGCCAGTGCCAACACGATAAGAAAAGTCATGGAAAAGGTTTACACGTTTTACAGACTTAGACAAAATATCAAAGGACAACTTAAAATTTGTCTACAGAAATTCCCACAACCTAAAGGAATTAATAGAAAATGATTATAGGCAAGAGAAAAAAAAGTATGAGAAGGAATGGAACATATAAATGTGGACACTGTTCACAATGTACACATGTATATAATAAGGAAAACAGTTGTAGAAGGGAGGGATTTGGAAATGAAAGGAAAATTATTTTACAACTGTGATTCTAGTGGTCTAATATATTTAGCAGTATGTCAAATATGCTCCAGTTTTTACATTGGAAAAACTGAAAGTAAACTTAAGAAAAGAATATATGAACATTATTATGACATATGCACTAAGAAAGAGACCAATGCTTTATACAAACACCAACAAATCTGTACAAATGCCCATTACTTATTTTTTTTTCTTTTAGAAAGGGTTAAGAAGGATATAAGAGGGGGGTTGTGGGAAGAACGTATTGAGTATAGGGAGCTATGGTGGCAAGTGACTTTGTAAGCAAATGTATTACCAGGCTTGAATGAGAATATTTCCATAGCTCCCTTATTAAAATTAAGAGTTGCTAAATTGTAAATTATAATGTGTTTTCATAAGACATTCTAACTTTACATGGTTTTACAAATGTTTTTTTCAAACACCTTCCTTTGACACACATCCCTATGCTTCAGTTTACTCAACAGATAAAATCTTTGGAAGAAAAGGGGAACATGAGTGGTTTTATCATTTTGGAATGTGTCTGTAGTACTAGCTTTTATCAACAAGATGGAGGATTAAGATTATGAATAAACATGCCCAATAACTAAATATGATTTTAGGTTATTAATAAGCATTTTTACAAGGAAAAGGATCATTTATTTACAATTATTTAAGGTTTTTAATCTGTTAAAAGTGATTTTTATCTATTTACTTGTATTTAAATAAACAAAACTTATATATTTATTCATTTTATCAAGTTTTTAAAGAAGGATTTTATAATTTTGTTTTGCTTAATTGCTTAATTGATTGTTAAATGCATTAATGTAGGATTATATATAAGTGCATTTTATGTTTTCAGTCCGCATCTGATGAAGTTTGTGATGAACAAAAATGTATTATATTTGTGAAGCATTAATGTGCTTGTGGAACATCTGTTTTGGTTCAATAAACACCCTCCACTGTCACTTGGCTGGTGGTCTTCATATCCCTTGGCACCTTTTGCAGTTTTTCAGTATTTCTTGTGCCTTGCTGGCATTTTTTTAGATTTATTTGTAGATTTACGTTATGGATGTAAAATCTAGCCTTGAGAGTGAAGGAAGGGGTACTAAGGAGGAGCTTGGACAGGCCAGGAAGTTAATTGGCCAACTTTCACAACTGGTAGACCTCCTTACCCCACTCAGCCAATCTATGGTCAAATTGGTGATGAACATCAGAGAGAGGCAGAACCAGGAAGCTATTTGCATTGCCGGCTCAAATCTGTGCAAAAATAATATAACTTCAATGCCTAAGAAAAGCAATGGAGTAATAACTTTGGAAGTATCCGACTTTAATTGTACACCACTGATTTTCAAGGATTTAAATCTGGAAAATGAACTGGGAGGAAGTGGACCTTCCACTATACCTTGTGGCCAACAGCAACAGACATTCTCGGCAGCACTGGCAAGTGGATTAAAAGAAAAAGACAAACAAAGTAACCAGGTATCTGTACAGGTCAATAACAAAAAAACGGACATGAAGGACTGGTTGTTTTACTAGTAAATTTGTATCTAAAACATTTGAACCTGCACCAGTCAATGATTCTTACAATATTAAATTACACAAACTGTCTAAACTTTTAAATAAATACAGGACTTTAGATATTGAGAATTCATATCTTAAACAATGTATTTTGGATGGTATTGTTCTTAAGGGATTAAGGGTATGGAAATACCCTAATAATGTAATACCTGATAGTGATTTTCATAATGAATTACTGGATATATTTAACAGATGTGGACTGGAAATTCTTAAGGCTATGGTTAAAGAAAATGATAGATTGAAATGTGAACTACAGAAGGGTATTGAGGTTTTAAATCAGTGTATTAAAGATGATTTAATCCATTCTATTCCTACTGAACAAAGTAAATATTATAATATAATGGCTGAAATTTATGAGAAATGTGATGATTTGATAAAAAGGAAACCGAAGAAGTTAGAGAGAAAGACTTAAATGAATACTAGAATAAATTGAGCTACCCTAAACCTAAGTACATTTACAGGACCTGGGAAACAGTGGGTAGGGACCAGGTGAACGAGGTAGATCAAAACAACAATGTACAAATAGGTGAAAGTATGAATGAATTAGATGATTTTAATGAACCCCCACCTTTGAGGAGATCTGAAAGAATAAAGAATATAGATAGCAACAATTATTATCAAAGACAGAATTTTTGCAGAGGGGGGAGAAGGGGGAGGGGGAGATACTTAATGTTTTAAGTATCCCGCACCCCGACTTGGAAAGGGGCAACATGATTAAGCAAGATAAAAACAATGTATATAGGTTTACTAAGGATGGCTTCAGTATATATAATTTCAGAGGAAATTAACTGAAAAATGAACATTTTAGCCTTCTTTCTAGAGGTATGAAGTTCATACCATTAAGAAAGGGAGACCTAGCTAAAAGTTTGATGGATGTGAAGATGTTTACTAGGAAAGTGAATTTAGAACTATTCTTCCCACAGGACAAGGTTATTAATCAAGGTAATGAATTAAAGAAAAAAAGTGTGTTCATCCCCCCCCCCTTACATCCGCAGATCCGCAGATTAAAAACTTTGAACTCATGGTGGAAAAAGAAATAAGAGAAGGTTTTTCTAAGATAAAATATAGGGCCAACTTGGACACCAATGAAAACAAAGTTTTAAATGAACTAAGAAATAATAAAAATGTAAGGGTTATGAAACCCAACAAGGGAGGTGGAGCAGTACTTATGGACAACTTGATATATGAAGGAAAAATGAATGAAATTTTGATGGATACCACTAAATATACTAGTGTGTCAAAGAATGAAATCAAAATAGCATATAGTAGAACAGATCTGGCCTTAGAAGACATGTTGTTGGAAGGACTAATAGACCAAAAATCATTAAATTTTCTCAAGGTGGGTAAGCCAAACATTCCATCCATATTTGGAATCTCTAAACCACACAAAAATGGGTTGGATCCACTTCTGAGGCCTATTTTCTCATCAGAAGGATCCAAAACTTTACCTTTAGCTAAATACATTGATTTTAAATTAAAAAGTATTTGGTTAAAGATGAAAATATTTTGAGGGATTCATGGGATTTTTTAAGAGAAATAAAAGGGGACCTATTCAGAGATGACATGTTGTTTTTAACTATTGATGTAGTAGATCTTTTTTCTAGTATCCCTCATTCAGAAGGTATTAAAATAGTAGAGGAAATTATTTTTAATGAAAAAGCCCTGACACATAATGATTGTTTGACATGCTTACAGTTGATGCAACTAGTTTTAAATATAATTTTATACATTTTAAAGAGGAATTTTACCACCAATTAAAAGGAGTAGCGATGGGGGCAGCATGTGCCCCTACCTACATGAACTTAATCCTTGCCAGATGGGAAGAAGAGGTTGTTTTAAAATCAATTTATAAGGAATGCTGGTCTATGTATAGAAGGTTTTTAGATGATATATGTATTTTATGGGTTGGTCCGGATGACAAAGTCAAGAATTTTTAAGTTTTTTTAATAGCAGTACCTCCTTTTTACAATTCACACACAAAGTCTCCCAGGAAAGACTACAATATTTGGATGTGGAGATATATAAAGAAAATAAAACATTTAACTCTAAGGTATACAGAAAAAGCACATTTTCAAATTCATATCTGCACTTTAACAATGCACATTTTTGGCATTATAAAAAGAATATAGTGAAGGGTCAATTTATAAGATCATGCAGGATGACCTCACTTGATAAAGATTTTGAAAAGGAGGTGCAGACTTTAGAGACAATGTTTAGAACCAGGAAATAATTAGAGTTTATGACTGAAAAAAATAAGAAGGGAGTATGGGATGGAAGAAAGGATAGGTTCAAACCCATTCTAGGTGTTAACCTTTAAAATAATAGGAACAAACAATATGAAGAAGAAAACTTTGGAAGGGCACTGGTTTTGGAATATAATGCCAGTGCCAACATGATAAGAAAAGTCATGGAAACTGAATGGAAAAGGTTTACAAGTTTTGCAGACTTCGACAAAATATCAAAGGACAACTTAAAAATTGTCTACAAAAATTCCCACAACCTAAAGAAATTAATAGAAAATGATTATAGGCAAGAGAAAAAATTATGAGAAGGAATGGAACATACAAATGTGGACACTGTTCACAATGTACACATGTATATAATAAGGAAAACAGTTGTAGAAGGGAGGGATTTGGAAATGAAAGGAAAAGAATTTTACAACAGTGATTCTAGTGGTCTAATATATTTAGCAGTATGTGAAATATGCTCCAGTTTTTACATTGGAAAAACTGAAAGTAAACTTAAGAAAAGACTATATGAGCATTATTATGACATATGCACTAAAAAAGAGACCAATACAAACACCAACAAATCTGTACAAATGCCCATGACTTATTTTTGTTCTAGAAAGGGTTAAGAAGGATATAAGAGGGGGGTTGTGGGAAGAAAGTATTGAGTACAGGGAGCTATGATGCTAAGTGACTTTACAAGCAAATTTATTACCAGCCTTGAATGAGAATATTTCCATAGCTCCCTTATCAAAATTAAGAGCTGCTAAATTGTAAATTATAATGCGGGTTCATAACACATTCTAACTTTACATGGTTCTACAAATGTTTTTTCAAACACCTTCCTTTGACACACATCCCTATGATTCAGTTTACTCAAACAGATAAAATCTTTGGAAGAAATGGGGAACATGAGTGGTTTTATCATTTTGGAATGTGTCTGTAGTACTAGCTTTTAGCAACAAGATGGAGGATTAAAATTATGAATAAACATGCCCAATGACTAAATATGATTTTAGGTTATTAATAAGTATTTTTTACAAGGAAAGGGATTATTTATTAACAATTATTTAAGGTTTTTATTCTAAAAGTGATTTTTATCTATTTACTTGTATTCAAATAAATGAAACATATATTTATTCCTTTTATCAAGTTTCTAAAGAAGGATTTTATAATTTTGTTTTGCTTAATTGCTTAATTGATTGTTAAATGTGTTAATGTAGGATGATATATAAGTGCATTTTATGTTTCCAGTCCGCACCTGATGATGTTTGTGTTGAATGAAAATGTATTGTATTTGTGAAGCATTAATGTGCTTGTGGAACATCTGTTTTCTTTGAATAAACACCCTTCACTGTCACTTGGCTGGTGGTCTTCGTATCCCTTGACATTACCAGATCTGTTTACAAAATACCCTGGAAGTTATATAAGTCCACATGACGTGAAACCATTCAGAGTAGTTCTGTACCTGCATTTGTTAGTGCTTGCCCCTTATTGTCTCATGCTATCAGCTTGAGAGACATGGATGTGTTACAACAGCTATAGCAAAATTGTAGTCACTATAAGCGCAACTGTCAGTACACACCTATAGAAGTATGTATGACCAGTGTTGTCAGGGATATCATCTGCAATCTCACTAATGGAATGTTTTTCTCTCTATTCCCAATCCTTATCTTAATTTACTCATTATTGTAATGTATTATTATGATTTAATATTAACATATTTTTTTAACTAGAATTTGGAAAATTTGGTTGATTATTGTTATGTTTTACTATGATTTAATATTAACATATTTTAAGCAAAACAAGTAAAATCCTGGCACCATTGTAGAGGTAAGCACTTTCGCAACTTTCCTGGTTGCTTCTTCAGACCAAAATGACAAACAACAAAGTAGGGCATCCATATTTAAACAATTCACTTTTTAAAACAGCCAATCAATGATTGGTATTCAAACAGAAATTAGCTTAAAGGCATATGAAAGTATAAAGTACAATGCATAAAAACAATATATAAAATGCATAAAAACACATTTTTCACATATCAGAAAGCAATAGATGATCATATAAATGCACTAAAAATATATGTGTATGCATAAATAATAATAATTAATCTCAGGTTAATTTCTTCCTGAGTTTCCTGCCTTTAAGGACATGCTTCAGGGATATATAGTCATTAAGCCCTGGTGGTCTATGTGTTGATAATGACATAATCCATCTCAATTCTTCTTGCTCTGTATTATTAGTTATTTCTCCAAACCTATGAGTCTCCATCACTGTGTCTATGACCAAAAAATTTAAATAATGACTATCACTCTTAAGCATCATATGCTTAGCTATGGCACTATATTCCTGACTTTTCCTAAAACAGTAATAATGATCTCAAATCCTTTCTCTAAGTCATCTGTTGGTTTTGCCAATGTAGAATGCATCACAGCACATGCAGGAGGCCAGATAAATCACATTCTTGGTCTCACAATTCGCTATTACTTTAAACTAATACAGTCTGTGTGTTATAGGGTGGACAAAATGATTACTAGTTTCAATAAACTCACAGAAGGAGCAAGTGTTAAATCTTCTTGTGCCTAAGTCAAGCATAGGTTTGTCCATATGTTTATCTGTGTAACAAAGCATTTGTTTGAGATATTTCTTGTTTTTATATATAAACTTAGGCTTATTTCCTACTATCTCTCTTACTTGGTTATCAGTAGTAAGAATATGTCAATTGCGGTCTAATATATTTTGAATCAAATTAGTGTCAGTTGAATGTGTCATACAAAAATTTAAATTAGATTTATTATATTCCCTGCTAAAGGAGACATTCTCCATTCTACTGGATAGACTTGTGAAATAAGGTTTACCTGTACTATTCCTTTGGGTTACAGCTAACCCAGAGGCTTTGACAATCTCTTTCTGCCTATAGCCTCTTTTTTGAAAATCATTTTGTAGCATGTTCAGACTACATTCAAAGTCCTGATTACTCACATGCAGCCTGGAAGTACATATGGCTTGATTATTTATAACATTTTTAAAAATATGGGGTGGGTGCATACTTGTCCTGTGCACATAGCTATTCCTATAGCAGTCTTTCCTGTGTAACTTAGTGTATATCTTATTAGTTATATCATCCTTCAGGACCCTGATATCCAAAACGTCAGTGTGAGTAGGTGACTTATACATAGTAAATTTAAAAAAACTAGAACTATCATTCAAGTATGCTAGAAACTCATGTAATCTACTTTCACTTCCTCCCCAAAAAATAAACAGATCATCTACAAAACATCGAAAGAATAGGATATCAGTCCTGAAAGTGTTATCATTCAATAGAAAGTTCTGTTCCCACTGAGCCATGACCAGGTTTGCATAACTATTGGCTGTGGGGGTACCCATAGCTACACCTGACACTTGCAGAAAGTACTTCTCATCAAATGTAAAGATGTTAAACTCTAATTTGAGTTCCAAAAGGAAACATATTAGGTCAATTCTATCTGTAGTAAAAATATTGTCCTTAATAAGAAATTATTTCAGAAGAGATATCCCTTCTGCATTAGGAATACTCATGAAAAGAGAGGTTACATCAAGTGTAACAAACAATTCATAATCATTGCATCTATACTCTTTTAAAAATGAATATAAATCTGTAAGAAAATGTTCTGAGTCCCTTAGTATATATTCATAGTTAATTATAGACTGCTTTAATTGTTTCTCTACATAAATGGATGCCAGTTCAGTAATCCAGCCAGCCCCTGATACAATAGGCCTAAAGGGGGGGGGGGGGTCATCTCATTTTTATGAATTTTCAGTAAGCCATTAAAAGTTGGAACCGCAGGCGTCTCAACAGAAAAATATTCACAAACATCTTTGGGTATAGCATTTTCTAGGAAACAATTATTGATTTGTCTATAGTAGCTTCCTATCATCAAATGAACAGTTTCCTTATCTATATTCCTATATGTCTCCATGTTATTCAACAGATCGTGCATCGATGTAGAATTTAGATATGGGAGTGGAAATGCAGAAATTCAAGAGAAAACAGTCTTTTGGAGAAGGGCAAGTCCAAACTCTGAAAAAGATGTGGCAAACGACCTAGTATACAACATCTCAAAAAGGAAACTAAAAAAAAATTAACTCTGTGTATTGAACAAAGGTCTAAGCTTTATTCCAGCTGCTTGAGCAGATTTAGCAGATACTCTAACTGAATTAAGACTGTTTGCCAGGAATATAATGCTCAGAATGCTATATGGTGTAAGTGAAACTGAACACAATACTGCATTTAACCTTTTTAAAAAAACGAGTAGTTTTACAACTGCAATGCCAGCATGCATAGATGTTTTTGTGAAAGCTTGTGAAAATGAACTATATGATATGTTTTTCTTTAATAACAGAGATAATCAGTCTTATAATATGAGTTTCAATGAGACTCAGGCACTCAATAGCCTTAAAAATGACAGGGAAATTGTTATAAAACCAGCTGACAAGGGGCATTCTATTGTTATTATGGACAAAATGAATTATTTTACATCCATGCATGATCTGTTGAATAACATAGAGACATATAGGAATACAGTTAAGGAAACTGTTAATTTTATGACAGGAAGCTACAATAGACAAATTAATAATTGTTTCCTAGAAAATGCTATACCCAAAGATCTTTTTGAATATTTTTCTGTTGAGACTCCTGTGATTCCAACATTTAATGGCTTAACGTTGACCCCCCCCCCCCTTTTTAGGCCTATTGTATCAGGGGCTTGCTGGATTAATGAACCGGCATCCATTTATGTATAGAAACAATTAAAACAGTCTATAATTAACTATGAATATATGCTAAGGGACTCAGAACATTTGTTTACAGATTTATATTTATTTTTAAAAGAGTATAGATGCAATGGTGATGAATTGTTTGTTAAACTTGAAGTAACCTCTCTTTTCACAAGTATTCCTAATGCAGAAGGGATATCTCTTCTGAAAGAATTTCTTACTAAGGACAATATTTTTACTACAGATAGAATTGACCTAATATGTTTCCTTTTGCAACTCATATTAGAGTTTAACATCTTTACATTTGATGAGAAGTACTTTCTACAAGTGTCAGGTGTAGCTATGGGTACCCCCCACAGCCAATGGTTATGCAAATCTGGTCTTGGCTCAGTGGGAGCAGAACTTTCTATTGAATGATAAAACTTTTAGGACTGATATCCTATTCTTTCGGCATTTTGTAGATGATCTGTTTATTTTTTGGGGAGAAAGTGAAAGTAGATTACATGAGTTTCTAGCATACTTGAACGATAGTTCTAGTTTTTTGAAATTTACTATGAATACTTCACGTACTCACATTGACTTTTTGGATATCAGGGTCCTGAAGGATGATATAACTAATAAGATATACACTAAGTTACACAGGAAAGACTGCTATAGGAATAGCTATGTGCATAGGACATGTATGCACCCACCCCACATTTTCAAAAATGTTATAAATAATCAAGCCATATGTACTTCCTGGCTGCATGTGAGAAATCAGGACTTTGAATATAGTCTGAACATGCTACAAAATGATTTTCAAAAAAGAGGCTATAGGCAGAAAGAGATTGTCAAAGCCTCTGAGTTAGCTGTAATCCAAAGGAATAGTACGGTAAACCTTATTTCTCAAGCCCATCCAGTAGAAAGGGGAATGTTTCTATTAGCAGGAAATATAATAAATCTAATTTAAATTTTTGTATGACACATTCAACTGACACTAAGTTGATTCAAAATATTTTAGACCGCAACTGGAATATTCTTACTACTGATAACCAAATAAGAGAGATAGTAGGAAATAAGCCTAAGTTTATATATAAAAACAAGAAATCTCTCAAACAAATGCTTTGTTACAAAGATAAACATGTGGATAAGCCTATGCTTGACCTAGGCACAAGAAGATGCAACACTTGCTCCTTCTGTGAGTTTATTGAAACAAGTAATAATTTTGTCCATCCTATAACAAACAGACTGTATAAGTTTAAAGTAATAGCGAATTGTGAGACCAAGAATGTGATTTATCTGGCCTCCTGCATGTGCTGTGCTGCCTTCTGCGTTGGTAAGACCAACAGATGGCTTAGAGAAAAGATTCACAATCGTTAGTACTGTTTTAGGAAAAGACAGGAACATAGTAACATAGCTAAGCATATGATGCGTAAGGGTGATAGTCATTATTTAAATTGTTTTGGTCATAGACACAGTGATGGAGACATAACTAATAATACAGAGCATAAAAAGTTGAGATGGGTTATGTCATTAGCAGCACATAGACCACCAGGGCTTAATTACTATATATCCCTGAAGCCTGTCCTTAAAGGCAGGAAACTCAGGAAGAAATTAACCTGAGATTAATTATTATTATTTCTGCATACACATATATTTTTAGTGCGTTTATATGATCATCTGTTACTTTCTGATATGTGAAAAATGTGTTTTTATGCATTTTATATATTGTTTTTACGCATTGTACTTTATACTTTCATATGCCTTTAAGCTAATTTCTGTTTGAATACCAATCATTGATTGGCTGTTTTAAAAAGTGAATTGTTTAAATATGAATATTCTAGTTTGTTGTTTGTCATTTTGGTCTGAAGAAGCAACCAGGAAAGGTTGCAAAAGCGCTTATCTCTACAACAAATATTTTTGTTTTTTACATTAATACTGCTTCTTCCATTGGCTTATGGTGCCAGGATTTTACTTGTTTTGGTTGGATCCATTTGGTGTAATTTTTCCTGCATCTTTTTCAACTGGGTTTTCCCTGTTTTATTGTATTAAAATATTTTGTTTAACTAACTATATTTTGCAAAAATGTGGTTGATCATTGTCATGTTTTATGATGATTCAATATTAACATATTTTATTAAACTGTTTTGTTGGCCATATGGTTTATTTCACACTGGCATGCTGTTACCATACCAACTGTTATGTTACATTGTGTTGTCTTGCACATAATATACATTTATATGTATTTGGATGAATAAATATGAGTTCCATTCTGTTAATACTACCAATGGTTTGGTTATTACTAACCATAACATATTGCTTTACCTCATGTCCCACACATGTCAAGGTAGGCTGGTTCCAGCTAATCCCCCCATGTGCCTCAACCGGCCTTGACTGGTAGTGCTTCCTCTGCTGCTCCTGCAATACCTGCAGCATCAGGTAGTACCATCTCAGGGAACAGGGCCCAGTCCCCTCTGGGAGCAGTGGCAGAGGTAGAGTGGTCAACCTTTATGAGCTATTAGTCCTGGTGCACAGGATAGTCCACCATGGCTATAACCAATGCCTGCAATGGATTGAGGACATGATGGCCAACCTGGTGGGGCAGCATCACCCTGTTGCCCAGCCTTCATCACAGCCATCCTCAGAGCATTGAAGAAACAGTGCTGATGGTGCCATGGGCGGGGTTGTGAGTCACACTGCTGCCATCTGGAGGCACACAGGACTCAGATTCCACAACACCCTCCCTATCAAAGGTGTTCACTCCCCCTCATGTGTCACACACCACCCCTGCCCCTCATGTGTCACACACCACCCCTGTCTGCTGTCTTGTCATTCTTGTCTATTTGCAAATGCATCCTCAACTACTCAACCTACCTCACCCACACGTACCTATGTCCCTTCCCCAACATTCAACTCTCACCTTAAGAAAAGACCACAAAAGTACCTCACAAAGAGGATCCTAGGCCTTAAACACTTGTCCTATATGGACAGACTCAAAAAACCTCCAACTATTCTCTGTCTCATATTGCCTGCTTAGAGGCAATCTCTGCTTTACTTACAAAACCATGTCTGACCCAGCTCTCTTAGAAATGCTATATCTAAAGAAATCCCAATCCCTTCACACCACAAGCTCCAGAGACCTCAACCTCATTACCACAATTAACAGAACATGCTGGAGGGACAGGTTCATAACCCAGAGACTGCCCAGGTTCTGGAATAGACTTCCCATACAGGTCAAGCAGAGCACCTCACTGGCCCACTTCAAGAGAAATTTTGATGAGTGGATGGGACATAGTAAATTCACCCCGAGGATTACTCCAGTGGCTCAACTCGACAGAGGCACTGAGAACTAAGGTCGGATGGCACAATGCCAGGGTAATCCTATAGGCTAGGCTTGTAAAGGCTCCAGAGCAATTAGCCTAGTACACACCTATGAACCTATGAAACTATAAGGGCACCTGTCCCTAAAAAAAATATCGTCTGATACATAGCTCTCCATTTTGCACAAGTCTTCACTGAACACACATAATGCAGTCCGGTTGGCTTGACAACACAGTTATGTTGTCCTCACCCCTTTTTCTGGTGTTTGAGAATCCAAATTCAGGTACAAGTCTGTCAAAGAGCACAGTTGTTGGTTTACAAGGAATGGACAGCTATGGTTGTTTCCTTCACCATTCCTGCATATCCCTCCCTGCTTTTCAGTATGTTTTTTCCCCTGCTTGCCTCCATTTTACTACTTTCCTATCTCCCCTTTTTCTTTTCTTGAATTTTTTAAGTGCAGAGCTGCATGGCCCACAGCTTTGGTATATGTGTTTTTAACATTGTAAGTCACATGTACAAAATAAACACCCCTGCCATGTTTTGAACCCAAACCCATCACACTTGCAACACACTGCATTAACCCACCACACAACTCAACCCTTAATTAAAACAAGTGGTTTTAACAAAACATAATAATTGCTACTTACAGTCATTAGGCGTGTTTCAGCGGAGCTGCGTGCCACACTGCACAGCACAAACTGGAATAAACATTAATGGAAAAAATGGGAGTGTACCTTGTATTCTGATGCAGTTGTACACCACTAGACAGCTAAACTCATGATAATTGATGTAACTGATGCCTGTGATAGGAGGTAAATGTGCCCTTTTATCAGCAACATGTAGAAAGTCACCTGCTTGGGCATTCATGGAAACATACATGTCCAACTGGAACTCTGGTGCAAAAACACATCCATATAAAGCCATGCACATTCTGATGGATGTAGACAATGTTTGTCACAGCCTGTATGTGTGCACATATATCTTACAAGTACACCTGCTGTAGTAGTGACTCAGTAGCTCAGTCTGTTAAATGACTTGCACACAGTTCATTTTGCCACAGACAGTCCTGGATTCAAATCCAGTGTTGTGCTGCATTTCAATTACATTATTGTGAAGACAGAAATTAATGTACCACTAGCACACTCTTTATCCACACAATGCATTACAAATTATATTTCTGCTTTCAGTGCATGAAGTCAGAGGCCTGCAGGTAGGGACACACTTCACATATCCATATAGCAGTACAATATGTCACTTAGTACTCTGTTATTGACACAGTTGCCTAATATTGGTACCTTAAACACATGCCTTAATTGGAGTGTAAAGTGTACCCTCCCTCTGGCACTACCTCTACAACAGGACTGACACAGCTGACACAGATTCACCTAAAGCTTACTGTCCTCCAAAGTGCCCACACTCTCTGCCTATGTCTACTACCTGCAGCAGCAACTGCAGCCTGTGGTACTCAGCTCTGTGTAAAGGTTTCTGCTATGGACCTCCCCTCTGTGATGATGTAGTCTCCTCTCCCCAGTAGTGTCCATTTCAACAGCTAAAAAATGGGCCCAGGTCCACATAAAGGCCTTACATTTTGCACAGTGATTGCATGCCATTGGGTAATGATAGTGTGATGCAGCTGCTTTGATTGCAATTAGCATTCCAGAACCAAAGATTGGTTTAGAGATAATCAGCTGCTAATGGGAAGCATGTTTAAAAGACAGGCAGCTAGCTATGGGGAACCATTCTGTACGAGACCTTATTCACATTGAGCACACCTTTGCAGAACTTTACCAGACACACAGTTCAACAGAAGAGTACTACACTCTAGCAGGTATGTAACTATTTTTTGTGTATAATGGGATTCATCAGGGAGGGTAGAGGTATGGGGATAGGGATTAAAGTAGTAATCTTGTCATAGACCTGTGGTAATGGCATGTCTGTGATTCCCTGCTGACTTACACCTACAGGGGATGTACAATACATTAGGGTGGTATTGTCTTTTGTCAGTGTAGCACACCACTGTTGTCAGACTTTCCCTGTATAGTGGTTGTTATAGCACACTGCTATTTGTTTAACACTGCATCTATGACATATTATTGTGTTAGCCTTAGGGGACACACCACAGTGGACTGGAGTGTTGGGTGTGTGATCATACTGCAGAAGCTCTCATGGCACACAGCGTAATGGTACTATCTCAGTTGTATCCATACACGTAGTATGTTGTTAGACTGTGGGTTATGCCATGTGTGAGCAAGCAGTGGATAGCGCCAGCCATTTTGCCTTTACTGTATCTGTACATACTGGACATCCAAGTATCTGCTCCTGCAATGTGTACCCCTTGTGTTGCCTTTTAGGAAATATCTACCACAGATGGCACCCACCCTTCTCAGATGCAGAGAATGAGATAATCTTGCAAGGACTAAGGCAGCATCATGACATCCTGTTATCCATGGGGAGACATAATAGGGAACAGTGGGCTGCATTGTTGTCAGACCTTGTCTGTGACATTAATGCCATAGGCCAGCAGGACATATGAGCAGGTTTGACACTGGGCAACTGATATTATTAATGCTGCACGTTGACGGGGAGAATATATAGCCAGGGATCATGCTGTCACTGGTGGAGGTCTTGCAGTGGAATAACCCTCAACCATTGAGGAATTCCTGGTGTACCTAGGCACATGTGACAGCTCCCATGCATCCATCACACTGTACATCGTGGAGGTGGGGGGGTCACAGTTTTCACAGCTGAGGAGCATACAGGTAAGCTTACTGTGATCAGCATTGTAATGCTGTAGCACTCAGTGTGTCAGGCTGTAGATACATTTATTTGGGGGTCAGTCTTTGTTCTTTGGGGGTTGTAACCTCAGGCATACACTCATATGCAGATTGGAACCAATACAACAAGTAACAGAGTAGCTACTGTTTTTGTGAGATATATGGACATATTACCTTGTTGTAGTGCAACATGCAGTGGTACTGACATTACCCTACCTTCAACTTTTCATAGGTCCATCAGGTATTGCTCAAGGCCATGGTCCTGCCACTGATAAGTATGACATTTGTTTTGTGAAGGAACAATTATAGCTTAGTATGGTTAAGAGCCAGAATAATGCCCTATGTACACATAATTAGGTGTGTAGACAGTGTAGGATGTTTTTAAATGCCAGTCTGGAAGAAGTACCTAAGGTTTTGAGAGGGGGTAGTCACAGGAGTGTAGTTCAACAAACAAATACACATTGGAGTTACAGGTAAGAGCAGATAAGTATCCTGATTTAAATGAGGCAAGGAATCTAAAATGCCTTTTAATATACAACAGGTTAAAGACAAATACATTAGGCAGTGAAATGTTTATTTCCATATAATTTTAAAGAGAATTGTACTGGGATTTATGTGTTGTTTTTCAATTATAGCGTCACTCTGAGTAAGTAAATGGTAAATATTACTGGTCATATTTGACTTGATTTACTTCAAGTGATGGTTATAAAGGTCCAGAGTTGAATGTGAATTGTGTTCTGAGGTAGTATTTTGCAGACGAAAGAGAAAAGGCAGTTGTTTGACCAATAATGCATTTGTGGGCTGTCATTAGGAGTCTTGGATGCTTTTCAGACAAAATAATGCAGGTATAATGTACTGCTTTTTTCATTCTTATTTCAGGTGACCATGGGGGTTGGAGTCTGTCCCCTACACAGCCTGATGTCACTGACTCTTTGAACACTGATAATGACAGTGGCCACAGTGAGGCACAGGTGGGGGTATTGAGGGCTGAATCTGTCCCAGGGGTAGACAACATTCTTCTGCCACCATTATCACTTCACACAGTCTGTATGTTTACACATACCCCATCCCCAGAGGCCACAGATATTGGACAGTGAGAGGGTGGAGATATTGAACAGGAAAGTGTGGCAACTATAGCTCCAGTGAGTCTAGACACTGTTCATAGCCAGAGAGCTGGCAAGACCCCACACAGGCAGATTGGCAGGGATGCTTGTAGGAGGCTTGCTGTCTGTCCACCACCCATTGTAGGTGTCACATCATGGGTCATGTTTTGGGCCATCATGGAGGCACAGACATGTTCTGAATGGAACACCAGGCATATGCTTAGGGTTATGCATGCAGCAAAGTCTGACATCCGTGACAGCCTCCACCACACTGGGGACATCCTGGGTTGGTTGACTGATGCAGTGGACAGTTGGTGGGCTGAGACAGTGTCTGTCTTGGACTGCACATTGTCTGTGCTGGAATGTGCGGTTGGAGATGAGCATCAGACCTGTGGATGTAGGGCAGGTGCACCATCTAGTGAGAGTTTCCATGGCCATGCACACTCATGCTCCCATAATGGCAGTAAATCCAGTGCTACAGAGGGGAGTGTGCTGTCCACACCATGACATGGCAGGCCACAGGCTCATGGTCCTGGGTGGTCCCGTGGGGGACAAGGTCCCAGCAGACAGCAGTCACCATCAGGTACTAACACCACTTCTGACCTTGGGCATGGAGGTGCCAGTGAAACTCCTGGCAGAGCCAGTTCCCATGTTCATGGACAGAGACAGTGAACTGTCAACTCTACCATGTATGGTCCACAGCTGTCCAACATACTCATGTCTAGGGCTAGCACTGAGCTTAACTGTGTACATGCACACACTTACACACAACTGTCAAATGCAGGTCACCTACAGACACACACATCACCTCTCCTTGGTCAATCTTATATGCTAGCCCTGACTCACACACATGCTGTCTACCATTTGGGCCAGCCTAGGCTTTCTGCATCCCCATACAACACTCTGTGCAAGTGTTGATACCTGTGCCACATCCCTGTCATCCTTAACATCGATGCTGTGAAATGGAGCTATGTGTCTAATGCACAGGGTGACTATTTTACTTAATGTATTTGTGTAACACAGTGTTGGTTAATCATGCCACTTGTAGTGGTTAATGAGAGATATGGTATACTGGCATTTGTCACACATATGCCACACACATTTGTGTACCTTATGTGGTCCTTATGTTGTATGTTGTTGAATTGGCTGTATAGCTACACAATGACAGGTGTGTCATGGGCCTGTTTATGTTTCTGTTACAGGAGTCTCTTGGAATAACCTATGCATACACAGCAGAAATAAAGCAGCACAAGATGGCATGTCAGCACAACGGACATATGACATCAGCCAGGTACAGCACTATAACTGCTCCATAGGTTCATATGTATATAACAAGCAAACAAGGACAATGTTAGCATTCAGCATACTCATGCATCTCTAATCAGTGAGAAGGTCTGCTACCCTTCATAAGTGCCACCAGGGTTCTGATGGAGACAACACATCTACATATATCCTGTGTCCAGTACCAACAGTTGCCCGGCAACAGTTATGATTGTTGCATTCTGTATCCCAATGTGTAACTTGCACATGATGTGTATCACATCAGATGTGTGCATGACATGCATGGGGGGTGTTTCATGCAGGGTGTACTGCCTGTGTTGCATACCTGTCTCACCAGCATATGCTATGCATACCACACTAATGCTGCTGGTGTGTAGCGCAGGTGACATATGTGTTAGTCCCATCATGGATACACAAGAGGTACATAGAAGGAACTGACACCACCCCTGTATGCAGCCATACACATACCCTCCAAAGCATTTCAGAGACAGATTACACATGTACGGTTCTGACATGGACTCCATAAGACATGTTCTCTACAATGTGTGTTGGTGTACCTTAGAACCTGTGTGGCTGCTACAGTTGTATGATATGCCTTGTAGTGACATGACAAGGATACCATTGCACACAATGATAGCTGTGATGACTGCCACATTCAGTATACCAGTGCCAGCCTGGGATGTGTATCCCAAACCTGTCCATATTGGTTGTACCACAGTGAATGTTTCCACATCTTTCCGACCAGTGACAATCAAAGGCTACAGTACTCCCTGTGTTCAATCTATACATTCCATGATTCCATAACATGTTGTAAAATAATCTAACAGGCTCACACAAACACATAGCTACACTGAGGCTAGCACCACTTACAATTAGTACTTACAGGACATGCCAATGGACACACATAGTGCAGGTTGGCTGTATGTAGGTGTGCACACTTGTCTATGTAATGGTACATACTACAGATCGCAGTATGTGGTGCACGCAACACACCTCATGTCTGCTAGTACTATCATTTTAGGACATATTATGCTTGATGACATGCACAAGCCATGTTGAGGTCAGTCCTTTGGGGGGGGGCACATCACCCACTACAAATAAAACACTGCAAAACCGTACATATGTCTAGGCTATCAAGGTTATACCATATGGATATATACACACACACCAAATGGGCTGGAGTGAGATTAGAAACCTTACCTATCTAGTTCATGGCACTTACTGCACATGCCAGAAGATAAATCTGCCTGCCTCGGCTGGCAGAACGATCTCTCCTCGCCCCCTTCTCCATAGCTATGGGGAGGGGGAACTGACGAAAACCCACACCTCTTGTCGGTTCACCTTCAACGTTGGTAGTTGCCCTTGCAGGCAATGACCACTTAGGCCGTACTATAGGCTGACCACCAGTCACCTCAGAGACATTTACACCAATATTATTAGAGGGCTCACCAATGTCCCCAGTCTGTGCATGCGTGGATTGTACACCTGCTTCTGTTGCTCCTTCACTGGAGATTACATTCACTATCACCCCATCCTCCTTATTCTGATCAATAGAGTCATTCTGATTATGAGCTCTTTCAAGAGACACATTGCCATTGGAGTGGTTAACTCTAGGCCAAGTAAAGACATGTCCATCTAAAAAGTCCTTAGTATCCCTATCAATCTTGCTGCACTTCTGTTGCAGCAAGTGTCTCTCATATGCCATAATCCCATCGAAAAAATTCACCAAAGCATTGTCAACATTAACCAAACTGAAACGCACATAAAGAGCTTGTTGCTGTTGCAAAATAGAAAGTCTAAGTCTTTCTTCTTCAGGCTTAAAGTATTCTATCAACAGTTTAAGATAGTTCATGTTCACTGCTAAGTTCAACTTTTGCCACTTCGCTAGGAGGTCCGGGTATTGCTCAACATATGTGGGCACCTTCAATACCCGCAGTCCCCTCGGTACAATCTCCCTGCTTAGGCACACTTCAGAATGTTGTTGCTGTACCACTAAACGTTTGAATTTAAGTGAATCCCCTTCCAGCCTCTGCAGGGTGACACACAGCTGTTCCATCTCCTCCATGTTAGCAGATGCCGTCATGCCTTTACTATTCACCTCATACGCAAGCAGGGGATTGTTGTCACTGGTAATGCACGTAGTGAACTTCTGTGATAGACTTCCACTCTCACCAGCCAACTCAAATAGTTCATTTCCCGACACAAAAGACCCGAATGGTCTGTTTCCACTGTCAGTATTCACAACACCTCTCACAGGCTCTAACGGTCGATATTCCAATTCTATGTTTACCAAACTCTCAGTTATGTCTTTAGAAGGTGCAAGTAGAATAAAACAAACAAAAACAAAAGTCAAAGCACCAACTAGAGCAAATGCCTGTCCATAAGTAACCAAGACGTATAACACAAAGATAGCAACAAGCAAATGACAGAGGCAACCACGTAGAATACTATCAGCCAGTCTTCTTCAAAATAGCAATCCTTTATTGGTGTACACTGGTAAGCGCTTTCACATACTGCTTCATCAGACCAAAAAACACCTGATCCTCATATCCTGGTCTTATATAGTCATCCTAGTCATGTGACTCAGCTTGTTCTATACCTTACAATTTATACAATATTAAAAAATCATAAAAAATGTTTTAAAAATCACAAGCAATAACATAATTAAACATGTATCAACACTAAACAAGACCACATTTATATCCAATTAATAAATATATAAAAATGCATATAACTAAGCTTAAAAAAAGCATTAGAAGCTGGGATAGAGGACTGATAACTATAAATTAATGAAAAGACATTGAAGCAAAAATCTTCCACTATTTTTCACAATGATAAAAACAACCTTGATAAATTGGGGGCACTAATATCATCCTACAACTACCTTTCTTGACCTGAGAACTGGTTTGAGGGATGCCCTCTCATTAAGGCCCATGCCCCTGTCCACCATCAATTTCATAATCCAACCCATCTCCTTCTTTTCAGTGCCATTCCTTATGTTCCCTTCCCTAATAATGGGTTTGACAAGGTCAATAACCATAAAATAGAAAACATGCTCTTGACCCATAACCTTAACATGTTTTGCCAAGGCATTATTGATATGTCCTATCCTAATGGCATACAAATGTTCCCTTATTATATAACGAAAAGCCCTCTTGGTCTTACCAACATAGAATGAGGAACATATTCGACAAACTGCCAAATATACCACATTTTGGGAACCACAGTCTGCAGTTATCTTAAATGTATATTCCAGTCCTGAGTCCGGATGGACAAACTGGTTATTGACCTCAATAAAGCCACAAAAGTTACAGTGCCCACATGGTCTAGTTCCAGATTAATCATTCATTTCATACTCATTGACAGAATGACAAACAATTCTTTTCAAATTAGGTTTATTCCTAAACCTAAACATTGGTCTGTCTCCAACTATGCTTCTAATATCTTTATCAGTGGTGAGAATCCTCCAATGTTTGCTAAGAATGTCAAAAATAACCATATTGTCAGTAATATAAAGCATTGGGATTTTAACAACAAGTGGTATACTTTTTGCTTCACTCGTAGATACCGGATAGTTAGAGAAATAAGGTGTAGCCCTCCCTTCTCTAATCAAATCCAGGTCTAAGAGGCCCTTCTCTATCTGTCCATGATTGTATCCTCTTTTAATTAATCTATCTTTAAAATCAAGCAACTCATGTTGGTATCCTGAATCTGTTGCATTAAGATGAGAAATCCTCACCCTTGTCCCCTAATAATGTTTCTAAATATATAATAGGTTTGCATGCTGCGTCTGTGTAACAGGGTGTTTCTGTGACACTGTTTTCTATATACTCCACTGTTAACAAGGCATTCCATCACAAATCCTGGGCTAAATGGAGAGCAACTAGAGATGTCTCAGAACACCTGAACTTTAGACAATTACGTAATACTACTAAAAAAGCCATACTCTCTGACAAACAAGCCTATTACAGTAAACTTCAACAGTCTCACACTATGAATCCACAAAAATTTTGGACTGCCATTAATAACCTTCTTCAGCCCGGCCATTCTAGTACCCCTCCACCCCTAGAGTCAGATAACAAAAACAATCTAGAAATTGCCAATGCCTTCAATACCTACTTTACAGAGACCATTCAAACCCTGGCCACAAATCTAACTTCTACAAACACTAACCTACCTAATTCCCAACATGACAATCTTCCTACTTTCAAGATAAAACCCATCTCAATCTCCTTTATCCAGAAACTAATTCACAAGCTAAAACCCTGTACACCCTCTGATGACAACCTTCCAGCTGAATACCTTCAACTTGCATCCAGAGCAATTGCTCATCCTGTAGCTATTCTCATTAATCGTACCATTTCTGAAAGCACTATCCCTAATCTTTGGAAAATCTCACACATCATTCCCTTACATAAAGGAGGCAACTCAAATGAGTACTCCAACTATAGGCCCATAGCACTACTCTCACCCTTAGCTAAGATCATGGAGAAATGTATCCATCATCAGCTAATAGATTACCTTACTAAAAATAACATCCTGGCCAGCTGCCAACATGGCTTTAGACCCTTTCACAGCACCACCACTGCCCTTCTATCTTTCACCAATACTATTAACACCAACCGGAACAATAACTACCTCTCATCTGCACTCTTCATTGACCTGTCAAAAGCCTTTGACATGGTCAATCACTCCCTACTTATAAATACCCTACAATCCCTCTCTCTGGATTCTAATTCTATCCTTTGGTTTAAGTCTTACCTCAGCAACCGAAAACAAGCTGTTTTGTGGCAAAATCACTTGTCTTCATATCTCCCTGTTTTACTAGGAGTTCCTCAAGGCTCTATTTTAGGACCCCTTCTCTTCTCTCTGTTCATAAATGATCTTCATGTAGCTATTCCTCAATCCACCTGCATACAGTATGCTGATGATTCTACTATCATCTGTTCTGCAAAGTCTCTTCCTGAGCTGAAATCTGTAAGCCAAACTGTCTTCTCCATAGTAGAAACTTGGTTCCAAAACCGGTGCTTACTCTTGAATGCCAAAACCAAATTACTTCTGATTACTCCTAACAACAAGACACCTCCCATACACTTCTCCATCCTAGCTAGTAATGGAACCCTTATATCACCTGATCTGACCTGTAAGTTATTAGGAGTTACAATAGACAATAAACTCACTTTTGACAATCATATTAATAACACCATTAAGTCCGTTAATAGAAAATTAGGCTCCTTGTATAGGATAAGACCCTTCCTCACCCCAAAAGCAAGAACTACCGTTGCCCACTCTCATTTACTCTCTACCCTCCTCTATGCTTCTCCCATTTACACCAATTTAAAGCAAAACAATCTCAACAAACTTACCAAAGCCTACAACAGTATTGCAAGGTTTGTAACTGGTAAGCCCTACAGAACCCATCACTGCATTAACCTACATCAGCTAGACTGGCTTGAACTGCAAAATGCGCTGCTACTCTCTCAACTAACTACTGCTCACAAAATTTTCTACCTTCCTAACAACACACCTACACTAAACAATCTTATAACACCCTATAATAATCTTCATTCCCTACGCTCCTCTAATAAACTCCTAGCTTATATACCCAAATCTAACAACTTAGCTGGGGACTCCTTATTCTCCACCACCACAGATAAGCAATGGAACATGCTGCCACCCAACCTAACCTCTATTTCCTCTTTTCCCCTCTTCAAACTTAATCTTAAAAATCACCTAAAACTACAATGGTTATGCCCTTGCTGTAACCCTGACTAATATTCTACTATTAGCCTATAACCTATCTTCTCTCTCTTCCTTTACATTACTACTCTGCCAACAAATGTTATGTAATTGTTATCTTCCACATTTTTAACCCGATGGTTTACTTTAAAATGTTACGTTAATTCCTTCCTAATGTATGTGGCATTGCCTCTGATTGCTTTTTTTCTATATTATTATTAAGTATCTGGAGCTTTTCTCCCCGGGCCTCTACTGAAAATGGAAATATCTCCAGCTAGACTAGCCCGGTCAACAAATGTAAAATAAATAAAAAAAAAAAAAATCACCTTCTCTACATAAACATCTAAAAACTCTATTCTAATGGGGGAGAAATTCATGGTAAACCTAAGCTAATTAGTCATGTGGTTCATCTCAAATACAAAAGACTCTAAAGCCTCAGGTTTGCTATTCCAAACCAAGGAAACATCATCAACAAAATGACAATAAACTAAAACATCCTTCCTGTAGCTGTCACTCACAAACAATACCTCTTCTTCCCACCATGCTAAAACCATGTTTGCATAGCTATTGGCACAAGAAGTGCCCATAGCTATGCCATCTCGCTGCAGGTAGAAATTCTGTTCAAATACAAAGACATTATTCTCAAGGATCACTTCCAAAAACAGGCATACCAAATCTACCTGCTTAACATCATAGCTACTGTGCTTATTCAAATACTGCTTAACTGATTCTATACCCAAATCATTGGGAATAATTGTGAACAATGACTGCACATCAATGTCACGAAAAGTGTATCTGGATTTCACTGAAAGGCACTAGTGTAACTGTATAAATCCAACAAGAATTGTTTAGTGTCCTTAAGGATTATGATATTCTTGTCCAATACAGGTTGAAGCAACTTTTCAGCATACAAGGAGTAGGGCTCAGTACACCACCCCCTCCCAGACACTATAGGCCTCATGGGAGGGTTTACTCCATTATTGTGTATATTAGGTAGGCCCTGTATTGCTGGAATCATCTGGTATTCTACCTCCAGGAACATACCTAAATGAGGAGAGATGGTAAAATTCTTAATTAGGTCATCAACCATCATAGAAAGCCTATACTTAATGGCATCAACATCCTCTTTAGTAATCCTTGAATAATATTTATCTTTGTTCAACATTAGAAGCATAGCCTCTTGATAACTCTCTTTATCCATAATCACAACAGGCCCGCCTTTATCTGCAGGTCTGATGACTATGGTGTGGTCATCTCGTAACCTGTTTAAGGCCTTTCTTTCACTAAACTTGAGATTGCTCCTACCATTCCTACCCTTACACTTAAAAAACATTATCATTGTATACAGCATGTATATCATCTTCAACCAATTTTTAAAAAGTTTCCACCAAAGGATGGTTATTAGGTGTAGATAAACTGGGTTTCTTAAAACCCCTATAATCTTCAGTGCTGCTATTACCAATCTTACAGTTCAGCATGACATTTCTTATAAACAATTTCACATCAGTTAACACTTCAGTCAAATTATTACAACTAGTCAGGATAAACTTCAGTCCCTTCTTCAAAACATTAAGTTCATCAGAGTCCAGAGTTCTTTCTGAGATGTTCCATACTAAACATTCCCCTCTTGATTCCACATTTTTTGATAGTAGAGAGACAATCGAATCAAACTGAGTGTCTTTGTTTCTGCCTGCCTTGGCTGGCAGAACGATCTCTCCTCGCCCCCTTCTCCATAGTTATGGGGAGGGGGAATTGACGAAAACCCACACCTCTTGGTTCACCTTCAATGTTGGTAGTTGCCCTTGAAGGCAATGACCACTTAGGCCGTATTATAGGCTGACCACCAGTCACCTCAGAGACATTTACACCAATATTATTAGAGGGCTCACCAATGCCCCCAGTTCATGCAGGCATGGATTGTACAGCTGCTTCTGTTGCTCCTTCATTGAAGATTACATTCACTATCGCCCCATCTTCCTTATTCTGATCAATAGGGTCATTCTGATTATGAGCTCTTTCAAGAGACATACAGCCATTGGAGTGGTTAAATCTAGGCCAAGTTAATACATGTCCATCTAAAAAAGTTACATTAGTGCCTTTCAGTTAAATCCAGATACACTTTTCGTAACACTTGATGTGCAGTCATTGTTCACGGTTATTCCCAATGATTTGGGTATAGAATCAGTTAAGCAGTATTTGAATAAGCATAGTAGCTATGATGTTAAGCAGGTGGATTTGGTATGCCTGTTTTTGGAAGTGATTCTTGAGAATAATGTATTTGTATTTGAAAAGAAGTTCGACCTGCAGCGAGATGGCGTAGCTATGGGCACTTCACGTGCCAATAGCTACACCAACATGATTTTAGCACTGTGGTAAGAAGAGGTATTGTTTGTGAGTGACAACTACAGGAATGATGTTTTGTTTTATCTTCATTTTGTTGACAATGTTTTCTTGGTTTGGAATAGCAAACCTGAGGCTTTAGAGTCTTTTGTATTTGAGATGAACCACATGACTAATTATCTTAAGTTTACCATGAATTTCTTCCCCATTAGAATAGAGTTTTTAGATGTTTATGTAGAGAAGGTGATGGACTGCTGTGTTAACACTGGAGTATATAGAGACACCCTGTTATACAGACGCAGCATGCAAACCTATTATATATTTAGAAACATTATTAGGGGACAAGGGTAAGGATTTCTCATCTTAATGCAACAGATTCAGGATACCAACATGAGTTGCTTGATTTTAAAGATAGATTAATTGAACGAGGCTACAATCATGCAGAGATAGAGAAGGGCCTCTTAGACCTGGATTTGATTAGAGAAGGGAGGGCTGCACCTTATTTCTCTAACTATCTGGTATCTACGAGTGAAGCAAAAAGTATACCACTTGGTATTAGAATCCCAATGCTTTATATTACTGACAATTAAGTTATTTTTGACATTCTTAGCAAACATTGGAGGATTCTCACCACTGATAAAGATATTAGAAGCATAGTTGGAGAGAGACCAATGTTTAGGTTTAGGAATAAACCTAATTCGAAAAGAATTCTGTCATTCTGTCAATGAGTATGAAATGAATTATTTACTCTGGAACTAGACTATGTGGGCACTGTAACTTTTGTGGCTTTATTGAGGTCAATAACCAGTTTGTTCATCCGGCCTCAGGACAGGAATATAAATTTAAGATAGCTGCAGACTGTGGTTCCCAAAATGTGGTATATTTGGCAGTTTGTCAAATATGTTCCTCATTCTATGTTGATAAGACCAAGAGGGCTTTTCGTAATAGAATAAGGGAACATTTGTATGCCATTAGGATAGGACATATCAATAATGCCTTGGCAAAACATGTTAAGGTTATGGGTCAAGAGCATGTTTTCTATTTTATGGTTATTGACCTTGTCAAACCCATTATTAGGGAAGGGAACATAAGGAATGGCACTGAAAAGAAGGAGATGGGTTGGATTATGAAATTGATGGTGGACAGGGGCATGGGCCTTAATGAGAGGGAATCCCTCAAACCAGTTCTCAGGTCAAGAAAGTTAGTTGCAGGATGATATTAGTGCCCCCAATTTATCAAGGTTGTTTTTATCATTGTGAAAAATAGGGGAAGCTTTTTGTTTCAGTGTCTTTTCATTAATTTATAGCTTGTATCAGTCCTCTATCCCAGCTGCTTACGCTTTTTATAAGCTTAGTTATATGCATTTTTATATATTTATTAATGAGATATAAATGTGGCCTTGTTTAGTGCTGATACATGTTTAATTATGTTATTGCTTGTGATTTAAAAAAAAAAAATTATGATTTTTAATGTTGTATAAATTGTAAGGTATAGAACAAGTCGAGTCACATGACTATGATGACTATATAAGACCAGGATATGAGGATCAGGTGTTTTTTGGTCTGATGAAGCAGTATGTGAAAGTGCTTACCAGTGTATACCAATAAAGGACTGCTATTTTGAAGAAGACTGGCTGATAGTATTCTACCTGGTTACCTCTGTCGTTTGCTTGTTGCTGTCTTTGTGTTATACTTCTTGGTTACTTACAGAGAGGCATTTGCTCTAGTTGATGCTTTGACTTTTGTTTTTATTTATTCATTTAATTATTTAATTATTTATTTATTTATTTACATTTGCTAACCAGATGGTGTCTGACTGGTTTGAAAAAAAAAGCACATTTTCAGCGGAGAATTGGTGAGAAAATCTCCACAACAAAAAGAGCATTATTAAGGTTTTCTTCTTCTTTTTTCAGCTGCTCCCATTAGGGGCCGCCACAACAGATCAACTGTTTCCATTTATTCCTGTCCTCTGCATCTTGCTCTGTCACACCAACCACCTGCATGTCCCCTCTCACCACATCCATAAACCTTATCTTAGGCCTTCCTCTTTTCCTGTTACCTGGCAGCTTCATCCTTAGCATCTTTTTCCCAATATACTCTGCATCCCTCCTCAGCACATGTCCAAACTAACATAATCTTGCCTCTCTGGCTTTGTCTCCAAACATTCCAACCTGGTCTGACCCTCTAATATACTTATTCCTAATCCTGTCCATCCTTGTCACACCCAGTGCAAATCTTAACATCTTCAGCTCTGCCACGTCAAGTTCTGACTCCTGCCTTTTTGTCAATGCCACTGTCTCCAACCCATATAACAAAGCTGGTCTCACTACCCTCTTGCAGACCTTCCTTTTCACTCTTACTGGTACTCGTCTGTCACAAATCACTCCTGACACTCTTCTCCACCCACTCCATCCTGCCTGTACTCTCTTCTTCACCTCTCTTCCACACTCACCATTACTCTGAACTGTTGATCCCAAGTACTTAAACTCATTCACCTTCGCCACCTCTACTCCCTGCATCCTCATCATTCCTCTATTCTGCCTCTCATTCACACACATATATTCTGTCTTAGTCCTACTGACCTTCATTCCTAGTCTATCTAGAGCATATCTCCACTTCTCCAGGGTCTCCTCCACTTGTTCCCTACTCTCACTACAGATCACAATGTCATCTGCAAATATCATAGTCCACAGGGACTCCTGTCTGAACTCGTCTGTCGACCTATCCATCACCATTGCAAATAAGAAAGGGCTCAGAGCTGATCCTTGATGTAATCCCACCTTCACCTTAAACGCTTCCGTCACTCCCACCGCAGAACTCACCGGTGTCACACTAACCTCGTACATATTCTGTGCCACTCTTACATACTTTTCTGACACTCCCGACATTATTAAGGTACAAGTGGTAAATTAAGTTTAAGTAGTACATTGCTAACAGTATGTAAATGAGCTTAACAAAAGTATTATAGCAAAATATAATAACAGAATACAGTATGCATGTTTCAGGCATACAGGAATACAATTTTTTGACAGTATATATGAGGTACATAAGTCATGTCACTTTGGAAGGTGAGTCACTTCTGAAAGACCAAAATTGGCCATGTAGTTTTACAAGTTAGGTCATCTGAAGGAACAAAGATTAATAAAGATAGGACAGATAGTGAGATAGCCCTTTATGGAATGAGCACTATTTTTGCTAACATGTGAGATGAGTGGGAAAAAATAGGAAGAATATTAGTTGTGAGCAGTACAGTGGCATAGCCAATTATCATTTAAATAGTCTTTCAGGGTAGTTTTAAATGTGGACAGGTTGGGGTTTTTAGTTATCTGTTGAGGAAGGGTGTTCCACTGTTTGGCTATTTTATGGGAGTAGAGGGAGTCTCTATGATAGCTGTAGACTGGGTTACTTTTAGCATTAGTTTGTTGGATGACCTGAGGAGTCCACAGTTTGCATTTGGCTGCATTAGGTTTGATAGAGCTGGGCAGTCAGTAGGGCTGAATATGATTTTATGGGCATGTGAAAGTTGTTTTAGTAATGATAGGTTGGGAAGTTCTAGCCAGATGAGCTGTCAGAGAGCAGTGCAGTGGTGTGTTCTGTGGGGTTGGTTGGTGATAACTTTATCTATGATTTTATAGCAGGAGTATAGTTTATTTAGGTTGGTTTTGATAGGTTAGCAAATACCTCAGAGCAGTATAGGAGGGAGGATAGCAAGTGGGATCTTGCAGTGGCCAGTCTAGCTTGTTGTGTAAGGTAAGATTTAACTCTGTATAAAGCGCCTAGTTTAAAATGGATTTTTTTTGATGGTCAGATAGATGTGTTTATCAAATTTTAGTGAGTCATCTATGGTTACCCCTAGCAGCTTGGTCTGATTGGTGGGTTCGATTTTTGTACCGTTGTTACATTATATGCAGAAGGATTGGTACTGGGTTTGGAAGATTTACTAAAGAAAATTATGAGTTTGATCTTATTTGGATTTACAATGAGTTGGTGGCTGGTGAGGTACTTTTCAAAGTCTTGGAATGATGATTGCATTTTGTGTTGGAGTTCTTGTGGGGAGTGGCCTGAGCAGATAAGGGCAGAGTCATCTGCCTATGTTGACCGGCATCTGTGGCCTGCAGTGTGATATTACTTCATACTGTTATCTGCATCTAGTTTCCTAGCAGTGGGATAACTGTAATTATCCTAGCTATGTGTGTACATTTAGCAGTATGGCCATATGTAGCTGCTTGCAGTTAAATAGGCATACCTGTGGCAGGGACAAGTTGCCCTGTCCATACATGCGTTGACAGCATTATAGATTACAGCACCTGCTCACCCATGTCTGTCTATGTGGTGACATCCAGCAGGCTCAGGGGTCTGTGGGCAAGTGGAGTCTGTATTGTTGCACCCTCAGCTTGGATCCTTTGATCAACAGTATGGCTGTGTGATAGTGGAGATTTACTCACCATTATTAGGGTATGTTGGACAATACAGACATCCACAAACATTTTTCTGTATATAACAGGGATGTATAACTGTATCTGCATGTGTGTATGATATGTATATGTGTTATGTAGATATATAGGGGGGTGTATGTACCATTTTAATATGTATAGCTATATGTATCAGTACATATCTATTTGTCACTACATAGCGATAGCTATACTATGCATGTGAGAGGGAGAGATAGTGGCAGTGGTGGCTGGTGACTTCAAATCAAAGGGGGGGCTGCAGGAGACAGCTAAATGGGTGAGGTCAATGGGAAGCGGTGTGGCCAACTAGAAAGGGGAGGAGCTATGCTCAAAACCACAACAACTAACTAAATACACTGCCCTGGGTGCCAAACCATAATTATGAGAGTCCAATCAAGACAAAATGAAGTGTAGAAGCACAAACATATTTAATGCATTGGCTGCATGACAGCTTACTTAATATGTAGATGGAAACAAAAAGGTTGTGAGGCATGAAAAAATAAATTCGTTTTTAAATACATTAATGGAATGCCAGTCAAAATCAAGTAGCACTCATTTCAAACCACTTCTTGCACTGCAGTTCTAATTATAATTTATATTCAGCTTTATTAAAGTACCAAGTAACATGCTGAAAGTAGAAATCTCTGATGCCCCCACTTGTAAAAATGTTTCTTATCTAAAAAATGACCTGCTGCCTGACAACTATCTACTTGTTTCATGGGGAAAACATGATCAAAGTAAAAAATGAAAAGCAAACAAGAAATAAGCTCAAGATACATTGCTTAAAAGGATTACTGTACAGGTTATGGACCACGCGATTGACATTCTGTTTAGTTTATGGGTAAAGCCTGCAGAGATGACTGGAAGTCTCCAAGTGTAATGAGCTTCTTAAAATAATGTAATCTGTCCTTTATTACAAATACGGTCATATGCATTTCAATACCCAAGGCTTATACATTATCTAGTTAAGTATTCTCAACATGGCAACAACAGAAAGGCTTTCAATGCTGGCAATTCTTTAACTGTATGCTTATTAAAGCTTACTTCCATCTTATGATTTCAGCCAAGCTTACCTGATGGTCATTAAAGTATTGCTACTTAAACACAGAGCAACAGGCACTTTGAGTAATAAGCATAAATCAACAGTACAAAAAATATGACAGAAACCAGACCATTCTGCAAAAATCAAGGACAGATGAAAAGCCACTCTAGTACTTGTGTCTACCTTGGATGGGGGGATACTCTGCACATTTACACTGCATAACTACTCCTTGCCTTGCTTGGACACATCCAGAGTCACTACATGGGGGAGTGGGGTGCAAGAAGTATGTCACAATTTGAAATGTCTCTGGCTGACTGTGATGGCCCTGACACATTTGCCATACCTCTCAACCTCAGAGCAAGAAATCTGGACAAAGCCATGCAAAGAAGTGGGGCAAAGGCCCAAAAATAAGGACAATTTTTAAATATTGCTCTTATAAACTTAGAAAGATAATAGAACAGGTCTTGCATTAGTATGAATTTTCTGAATGGTATGAAATCTGAAACTCAAATGTCTGTCATTATTTTCTAACTTCAGTCATTAATGATTTGTCACTAATTTGCCAAAAAAACATAATTTTGTCAAAAAAAACATAATTTTATGAAAAATGGACCAAAAATGTGATGTAAAAATATAAAATAGCCACTCAATACAGCTGGGAACCTGTCAAAGAAGGGACACTTTTATATTAGTACTGCTAACTTGAGCAGCTGACAAAATAAAAGAATCTACATGCATTTCTGAAATAAAAGTAATCTATAACTCTGATTTCTTAATTGTAAACCCTCCATGTTTTCTTTCAAAATTGCTATTTTGCGGAAGGATTATTAGGGGGAAGAGCAAAATTTTGAGCCAAAATCAGGGACAGTTGAGAGGTTTGGCTATGCCTAATTCTATAAAGCAATTTATTTGCATGTACCTCTCAACCTGTTAATGCAATAAATCTGGACAAGGCCAAATATATTGGCTGAACATATAAACAGTACTAAAAATTGCTCTTGTATAAACTAAGACAGTTGATAAAACAGGTCTTACTTTAGCATGCATTTTTCTGAAGGTTATGAAGTCTGAAACTCAGTGTGTCATTATTTAGTGACTTAATTCCTAAATGATTTGCCAGAAACCCACAAATTTTATGAGGAACAAGCCAAAATTAAGAAGCAAAAATCTATTCATTCTTTGAAAATCTGGACAATTGGGAGGTATAGTTCAGCTGGGGCTGTCTTTAAGTTTGCCGCCCTTCCCCCTCACAAAATCATGGTCGAATGGAGCCTCCCCCTGCAGCCATTCCAATGATCCATTAATTGTCTATTTCATTCCATTTACCATAAACACTAATGTGCATACTGATTTACTTCTATGATGATTTGGACTTCATTTGAAAGTTTTATTTTGCATTTTACAGCACAAACACTAAGACATCTGCTAAGCAAACTTAGCATTAAAACTTCTCTGCCCTTGAAACTCACATTCATTGAAACAGCATTGAAGCCCACATTCAAAGAAAAATACATTTTACCAGTGGCAGAACTGCCCAATTCAGAACATCTTTCCAGTAAACAATGAAACAAAATGCATGCACCCATAATGACAAAACTGCCCAGTTCAGAACATTTCCATCATAAAAGTCTACTCAAACTTCTACAGTCCAACATTATCAGTAAATATGCACAAGTCTACAGTCCACCATTATCAGTAAACATGCACAATTCTACAGCCAACCATTATCAGTAAATATGCACAATCTCTGAAGAAATAAAAAAGTCATCTAAATAATTCCACATTAAATAAATCTGTAACTAATGAAGAGGTTGCTGCTAGCAAACACCTTTATATTTCATGGTTTCATCAAAAAATAAAGTGTCTGATGCCCCTGAAGAATAAATTGCCTATATTCCATTAAAATGATAAGCTAGTAATATTGCAATAGGAAATGGATAGCAAACTGATAACAGGCTCATAGTTAGTATCTTAACTTTTTCAGTACGGCAGCATTCACCCCTTGTGGGAGTAGAACCAACAACCTTCTGCATCAAAAACAAGTATACAACCTGTTGTGCTATTAACAATGCAAGCTAGCTTTGTATAAGCAGAACTAAACTTCTCTTCCCCTGCAGCTCTCAACTCATTGTAAAATCTACTCAATACTCAACTGCATCTCAACTTCGCAACACAAGAAATCTGGAAGAAATCAAATTTATTGGGGGGGGGTCAAAAGCCCAAACACCAGGGACACATTAAACATTCCTTGTATAATCTTGGAAAGTTGCTAGAATAAAATGCTGTGTTACCACCATAAATTTTACTGCCAAGGTCCCTGTGCAAATGAGTCAGAGCAACATACCACTATGCCAAATCATCTGCTTTGTGAAAGAAAAATGCTGTGTTACCACCATACATTTTACTACCAATGTCCCTGTGCAAAACAGTCAGAGCAACATACCACTATGCCAAATCACCTGCTTTGTGAAAGAAAAATGATGTGTTACCACCATACATTTTACTGCCAAGGTCCCTGTGCAAAACAGTTAGAGCAACATACCACTACGCCAAATCAGCTGCTTTGTGAAAGAGCGGAAGACTGAAACTTAAATGGCTATCATTTAATGAATTCAGTTCTCACCATAGCTGTCAACCTCTTAGCACAAAACACCTGGACAAACCCAGTAATGAGGGAATACAGCCCTCAGACATATTCAGTGAATTCAGTTCTTGCCATAGCTGTCAACTTTAGCACAAAAAACCTGGACAAGGCCAATAATGGGGTAATACAGTCACAAAATTAAGGACAAATTTCAAATATTCATCTTATAAACTTAGAAAATTGCTAGAATAAAAGGTTGTGTAACTATGTATTTTCTGAAGAATATGAAGTCTGAAATTCAAGTGCCTGTCAATTTTACTTCTGATGGAACAAAAACAGTTTTCAGCAGAGGCCCAGGGAGAAATACTGCAGACACATGTCTTTGCAAAATGGCAGGACACCAGAGCAAATCCACACAAACACAGGGATGAGATGCAGACTCCACACAGAAGGCACCTCAGTCAAGAATCAAACCAGAAAACCTACAGCTGTGAGGCAACAATGCTACCACTGCACCATCACATATGCAAGGATTTAAGCATTCAGAAACCTGAAGTCTGAAATTCAAATGCTTGTCAATTTTATTTAACATTTGTTAATCAGGACAGTCTGACTAGGAACAAAAAAACAATTTTCAGCAGAGGCCCAGGAAGAAATAATGCAGACATGTCTTTGTAACATGGGAGGACACAAAAGCAAACCCACACAAACACAGGGAGAAGATGCAGACCCCACACCCCAGCCAAGAATCAAACCTGAGAACCTGCAGCTGGGAGGCAACAATGCTACCACTGCACCATCAAATATCAAGCATTGCAACATTTAGAAACCACAGATATTATGAGGAACAGATCAGATCAAATATGAGGCAAAAATCTGCAATTTTTTTACAAATGGTGGTGGGTAGGGAATTCAGGTCCTTAACACCTGCATACAAGGTACAGGGTTCAAGCCCGAGGTATTCCCTACCACACCACCATAAGTTTGTTCTAGCCACCTAACAACTGGGGTATTCACACACACACACACACACACACACACACACACTTTCCTGAATTGCAGTGAGAATCATGCAGCATTCAATAGTAGTAAAAGCAATTGCAGGAAGTCTCAAGACTTGGATAAGCAAGCCGAACATGTCATTAGATAAAATTGAGATATATTGTAAGTAACAGAAATGAGTCTGAGGAGACCACACATTTTTTTTGTTTATTCCTGAACAAGATGCATCATCAAAGACATTTAAACTAATGATATTAAATAATGAAGATATTATAGCAATTCGTAGCTAGAGAACTAATAAGTGACTGTGTTGTATATTTGCATTGTCATGGTAGAAATCAATTCCATCATCCAGTAGGTCTTGCCCAGTTGATTCCCTTCCTCAATCCATTAGGTTCATTTGTTCCTCTTCTGGGATCAAGAGGCAGTCCCTCTCCAGCCTGGGTGACAGACCTATGGGTCTATTCATTCTGTGACTGGAAAGCCTAGTCATCATATTTGTTATCCTGGAAGACAAGAGCTGGGTAGCTGAGAGCAGTCCATGCTGTCAAATTTGGTAGACTCTTCTTTACTTGGTGCTCATAATTCCTATGATGGCTCACTGGAGCTCTGCTAATGCTGATAGCCATGGGAAGTTTGCATCTCAGAATTACCACCATCCTGCAGGATAGGTGAACTGACAATGTCCACTCAATCATATCCTTCCTGCCCCCTTTATCTAAGTGCTACTGCAACAAATTGCACATGAGACATCTGGGGTGCACTCATGGCTTCATAACTCTATGCCATGGCAGGTGGGGGGTTGATTAAAAGTTATTTTCACACCATGATACTAGGAAAATATATGTTATTCCTATGTGAAATTGGAATGTATTTGCAGAGAAGTATGTGGGTTTGTGTAGTGCAAAATGCTGAATGTTCATAATATTGACAGCTTTGCACAGCATAAGAAAATACCAAATGGAACAAAAGAATGTTAGATGCACCTGTGATTTAACTGTGTGATTGTCAACTAATGTGGAGAGTACGAGGTACATGAGTATATATATATATATATATATATATATATATATATATATATATATATATATGTATGGGCAGCAGAAGATTCTGTTTGCCTTGCTTAAGTATTGCTAGACAAATCCACACAATAAATATAATGTGATTGATTATTTGGGATAAAAAATAGTGGTGCAGTTTCAGAGTATGAAATGGCAATAATGCCTTTCTTTAGGGAGATTTCTTCCTTCCTTGTGTCTCTATACTCTTGTAGTTGGCATGTATGTGGATATATATATGTAAGCCTATCCCTCCATTAAAAACCCAAATTGTTGATCCATCAATGATTGACATCGCATAATTGAAAAAAATAATCATTGATCCACAAAGGATTGAAAACACCAAAAAAAAGCAAACTTTTTTTTTTGAATGAGGGCCAAGCCCACCTGATCCCCCTATATCTCCTTCAAATTATATATGGCAGTTCTGAGGTCGTACTTCTGTCAGGAAAAGGCACATTCCCAGATCCCTACCATACCACAATGTTGTGGTGTAAAAAGTCAGTACAATATCAGCTAATTTTCAGACATTTGTACCAGCTCTTTCACTCTTTCACATGTTGATCAAATAGATTGTCAACAAAAACATTTAAATCTTCTCTCTATATATAAAATACACACACACACACACAGACACACACACACACACACACACACACACACACACACACACACACACCCTTTGTTCCTCTTACCTTCCATAGTGCAATGTAGATCCCTTCCACACACCCATAGTGCGATGTAGATCCCTTCCCCTGTCTGCGATCCATATAGCTGGGGCCATTACATACATCCCATAGCTGGTGCATTCGAGCACATCCCCGCGAGATCCCCGATGAGACTCCTTACCATTACATACCCGTAAGATCTCCAGCCTGCCTGCCGACGTTGCAGTCCGGGTCCGACCTGTTCCCAGCGACAGTCTATGCAGTTAAAACTGCATAGACTTCTGGGAGCTCTGTTCTGACATGTTTCCCAGTCCGGACTGCTGCTGAGACAGTCTGCGCATGCTCCATGCTCCAGACTGTCTCAGCAGCAGTCCGGACTAGTGCGCATGCGCGAAAGTCCGCGACTTTTAAAATTTTTTTTATCTTTTCTTTTTCTTTTATTTTCTTCTTTTTCTTTTATTTTCTTTATTTTACAGCTGAGGGGCCTGCAGTCTGTCAGTCCAACAGCACGGGCCGCCCCTGGATAGTGACAGATGGATATCTATACGTATATCTGTCTGTATAGACATTTATACATAACAGGTCATTTTGATGAAGGGGCAACAGGATTGCCCTCATTTTAACTAAGTGTATGGGCATGCCCAGTGGGACTATCAGTACTAATAAAGTGACTCCAGTCCACACCTACCTATACTCCAGTCTGGGATTTTGTATATTACAGACATTAACATCCATCCCTGTTTCTGCAGTACTGCACTTCACTCAAACTGCCCACAGCATTCCCCAGCTGCGAGCTTTACTTAATCTGTGACTGTGGTTGGTAATGTTAGACCACCAACAGACTGACAGTCTGCATGCCTCTCAACTGTTCTGATTTCCACAGATTGCCCAGGGTTTTGCCTGATATGGTTGGTCTGTTCCTCATACATTTGTGGTCTTCTGGTGAAGTATTGAATATTGACGTCACTACATTATACTACTTAAAGACATACATTTGTGTTTCAGATGTTATAACCTTCAGAACATATGTAATAATGCAACACCTTTACTTCCAGTGACTTTCTAGGTTTATAGGGACAATATTTGAAATCTGATCCTATGTTTGGGCCTTTGTCCCCCCAGTCTTGCTAGCTTTGTCCAGATTTTTTGTAGTAAGAGGTATGACAGTCTGTGAAAACACCAACATAATACTACCTCACATGCAAAATATGTGACATTGTTAACCTGCATGAGGAGAGACATACAATGGTGTGAGCAATATCTGTGTTACAGCCCTGAGATTGCCTGGTCCACTGATATACCATAGGTGATTTTTGGTTAAAGCAGTTGTATGGGTACACTGCTGTGTTGAGGGTGGGGGAACAATGGCACATGATCTGCTGGGATATACAGTAGTCCAAATATCATGTGAGCCCACTGTTTAACATCTCCCTTGATTGACATAGTGAATATTCCAACCATGAAGCCTAGTGACTTTTATGGGACACATACTATTGGACTGGGTATCTGTAGCCCTGTGTGGATGTTACATTTGTCCAATTAGCCCACTGTCTTTCCATGTATAACAGCAGCAAAACTACACATATGTTATATTATAGTAATCTTTACAATTGGTGTGTAGCTTAGAAACTTACTTTGCGAATATAGCAGTTGGAAGACCTGTGGCTCAGGGCTGACTCTATGTGATGCAAGACATACACAACCAATACATGGATAGGTACAGGTTGTGTGGGTTGCCTGTTATCAACACATTTACTATATGTATGTGAGTAGAAATAAGGTGTCAGTCCCTAGGGCCCTAAGGTTGTCAGTGAATGTGCTATTCTTTGTCTCTTAGCCAATACCAGGGCGTACTGGGCATGCCTATGTCTGCCTACAGGGACATCATCAGGGGGCTCCTCCTCTGAGTCATCTTGTGAGTGTGCCTGTGGTGACCTAGGCACTAGTGGGAGGCTGTGTATCCCTTCCCTTTGCTGATCCTGCTGCATCTCTTTCCACAGGTACATATTGTGTAGCATGGCACACACTGTGAACATATGTGCACATGTGGCTACAGGGCTCCACCAGATACATCGAGGCACCACAACCATGACCTCAGCATCCCAAACACATGCTCTATGATGTTACTAATTTGTGCGTGTGCCTCATTATCGCATTCTTCGGTGGGTCGGTGTGCATTTCTGATGGGTGTCATCATTCATGGTTCCAGGGCATAGCCAGCATTCCCCAGTAAATGGCCATGTGGGATGCCCCCCTAGCAAATATCTGGTACAGCTGTGATGCGTGCCAGATATGGGAGTCGTGATAATTGCCAGGCCTGTCAGCACACACATTTTTGATAATGCCCTGGGCATTGCACATAACCTGGAAGCTGATGGGGTGTACTCCTTGCAGTTGATGTAGATTCTACCTTTCTCACCAGGTGGTGCCTTGATGTGTGCATGAGTGCAATCTATGCCACCCAGTACCTCAAGGTAGTGTGCTACATGGTAGAAGTGTTGCATATTGCTGGCCCTCACCTCAGGGTTGATGGAAAAATAAATGTGCTCACTGGCATGTGGTAGCATGGCATCCAGACACTAGTGGAATATCCTGGATGCTGATGCCTGTGAAACCCCCTTCATGTCCCCAGTTGGTCTTTGGAAGGTACATGTGGCTATTATCCTAAGGGCTACATACACACCTTTGTTTCCTCTGGGATGGGTTCCCCTCTGTTGGCACTGGATCTGAGTTGAGGGCAGCAGAGCTCAGTGAGTTCTTGTAGTATGTCCCTGTCCACCCTGTAGTGCTCTACAGTCTCCGGCTCATGTAGCTCCTGGAAGGTTACCCTGGGCCTGAACATTCTTTTCCTTCACTGCCTAGGCCTATTGTCAGCAGCATCAGCAGCACCACTGACTTCAGCATCTAGCACATACAGATGTAGCAGACCTGCAGCAGCCCCTAGCATTAATTCACTTAAAATTGCCAAGTGTGTACTCTACTAGTGCAGAGTATGGGTGAAAAACAGAATGTAGGGTGGATGCATACTTTATAGTGCTCTGCTGTAGGTGCTGACTGTGTGATTGGCTACTTATGATGCATTCCACCTGCCAATTACATCATTAAGAAGATTTAATGGCCCTAGTTTAAATGAAACAGGGGTCATTACTAATTATATATCATTGGCTTTTAGATACGCTCAGCACAGTGGCTTGCCACTCAAACACATGGAAACAAGAGGTACAAAGATAAACAAACCTCAGCAGCCACTGTACACACCCCTTGAAAGGTCACATTCAGCATGGTGGTGCGCTACACAAACATACAGTAACACACACCCTGAAGTTAAATAGAGCTTAGCAGCCAGTGTACACACCCCTCTGCTGAGCACAGTGGTGTGCCATGCAAACAGGCACAGCTGAGCTCCAGTGAGCTTACAAGTCCTCAGATGCCCCCCTCTTGATGTCAGCTACCTTTTCTGTGAATACCAACATGGTTCTGTGCCTACACGAAAGGGATATGTCAACACAGATACCCATTTTTGATATTTAGTAACCCCACCTCATTTGCATAGGGATCCGTGCACACAACCTGCAAACTACACGGTTCCAAGCCCTATCTCATTAGCAACAGCACCATTCCACCATTGTAGATACTCCATACAGGGTCTTATAATACATTTCTGTCACATACTATTAATTGTGTTTATTTTTTTTTTCATAAAAGCATGTTTGCTCACTGGTCCATGCTGTGCAAACATACCCAGATCATTAAAAAAATAACATTATTTTAAATTATTTCCCTTAAGTTTTTGACACACAATGGATAGCTTTGGTCATATTTGTATGTGCTATGCCATTTATGTCCATCTACCTGCATTTTTACAACTCCTGTTGTCTGTCTGAAATCTTGTACATGGAATTTTTCCATGTACACTAAGGACATCGACAAGGGGTCTTCAGGGCTACCTATCTGCTTTCTGGATCACTCTACTTGCTTCATTCGCATGAGATTCAGCTCTTTATGAGGTCATTTGGATTCCACAGAACTTCTACTGTTGGCATGCTCATGCTCGCTTCTCAGCAATGTTTACTAGTTGGCAAACTTGCTTACTTTCATGTAAGCAGCGTGCTACAATGCCTGCACAGTAAAAAAGACCATGTAGGCTTTATTAAGTTCCCCCCAATGTTTATTTGTAATTGAGAAGAGACAGCCAAACAATGAGCTATTGGTATGGATGGCGGAGACCTGTTTCATTAGCCTGCACAGGGCCTCATTTGTCAATTTTCTGGCAGTGTTGACTCTAGAGGTGCATGTTGCAACAATAAAAAATTATTAGCCATTCAAGTATGATCAACCTGTACTGAATTATATCAGAGGGGATAGCTATTTTTGATGATAGACAAGATGTAGAGAGTTCAAAAAATGTGATGTAAGCTCCCCCCACAAAAACAACAAAACCAAAATATGCTATATGCAGTAATATTTCTGATTTTTGTGTGACTTGTGGGTTGCTGAACAAAAGTTGCTGCACAGTTTATATTGTCTGTTTTTTTTTTTTTTTTTTTTTTTTTTTTATTAGTTGCACCAAAGAATGAATTAACAGGCCTGGATTGAATAATATACTCTAAACATGTTCCATGTTAATAGTCTAAGCACATTGCATTTTAGTAATATATGTTTGCAGTACCTTCTTTACAGCCTCCAGCACCTGCAATGGAGTTGACATTTGTCAGGTCATATAGTCTGCAATAGTTGGGAGTAATGATCAAAACCATCTGATCTTCAGCATCTATTATGTAGACATTGTTGGATAGTATCATGATATAATCTTCTCTACAAAATTGGATTGTTAAGGGTCCCTGCCTTTATTTAACATTTGTTGACCGGGAAAGTACAACTAGGACAGAGCCTATTTTCAGCAGAGGCCTGGGGAAAAACACTCCAGATGCATGTCTTTGGAATGTGGGAGGAAACTCACACAAACACAGGGAAGACATGCAGACTTTATACAGAAGGCACCCCAGCAGAGAATCAAACTGGAGAGCCTCTTGCTGTAAGGCAACAACATTAACTGCTGCACCACTGCACTGCCACTGTTACTCTGGCAGTTAGTGTAAAGGACTGAAGCTCTGACTTGTGAATGAGCTGCTTCCCATGGCAAGGGTACAGGATTTGAATATTTCCGCCTTCATTTACTTACTCTGTGACATTGAGCAAGTCACTTAACCAGATAATGCTTTGAAGCAATTTGTGTTAGGCTCCTTAATGTTAATCAGGCCTGTATGCCTAGTAACTATGAACCTGCTATTGTTTGCCAGGGATTCTGTATGGGATAGCTGATCTAGTCTATAAATTGTTATGGCAATATCACAGCACACCATTTTTAAAGCAACATAGGCAATTTATTCACAAGGGCTGTGATCCCTGCATTTCTGGATGAAGCAATGAAATGCTTAATAACCTGTGCTTTAGTAACAGTTCACTTTAATGTGGAATTATTCAGATAGCTTTTACTTCCATAGAGATTGTGCGTATTGACTTAGCATATGTTCTTATGCTCTCATAAATACTCTTCTATTTAGACTATGCTAAACACGGATGGATCTTATGGTATAAATATGATAAAGTACAGTTAATTTATTTCATCATAAAAATAAGGGGTGTACAGTGTCAACAAAGTGGCTATAACTGTTGGTGGGGATGAAGGTCTTTATGTGGATGAAGCACCTTATGCTCTTTTCATCTGGTCATTTTAAAGTCTTTAATCTGGCATTGCTAGGCTATTGTGCATATGTGTGTGCGTGAATTAAGTTGGAATACCTTGGTTATTATGCGTTTGTGTGAAACAAATTTGAAATGGGACTTTGGTAATTATTATTGCCATTAATTTTTTTTTTTTACACAGACATCTGAGAAGGATGCAGTCAACAGTGTAGCTCTGATTGCTGGGTTTGGTGGATGTATGTGGATAAAAATGACTGATTTTACTGATGAAGTGAAAAGGTTATTATTCTGTCTATGTAGGACTAGTGTGTAGTTGTATAAAGCAAATTGGAATACTTTATTCTGGCCACTTTTATCAGAATCAGACATGCTGTGCACACAGTCGATAAAGTGGAGGTAATTGTTGAGTATGGATACTAGTGGATTATAATAACAACAGTCTGAGTGGATTTTTATGGTTGACATGTTTTGACATGAGTACTTTTGTCATTATCGTCTGTACATTTTGTTTCACTGATTTCCGGAAACACATTAAATTACAAAGTTAAAGTGCACTCTAACAAATGTGGCTGTATTAAACAAACTAGAAAAAGAACTGAGACAAATGAACACGCCCTCACTGCACGACTTCTGTTAAAACAATCCAAATGGTATCGATATCCACCTTCAATGGACCAAGCAAAACATAAAAGTTTTTAAAAGTAAAGCCTTTAGTTTTAATTTCCGCTTTTCGTCCTGCTCCTAGCAGGACTTCTTCAGACAAACAACAAGAATCAACTAATTTCCACTTTTTAAAGTAAAATCACATGTCAGTTACAGTTGAAATCACATTTCAATTAAAATGCTGAGTTCCCTGTAAAGAGATTTAAAAAGGCCAACCCCCAAAAAATAAAAGACACAGCACATTTTGTACTTTCAATAGTATTTGACTTTGTAAACAAGTAAAACATGAAAGTAAGAAATGAAAAATAGTAAAAACAAAAAGCAAAATAAATAAATATTCCCTTCTATATTGACAAGTTACCAGCAGTACCGTTCAAACATACAAAAAGTGCAAAAACAACACACAGTGCCTGACTGTGTGTTTGTTTACCTCCTTTTTTCACTTATGCCTGACATGTTGACTAAACTTACTTCCTCACCTAAAATGGCTCTTCAGCAATCCTTACTTATAAAGTTACCCTAAGCAACTTCTCCTATTTGTATGAATACTGAGAAACATTGCTCAGACAGCTGCTTTATATACCAATACATAAAGGTTCCGTGACTCATGTCTGCATTTGAATCTGTATTTTTATATTTCCAGAACTCACCTTATGTTGCTACATATTAATGTGACCCAAAGTTGTTCAAGGTATTTCACCTCCGTCTTGTTGCCACATTAAAAACACCAGTATGGTGGAGATGAATCACTAAACGTCCAATAAAGCTCCACTGTTACTCCATGCGTTAAACAATTTCCAAAGTTGTCTGCTAGTTCATCTTATTCAAGCCTCCATAGCTCTTTGCTTGTGTAGTTACCCTAAAACACCACCTAGTGGTGTTTGTTGGTATATACCTACACAAGCTGCAGTGGTTTAACATGTTATATCACACAAATAAACTTCCAAAGGGAAATTTTATGAGTGAGAGGGGGGAAGGGATGGAAGCCATGCCCAACCATATGCAAAATGACCTGGTTTATGAGGCCATACTGTTGTATATATATGAATGACTGGACATTTTCCCTAAAATAATAATAAAAAATATATATAATATTATAAATAAAAAGTAAAGGAACACGGTAATTTACCTCATGAGGTTTTGAGCTTCAGTATACAAGAAATAGAATAAATTCCATTCAAGCCCAGATAACAACAGGCTCTAGTTTGGAGTTGCCATAACAACTCCCTTTTCTCCAACAATAAAGAAGTTGGACCACCCCTCAAGTCACAAATTTGATCGTCTATGGCTTTAAATTTAAAGGAATGCTGTGGGAAACTTTCCACATGCCTGGCCAATGCGTTTTCCTTTTTTAACGTTCTAATACTGTATAAGTGTTCATAGATTCTCTCCCTCAGTTTCCTGTCCATTTTGCCTATATAAAAGGCAGGACAGGTATTACACTGAGCAAGATAGACCACTCCCTTTGAATTACAGTTGAACTTCTTGTTGATTTTATAACTGACATCTCTAATTGTAAAATTTTGGCCAGTATCCACCTGTGGACAATATGAACACATGTTGCATTTCCAAAGAATGAAGGGTGTTGCTCTGCCAAAACCCAGCAAACGTAAAAACCAAAGCAAGCAAACAAAGTAACGAAGCTGGATACTGCTCAGATAAAAAGTGTGATTTATTTCCAACTAACAAACAGTACAAAATGAGCGCTTTCGGGCGGTTGCCCTTCATCAGATAAAAACTTTACTGATAAAACATCTATTTAAATAACTGTTAACCAATCAAAACTCAATAAAAGACCCGCCTTTTACTTAATGTTGGCTTAAGGGGGACTACATCAAAAAGCGCTCATTTTGTACTGTTTGTTAGTTGGAAATAAATCACACTTTTTATCTGAGCAGTATCCAGCTTCGTTACTTTGTTTACATGTTGCATTTCCACATTCCATTTCTACTTGTTGGATTTAAAGATTTCCAGCTTTTTTGTAGTATACTTTTTAAATTGGCACCTCTTCTAAAGGTGACCCTGGGCACACCTCTCCATATAGAGGACAGGCTATAGTCAGATTTTACTAGTTCCCAATTTTTATAAATAATAGACCTAATTCCATATCTATCCATACTAAAAGTAGTTATGAAATTTGATGAATGGATATCCCTCTCCATGTTAGTGCTAGGTTGAACCTCAGTAGAATAACTGTAGAGGCTATCTGCTCCTACTGAGCCTCCCAAAATAGGTTGGTAAACCCCTCTTGTTCTCTTTTCTTTCACTTCACTTATAAGGTCTAATACTAAGGTGGATGGATAACCTCTCTTAACAAACATATCTTCCAACCTACTACACTCCATGTTGAAGTCCACGTCAGTGGTCACCATACAGGCTGCTCTGACCTGTTGATCCTTAACCACTGATCGTTTCTGGAAAAGTGGATGGTTGCTAGTAAAGTGAAGTAAGGCATTGGAGTAGGTCTCTTTTCTATAGATCTTTGCAATATAACGTTTGTTTATATGGTCTTTACTAAGGTCTACATCTAGGTATGCTATTCTTTCCTTTTCAAACACATGTGTAATAAATTAAGAAATTAGTAGTGTTATTCAAATAAGTTACTAACTTGGATGCCTCTTTTCTTCACCATCCACTAACATAAATATGTCATCCAAGAAGCACGTGTAAAAGGATATTTTCCCTTGGATGTCAGGTTTCCTTAAAATAGACTCCCTCTCCCAATATGCCATCACTAAGTTAGCAACACTGGCTCCACAGGGGGACCCCATCGCCACCCCTGTTTTCTGTATATACAACTTGTTGTTCAGTATAAGATAGTTGTTAGTTAACACTATGTCCAAAAGTTCACATAGTAAAGTGATTTGGGGGGGGGGGCAATTCACCCAACAATAACCTAATCCATTCTATTTCTTCATCCTGTGGAATGGAAGTATATAAATCCTTGACATTGATTGTAAGGAAATTAAGGTCATTTCTAAAGCCTATTTTTTGCATGTTTGCTAGAAATGACCAAGAATCCTTACATTTTTGGGTCTGCTGTTGTACATATTTTTTTACGGTAAAAATCTATGAATTTCGCTAGGGGGTATGTTATACTATTCCTAGCATCTACCAATGGTCTCACGGGGGGGGGGTCTTCAATCGATTTATGTATCTTAGGTATCCCAAATAATATTGGGAGCCTAGGTGAGTCTATTCTGGCTTCAATAAACAGTTCTTCAAGGTGGGAACAAATTCTACTATATGCTATATTTAATTGATTTCTTGATACTTCCTCATAAGTTACGGACATGACTATTTTTTTCATTCTTTCCATATAGTCATCAACGTCCATGATGACTAATCCACCCCCCCCTTGTCTGGTTGCATAACTCTAACATGAGACTCCCTGACAAGGAGTAGGGCCTGTTTTTCTTCACTAGTGATATTATATATATTATTCCTAGTTTGTCTTTGTGACAGAAGTTGAAACAAATCTAGCTCACAAACACGTTCAAACAAACCCAAAGTATGGTGCATTAGTGGACAATATGTACTGGAAACATGAAATGGATCATTTGTTGGATTATATGAGCCAAAAATATAGCCAAGATTAAGTTTTCTAGTAAACAACTTCAGGTCCAGAATTGTTTCGGCAAAGGACGCCCTTCTCAATGGTACAAAAGTTTGTCCTTTTGCTAATAAGTCTGCCAACAAGGTGTCAATAATTAATGAAGAAAAATTAAAAATTTTAAAGTCACCTTTAGAATTATAAATGAGTCTCACCACTTCAGGTCTGTACTCCGTTGTTTCATCTACTGGTACATCTGCACAGGTGTCTTGTATGAGACATGTGGTAGACCTTGCCTCAGGTTGTCTCCTGAGGCTTGTTTTCGAAAATTCTGGTTAAATTTTGCTCCATTCCACCATAATTGGTGATCATTTTCACTGTCTCTGTTAGATGATTGATTGTTGTTACCCCCCTCAGAATGTTCATTACGTTGGCTTTCCTGATGGCTGCCATGATCTCATAATCCGTTTGGATGGCTGGCTGGTAATCTCTTCTATTAACTGGTTCCTTCCATTGGTCTGATATTCCAGTTTGGGAGACAGGAGGTTTAGGATATGCTGTTTCTGTTTGGTATGCCTCCCTGTCTCTATTTAGCTTCTTCACTTTAGTGCTCTTCAATTTAGCCAAGTATGAATTAATGCTAGAAAAGCATCTATCATATTCATATTTGTACCGGTTAAAGTTCAAGTCACCTTTAATTTTTCATCCAACACAGTAATTTCTTTTATTAGGATATCGGCTGCCAATTGGTAGTGTTTAATTATAATATCCAATAGTTCCAGTCCATGTTTGTTAAACAAACTGAGAAGGTCTTTATGGAACAAAGAATTCTCAATAAGACCAGTGGGGTATTGCCACGAACTGAGGCCCTTCGGCACAATTCCTTCGTTGACACACTCTTTGAAGTATGTTATTTCTAATTGCAATTTTTTATATTTCATAAGCTTCAAGTCAAAATTCTTTTTTTTAATTTTTTTATTTATAAAAATTGGGAACTAGTAAAATCTGACTATAGCCTGTCCTCTATATGGAGAGATGTGCCCAGGGTCACCTTTAGAAGAGGTGCCAATTTAAAAAGTATACTACAAAAAAGCTGGAAATCTTTAAATCCAACGAGTAGAAATGGAATGTGGAAATGCAACATGTGTTCATATTGTCCACAGGTAGATGCTGGCCAAAATTTTACAATTAGAGATGTCAGTTATAAAATCAACAAGAAGTTTGACTGTAATTCAAAGGGAGTGGTCTATCCTGCTCAGTGTAATACCTGTCCTGCCTTTTATATAGGCAAAACAGACAGGAAACTGAGGGAGAGAATCTATGAACACTTATACAGTATTAGAAAGTTAAAAAAGGAAAACGCATTGGCCAGGCATGTGGAAAGTTTCCCACAGCATTCCTTTAAATTTAAAGCCATAGACAATCAAATTTGTGACTTGAGGGGTGGTCCAACTTCTTTATTGTTGGAGAAAAGGGAGTTGTTATGGCAACTCCAAACTAGAGCCTGTTGTCATCCGGGCTTGAATGAAATTTATTCTATTTCTTGTATACTGAAGCTCAAAAGCCTCACAAGGTAAATTACCGTGTTCCTTTACTTTTTATTTATAATATTATATATATTTTTTATTATTATTTTAGGAAAAATGTCCAGTCATTCATATATATACAACAGTATGGCCTCATAGACCAGGTCATTTTGCATATGGTTGGGCATGCCCCCCCCCCACTCATAAAATTTCCCTTTGGAAGTTTATTTGTGTGATGGCTGACAAAGTTTGCAGATGACTGCAAACTGGGCACCATAGTCGAAAACACATCTGACACAGATATCCTCCAGAAGGGCCTCACAGAAACGGATAACTGGTGCCAGAGCCATGGCCTGAAGTTAAACGCCAAAAAATGCATAGTCATACCCTTTGGGAAAAACAAGGTTACCCCTAGCTACCATATAGGTGGCAATCCACTGAGCACAGAAAAAGTCATCAGAGATCTGGGGACCCAGGTTGACAGTAGCCTTTCGTTTGACACTCATGTTGCTAAAGTAGTTAGGAAAACCTTCTATATCACCCACCTGATCATGAAGGGATTCACATCTAGATCAAGGGAGGTCATCGTCCCCCTGTACTCATCACTTATTAGACCTATGATTGAGTACAATGCCCGTTCGAATGTATCTGACCAGACACCTGCTGCAGCTTGAAAGGCCCCAAAAGTTCCTCACCAATAGGATAAAGGGTCTCAAAAATATGTCTTATGCTGCCCGACTGAAAGAACTCCAGCTCTATTCAGTCTCATACCGCTTGCTCAGAGGTGACCTGTGCCTGACATATAAGGCCATGTCAAACCCAGATTTGATGAATATGCTTCACCTCAAAAAATCTAGATCCCTCAGAACCACAAGGGCGGGAGACTTAAACCTTGACACGGTTATAAATAGAACGTGCTGGAGGGACAGATTCATCACCCAGAGACTCCCTATGCTGTGGAACAAAATCCCGGTACATGTGAGGCAGAGCACCTCTCTGGCCTTGTTCAAGAGGAATCTTGACCAATGGATGGGAGATTGCAGATATACCCCAGGGATTACTTCAGTGTCATTGCTTGACAGAGGCACAGCAAAATGATAGGCATAGTTTTTATTCAAACTAAAGGGGTGGCGAAAGCCACATAACTATGGGCTAGGCTTATAAATGCCCTTGGGCAGATAGCCTAGTATGAACCTATGAACCTATGAACCTATATAACATGTTAAACCATTGCAGCTTGTGAAGGTATATACCAACAAACACCACTAGGTGGTGATTTAGGGTAACTACACAAGCAAAGAGCTATGGAGGCTTGAATAAGATGAACTAGCAAACAACTTTGGAAATTGTTTAAAGCATGGAGCTTTATTGGACGTTTAGTGATTCATCTCCACCACACTGGTGTCTTTAATGTGGCAACAAGAGGGAGGTGAAATACCTTGAACAACTTTGGGTCACATTAATATGTAGCAACATAAGGTGAGTTCTGGAAATATAAAGATACAGATTCAAATGCAGACATGAGTCACGGAACCTTTATGTATTGGTATATAAAGCAGCTGTATGAGCAATGTTTCTCAGTATTCATACAAATAGGAGAAGTTGCTTAGGGTAACTTTATAAGTAAGGATTGCCGAAGAGCCATTTTAGGTGAAGAAGTAAGTTTAGTCAACATGTCAGGCATAAGTGAAAAAAGGAGGTAAACAAACACACAGTCAGGCACTGTGTGTTGTTTTTGCACTTTTTGTATGTTTGAACGGTACTGCTGGTAACTTGTCAATATAGAAGGGAATATTTATTTCTTTTGCTTTTTGTTTTTACTATTTTTCATTTCTTACTTTCATGTTTTACATGTTTACAAAGTCAAATACTATTGAAAGTTACAAAATGTGCTGTGTCTTTTATTTTTTGGGGGGTTGGCCTTTTTAAATCTCGTTACAGGAAACTAAGCATATTAATTGAAATGTGATTTCAACTGTAATTGAAATGTGATTTTACTTTAAAAAGTGGAAATTTGTTGATTCTTGTTGTTTGTCTGAAGAAGTCCTGCTAGGAGCAGGACAAAAAGCGGAAATTAAAACTGAAGGCTTTACCTTTTAAAACTTTTATGTTTTGCTTGGTCCATTGAAGGTGGATATCGATACCATTTGGATTGTTTTAACAGAAGTGGTGCAGTGAGGGTGTGTTCATTTGTCTCAGTTCTTTTTCTAGTTTGTTTTTTGTGTTTGGATTCCTTATCAGGCTGTATTAAACAAGAAATATTTTAAATAATTAGGAAGGTGAATTAAAGAAAGCATGCATTTGTGTATGGTCCTAAAAAATGTGTGCAGGGGGCCTATAGTTTGAAAACAGCCCAGAGCCCAAGGTACTTAAGCCTCCACTGTCCAGATGCATTTTCAATGGGTGTGAGTTTTGTATAATAGCTAAGGTCTTCACCTCATAGACACAAGGTACAGGGTTTCATTCTGACCTCAGGTTATTGAGCTTGGCTTCTAATAATCTTCAAACTGATCACCTATGTTAGTTTCAGTGCATTTCAATGAATGTAAGTTTCAAAGGAAGAAAAGTTTACTGCTGTTCATGCTGAGTCTGTTTTCATTGTGGGACCATTTTGTTTTGTTTAGCAAGTGGTCATCAGTGTTTATGCTATAACACTCAAAATTAAAGTTTTAAATTAAATCTAAATCTCGGTAGTCACTGTAGAAGTAAGGAAGAAAATAGTGTGCATGATGACAGGTTTGAACTGTGTTTATAGCAACTGAGGAGAGACAGCCAAGTAATGGGACACTGGAATGGCTGCAGAGAAGGGTGTCCCTGGTACATAACCCAGCCTAGGGCCTCATTTGACCATGATCCAGTTCTGGGTAAGAAGATGAGTGAGGGAATCTGTGGGTGCAGAAGGATGGTGAAGTAATGTTATGGTAAGATGAAAAGTGAGACAATATATGGGTGTAGAAAGATTGTGAAATAAGGTCATGTTATGAGGAAGAATGTGGCAATGTGTGGGTGCAGAAGGGTGGTGAAACAAGGTTATGATAAGAGGAAGAGTGAGGTGATCTGTGGGCGGAGAAGGAGATAAAATTCAGAGGAGTCAGAATGGAGAAGTTGAGCTGTGGAACTGAGTTCACACCGGTTGTTACAATTAAGTCAAATAGCGGTGGAAAGCAGTGTCACTCTACTGATTTAGTGAAATGTTGTATGAAACTTTTCCTAAATAGGGGTAGAAAAGCACAGTCTATAATACTGACCCATTGTTTTGAGTTCTTTTTGCACTTACATCATCCTGCAGTCTTCTATACCTGTGCTCCTAGCCACACAGGATCTACCAACTCCTTCAAGGACTCTACCAGTTTACCTGGTTTACTCAATGAGTTGGATCCAGTTGAAGAACCTAAGGCCATTATTGGGGGGAGGTCTTGCAGCTACCTTCTGCTGGGGGGATTTTTTCACTTATGGCCTAATTGTTTCCCCTTCCACCCACCATTGGACTACATGGTGCACCTGAGGGGTAGGCATGTAATTGGGTTGTGTGGCATTTTGTCATGTTTCCGCAGCAGCTCAGCCATGCCCCCAGCCTGTCCCCTCTTAGGACTACTCTCCCAATTTCATCTTTTCTGGCCTCCCACCAGAGATTGTTGATGGCAGACACCCACATAATTCTCCTTCTCTCTGGAATTGGCATGTCCATCCCTCTCTGCTACGTCATCAGTCACCCTAGGCATGATTGTGGAGCTTTTCTCCCTGGGCCTCCACTGAAAATGGGATCCATGCCCAGTTATACTTTACCAATAAACAAACCTTGAATGAATGAATGAATAAATAAATAAATAAATAAATAAAGTGAACTCAAGTCAGGTGGGATGTAGCCAGGGCTTTCTCCATCTATTCCATTCAGAGGTACATTGACCCCTTTTTACAAATTTAATGGCTAGAGTAGATTAAAAAAATCTGAACAATTAATATCATAGCTTTAGATGATTAATGTCATGCTTATGTACTACATGGCAACATCTTACACTAGACTAAAGTATGTTGAATGTCTGGTAACCGCTAATTCAGATCAGCTAAATGAAATGACCTCTGATACAAATTACGTGAAACAGAGAATGGAGTTTGAGGAAGCCCGCAGTGAAAATTTGGAAGCCAAGCTATTCGATTTGGAGGATCAGAACAGATGCAAAAATATTAGACTCTTGGGTACTTCTGAGAAGAAGGAAGGAAGAAGTGTATGGCTACATTTCAAACATAATGGACAGAGTCTGTGACTAGCCATGTGACCTCAGGGAAGGCATATCTTTCAGCACCTCCAGGTATGGATGTTATTATCTAATGTTAGTAATGTTTGAATGTTTTGTGTTGGAAAAAAAAAACAAGTAATCTCTGTGGTATCCCCGAAGTCTCATAACAACTAACTAAACAAGTGAAGTGGGTCCAAAAATAAACAGTGTAAGAAACTTCTATGTGTGGAAGATTTTCAGTCCATATATCTGTAGTTAATCACTGTATACTAATCAGATCAGCCAAAAGTAGTAGAAGTAGCGAACTTAAACTCGTCTTAAGTAAAAAAAAATAAATAAAATAAAAAAAAAAATATATATATATATATATATATATATATATATATATATATATATATATATATATATATATATATATATATAACAAATTATACAGAACTACTAAGTGTTCAAAAGTAATCCAAGCAAGGCAGGCAGTCTGTTTCCAGTTGAAAATCCTTTAAGTGCACAGACAAGCGATCCAAGTAAAACAAAAATAGAGTAATAGTTTCCTCACAAGCTTTCTAAATAAATATATACTTTTTATCAGACAAGGGAGTGGTTTATTTTGCTGTAAAACAAAAGTGTTATTGGTACACATGTTAAATTCATATCCCTTTGTTTACATGACTAATTTTAAATTAATTTATTTTATTCTATCAGTTAGTTTTAAATACCATTTTAAATCAGTTGTAATTTAAGTGTATATTTTGTTTCCATCATCATACATTTTTTTCTTATTATTTTTTCTTTTTATGGTTCTCTTTTTTCCACTTTATTCAAAATTATGTGTAATAACAATACTAACTAATTATACAATTATATATATTTTTATAGATAGTTTTAGGGTTCTTGTACACTGACCTGAAGAGGTCTAGAAGGACGAAAGCAATCTTTGTTAACAATAGGTTATGAAAATAGAAGATGATTTTTACAATTGATTTTTTACATGCAAAGTGTATCCCCTGGATTCAGCAAGCTCTGCATGGTGTGCAGGACTAGTGCAGAAGCTCCAGCAGACAATATGTCTGCCGTGCGATCCAGGAATAAGCTGTAGGGATGTGCACGAGTGCTCCTGCACTAGTCCTGCATGGACTCAGCTCCTGTATGCAAATTACCTCATTTACAGATGAAATCCATGCAAATGAGGTGAATTTGCAATCCAGGAAGTTGGCAGCCGGCCGTGCAGGACTAGTGTAATCTGCAGAAATGTACTCGGTTAGTAACTACAAAATGGAGCCATGACAGCTCCAAATAAAGGGTGGATATTATGTTGAAAGAATGCCAATGGCCAAATATATGGCCATTGGCATGGAAAACAGTTGCAAAAAAAAAAAAATTATTTTTTTTAGCTGATTTCGGCTGTTGTAGGGCAGTGGCACGCAAATGGGATCGGGTGAAAAAAAAAAAAAAACTAAAATAAGCATTCTAACCAAAATCACTATTTTGCCATTATACTCAATGGCAGACAGAAGACAACATGGCCAGTGAATACTGGTTGCTAAGGGGGGAGGCTCAGTGTGGGACCTGTAACTATGCATCAGCAGGCAATCCTATGCAAATGATGGGAATGATACTGAATCCCAGATTTCCCCTCAGTGCTAGTCAGCACCCAACAGTGTAAAAGCAGGAATAATTTGGTGCAAGCCTAGGAGTTAGCTGACATCATGGGGAGGTGTCATGCATACTGTAAGAGGATTGGAGCCCTGTGGCTCGTGTTTGCCCTTAGCTTAGCAGAGCTAAGCAAGGGGGTGTGTCGGAGGCTGCCTAGTACTCATAACATTGCTTAAGTGGGTGTGCGCGTCGCGCACCGGGTTTTAAACATAAAAAAAAAAAAAAAAAAAAAGGTAAATCAGGAAATAGCAGCTCTGTTCACATTTGAGCACTGTGTTTCTGTGGCGCACCCCCAGGCTTAAACAGGAAGGCAATGAGAAGGGAAAACAGCAGTAGGAAGGTAATCTAGGAGAACTAGCATAGCTGGCAGGTGAAATGTATCAGAATCAGCCAGTTACACAGGCAGCAGACCAGCCCAGCCCAGAACACTCCTATAAACTATGCAAACACCTTTCTCTCTGGTTTTTCCCACATACTCTACACCACTGGTGTATACAAGTGGGGGAATTTTAACAAACAAAAACAACAAAATGATAGGAGCTGCAAAAGCTATCATACATCAACATGTGGAAGAGGCTGAGAGTGGTGAGGATGAGAATGCTGTTGACCAAGCCACAGTTTGGAGACGGAGAAAAGTGGACAGACCTAGGGTAACCTACCAGAGGCTACATGAGCTGGAGATAGTGGAGCACTATAGTGTGGAGAGGGACCTCCTACAGCAAATTGTTGAGCTGTGCCGGCCACGCCTGACACACAGAAATAACAGCGGGGAACCCATCCCAGTGGATCCCAAGGTATGTGTAGGCATCCCAGGTACCTTCCAAAGGCCAACTGGGGATATCATGGGGATCTCACATGCATCAGCATCCAGGGTACTCCACCAGTTCCTGCATGACATGTCAGCACATGCCAGTGAGTACGTATATTTCCTCAACACCCATGAGGCATTGGCCAGCAATATGTATCTCTTCCACCAAATAGCAGAATACCCTGAGGTAGTGTGTGCTATAGACTGCATGCACATATGCATCAAATAACCACCAGTTGAGCAAGGTATGGTCTACATTAACCACAAGGGCTTCCCCTCCATCAACTGCCAGGTCATGTATGATGCCCAGGGCATAATAATGAATGTGTATGCTGGCTGCCCTGGAAGCTATCACAATTCCCACATCTGGCATCTGATGCAGCTGTACCAGAGATTTGCCAGTGGGGACATCCCTTACGGTCACCTAGTGGGGGATGCTGGTAACACACTAGAACCATGGCTGATGACACCCATCAGAAATGCGCACACACACACAGACCAGAATTGTAATAGAGCATGTGTTTGGGATGCACAAGTCACAGTTCCAGTGCCTGGACACATCCGGTGGAGCCTTGCAGTACTCCCTAGCTACATGTACTCAAATTGTCATCGTATGTGCCATGCTGCACAATATGATCCTGTGGAAACAGCTGTAGCAGATAAACACGGGGCAGGACCACACAGCCCCCCACAATTGCCAAGGCCTGCACAGGCACAGAGTGACTCAGAGGAGGTACAACCTAAGCCTCCCCCAGTAGGCAGAAGGAGGCGTGCCCAATATTCCCTGGCCTTGGCAACGAGGCAATGCATAGCACATACACTGACATAGGAGGGACACAGGGAATGACACCTGTCTCTGACTTGCACATACAGTAAAAGGGATGCCAAACATGACACTACCTGTGCTCAACCATGTATAGGGAGTGTACTACATGCATCTGACATAGGCAGCCCTCCAGCACCATTCTCAATACTGGCACACCCACAAGGTAAGTCACTCTTCTTATCAATTGCAGAATGGAGTAGTATGTGTTGTTACTTGTATCTATGGTATGGATGTGAGCATGTAAGGGAATTGGGTGGCTGAATGGGATGCCAGCAGATAGTAGACACCTATAGTGGCAGCATGAGATCTGTAACAAATACTGGTGTCACCATAGTAGCCAGTACTGCACATGGTGAGAAATCCCACTGCAGGAAATGTGCTGGGCCACATGTGTCCATATGACACACACATGCTAGTCAGGGAGGTTCACGTACCCAACAACAGTCTCAGACAGCAGGACAGGTATAGACAAATACAAACAAAGGCTGTGCTAAGGCCTCTGAATGATGGCTATGGTTAATCCCCCCCCCATGCTACACAGACAGACTAGAGCAGGTCAGGCAGTGGGATGTTAGTTATGAAAGGTAGGAAGTCAAAAACTGATATGCATGTCAATCAGACCTAAGAGCTATAGTACACTGATATGCCTCTAGTCAGCATGATAGGTTCGAATACAGAATGAAATGGAGTACCTGACATACCAGTCATAGCAAATGTGTACAAGTGTTAGGTGTGCCCCCCCAATCCTATGTAAAAATGTAGAAACAGTCAGGTGTGCCCCACCAATCCTATGTAGAAACACTCAGGTGTGCCTCCCATCCTATGTAGAAATGTCGTAACAGTCGGGTGTGCCCCCCCAATCTGATGTAGACACATTGTAACAGTCACGTGTGCCCCTATTCTATGTAGAAATGTAGTAACAGTCAGTTGTGCCCCCCCTCCAGTCCGATGTAGACATGTAGTAACATGTATGTGTGGGTATATTACCAGTGGAGCACAGATGACCTGAGGTGGCCAAGGTAGCAGGATAGATTGTAGCATTTGTACAATATGCAGGTATGCGTGTGTTAGGTTGGTGTGTGTTTCATATTGTATGAGAGTGGTCAATATGTATGCATGTTGAGGTTTGACCTGATGCCCATTGTCCACTACTGCCGATGACAGGGCCAAGTCCGCACAACTACAGTGCCAAAGACAATGCTCCCCAGTATAACACATGATAGCAGTAAGCCATTGTAAATGTATGGTGGTAATATGTGTCACCATCTGAAAAAGGGACATGGCATGACTGTTGGGCTAGATATACAAGCAGTACACAGAGAAAAGTACCCTAGACATACAGTATATAATGTGTAACCATGAAATGAACACATCTGTGGAACTGTACATACAGGTATGCATCACATTATCTGGGCTTGTAGTAGGGAATACTGATGTTGTCTGGCCAAATACTTGCAGATTACAAAGGTGATAGGACTGATGTATTGGGAAACAGCTGATGTCCCTGTACAAGTCAGCATAACTGGAATTCTCCATGCATATCTGCATATCTGTGAGTCAGATGCAAGCAGTGTACATAGCAGACATGCACTCAGCTCACCAAAACACCACCCACAGGTACCTCTCCAGTCTTATCCCTGCTGTTGGGAATGGGTACAATATGACCCCTACCTGTGTATGGCAATAGTGAAAGAATGCAGCAAGCAGTGCAGGTGTCCCATGCAGGTGTGCCCTTAGCTGTAAACAGCACCCTGCCAGCATCAACACCATGTGATTGATACTGACAGAAAGTATTGGCATGAACACCTAGCACACCTACCCTGTCACACAGGGGAATATACTGTATGGTAGTCTGGGACTGTAGGACTGACAGAATGCAAAGGCCTGCTACAGCTGGCCTGCATCACCACCAAATGCCCTACAGGCCTCTGCCAAAGGCCTGCATCCCACCTGTACTGCCAATATATGTTATGTCATGCACACCCAAATAACATAACATACTCCACATAAGCCATATGCAAGGCCATGTGGACAAACCACAGTAACATGTCCACCATGTTCCACTGCATGAACTGTGGACCAACACCAAAACACAGCTGTGATGAGGTGATACTATAGGGAAAGTATCAGAGAATGTATGCATAATGTATGAAGGAGGGTAGAATAATAGAGGTGGGGGTGGGAGCATGGGCAGCACGGAATGTGCAAAGTCTGACACACAGCTGTGTGCACATACTATCCCTGGCTGCAAACCTGCCAGTACACCATAAAGGGGTAATGTCCTGACTTATGATCCTTGCTATTGGATAACCTGTGTGAATCTTTACAGCTATGAGGTATTGCCTTAGCAAGATAAGTTCATACTGTCACATTGATGGATGTACAAGTATGGGATCCTCTGCCATCACTGTACCAAGGTGCTGAACTGGATACACAGACCCAGCAGCAAGTGTCTGAGCTCCCCCTCCAGTATGGCATAACATTCCATGAATATGTAGGCATTTAACGACAATACTGAACACAGCTGCATTCACCCCGTATTCCCCAGGACATCACGGCGAGCAAAAATGTCCACCTGGCAGTACTTAAGGACATAAAATATCACAATGTAGAACAGTACAGATGTCTGAATATCTTTGCTGACACCAGTACCATGTAGCAGAAGCAGCACATACATAATCACCTACAGTACACACTATCTCTTGCACAGTTTGACCCCATATTGCCAACTGATCTACAGATATTCTGCCAACACAATTTACTAGCTGTAGGTGTAGAACACAATGGTCTGCACTGGAGTACAAATTACCTGGAATGGACCCACACATTCAACACAGAAGGACATACTGGGCATGCTCACACACTTAAAGAAATGAAGGCAATGTCAGACAACATACTGAAAGGTCATACTGGGCATGCTCACACACTTAAACAAATGAAGCCCATGTCTGCCAACAACAGTGGACCATACATATCTGACAGTTGCAGATGTTAGTGCATACACCCCTCAGTATGCACCAGTCATACTTTGCACACACATTGGATAGTAATGCACACATATATCCAAGGACAGCACACTATAATATGCCAAAAGTAGACATACATAGATGTGTGGAAGAGAGTGACCGTGATAAAGAGCCTTCCATCATGAGGCCTGCCCCACCCAGCACACAGCCAAATGGCTACAATTACATGATGTGTAAATGTCACTCACTGTAGAAATTAGCCACTGGTATCCCTCAGCGTTAAAGACTCTGTGGTGCAAGTGTTGCTGTGCAACATGACTGTACAAGGCGTAGTCATCTAGCTGTTGTAGACACGTACCAGCGGAATATAAACCTGCGTGTGCCTGAGTGTGGTGTGTCTACCTCTAGATGAATGGGTTATGGCTCATGGATACACACTGCCCTCCCCATAGCCCTACTTTGACAAGCCTGCTGATGTCATTCACTTTGAAATACACCTTTGGGAAAAAAGTAGTCCAGTAATCTCTGTGGTGTGTCCTATAACTGTATAATGCTGTAATGTGATAAACTAGTTAGGCAGGAGTTCTAATCCCAAACATGGCAAGTGTGTGTATGTGTGTGTGTGTGTGCCCCTGTCTGTGTAGGGAGAAATGCCTTTTTAGGCTGGTCACACTCACAGCATTTTAAATGCCTTTCTTTGGTAAGCCTCCTGATGTCATGACACTTTGATAAAAAATAGCCCTGTAATCTCTGTGGCGCATCCTATAACTGCTTAATGCTGTAGTGTGATAAACTAGTTAGGTAGGAGTTCTAATCCCAGACATGGAAACTGTGTGTGTATGTCTGGCTGTGTAGGGAGCAATGCTTTTTAGGCTAGTCACATTCACTACATTTCAAATGCCTTACTTTGGCAAGCCTGCTGATGTAATTCACTTTGAAATACACTTTTTGGAAAAAATTATACCAGTAATCTCTGTGGTGCACCCTATAACTGCATAATGCTGTAGTGTGATAAACTAGTTAGGAAGGAGTTCTAACATGGCAACAGTGTGCGTGTGTGTGTATGTGTGTATGTGTCTGTCTGTGCAGTACTGGCACCGTGTGTCTGTGTGTGCGGTGTATGATGCTTTTGACCACATTCACACTCACTACAACTCCCACTGGTGTACAGAAGCATGATATCTGATGTCATACACCTTCATATACCCTTTGCCCATATAACCTCCAGATAATCCCTGTTGTGCATGTGATACCTTCGCATTACTGTATTGTGGCAAACTAACTAGTTAGGAAGTATATCCCTGATCCTGCCAAGTGCGTCAATGTGTGTGAGTCCCTGAGAGAGTGTGGCTGTGTTGACACTGACACCTGTTCATGTGGACAGGCACATGTACTACACCTACCATATTGCTACCATATCACTGTTGCAGATGTCACTCACCATCACATATACATTTGGACAGCTCCTTCTCATGTAGGCTATGTGGTGCATGCAATAACTGCATAGACATGTGATAGCAATACATAGTCAGTCAGGGGTTTGAAACCTTGTACTGGTAGATGTGTGACACAAACATGCTTAGGTTTTACTCTCCCACTCCCTCGCTGACTTACTTTGTCTCTCTCACTCCCTCTCTGGTGGAAGTGGAGAATTACACCTGCTTTGCTTAAGCAGCAGCTTGCATTTTGTAAGTGATGCTCATGATCAGCTGATGGCCTTTGCATCAATTGCAGCCCTCCTCTAGCTGATTGCATGTGGAACAGCTGTGGTAACATTCCCATAGCCAATTGCATGGAAACACACTGCAATATCTAGGGACATCATGTTGGTGTCGGGCCTTTTCATTTTTTGTGAGCAGGACCTAGATCTGGTGTTTGGCAAACAGAATCACAGATGGATTTGGGATTTACCTCTAACAACAGACACTGTGGAAACAGGCCAACACATGGGAGGGGGATGTGCCTGACATGACTACAGAATGTAAGTTGCGATTCTGCATTTGGAGTAGTGTCAGTTTAACAGGCTGTGTGTGGATATGGCTGGTCTACATGTTTTAATACCTGTCATAACAGTGCTATGTTTTTGAGGAAACTCCCATCTCTAGGGTCATTTGCAGACTGGGCAGTGTGTGGAGCCTTTTGTTTCTTGTATTACTCACAGAATACCTATCTGAGAACTGCAGATGTATAGTTTGAGGACTGCAGTCAGTACATGGTGACAGCCATGAGAGTTACTGACTCTATATCCCTCATAGGACATATGTCACAACAAATCCGGGGACGACAGTAAATGTATGAAGTTATCACAGCAACATGCCAATGTTGGGTCAGTGTTTGTAGCTCCAGCCACAAGTCTGTCAACCTTTGTACATATGTCATGCAGTAAGAGGTGCATATGTCCTGTACATTATTATTTATTGACATCAAACCTGATAACAAGCCAGTCAGATATCAGACTGCTAGACATGTTATGTATAGTAGGGGTTGTTTCTGAGGACATAGCTTGGTCATTTGTGGTTGTGTGCACAGTACTGGTATCTGTGTACTTAGGGTGATTGTCGATAGTATGTGTATGTGCACAGCCCAAGGTACGCATGTGCAAGACTGTGGTAGATGCCATTGTTGTCGGTCCTGTTCTATCTGATGTTACATGCTGCTCCAGTATATTGTACTCTATTGGCTCACATGTCTGAAGAGCCAGACATGCACGTGTCCCATACCACAGACAGCCATCGCACCACACAGTGCCATGACCCAGTGTATGTAGGGTCAGTGTGTGAGTGGCACATATGAGGATGGTGTTTATCAGACAGTCTATATAGTGTCATATTAAGCTTGTGTACCATATGTGGCTGTGGCTGTGTTTACATTGGTTGTGGGTATGCAGTTTCACACAGGTGTCTGTTATCTGTGTTGTGATATGCATGCAGAGCCCACTATAATCACAGGTACATGTGTATTCCCCCATACAAAATGTAGTCCACTGTTGTGGCAGTCTGCCTGTAGATTGTGCAGTGCATTGTGACATACCTAGCAGCCTAGTGTAATTACCCAGTGTGCTGATATGTCCAGTTATTTGCAAGACATACTGCTGCCAGGCCACCATAACTGTTGTGTATTTCTGACAAAGCAGTGGGATTCTGTACAGATGCAAGTCACTAACTACTGGGTAGTATGTTGCCATGTGACCTCTGCACCACCAGGTATTATGTGTCAGGACAGACTGGCGTGTGTGCATGCATAAACTGTGTGGGCATAGGAAGTCCAGTATTTACAAGATATACCCATGTACATGGCTATTAACATCCACATTGGGAGGCGTGGTCCACATGTCTTGCATGAAGGGGATATGTGTACACCTCTGGATTGATCACAGAGTGCCAGACTGTCCACATATATTGGTCATATCTCTGCTGTAGTCCACAGGATCATTACTGTGCTAGAAGTGTCACTGTACTATGATGTCCTTAGGATGTCTGTCAGTAGCCAATGGCGCACATGTCAAAAGCAGATGTGACCTCCCACACACATGTCAAAAGCAGATGTGACCTCCCACACACATGTCTGTTAAGACAACCCTATTATAGTAGCAACAATCTACATATATACCTATAATACATGAATGACATCCCCTTGTACTAAAAGCTTGGGACTATTGATGCTGAGGTAGGACTCCACTCCATGTTCTGGACATATTGTGAACATATATGTATATTTCTTTATCCATATATCTATATAAATATATACATATCGACATACATAGATGGATACATATATATATATATATATATATATATATATATGTGTGTATATATATATATATATATATATATATATATATACACTCAAATATATACATATACACAGCAATATATGTCTACAAATACACAGATATAGATTCATATGCACATATACTTATGGATATCTACATATATATCGATGATATATATCTGAATAGATATGTATGCACATATTGTTATAGATATCTACATATATATCAACATAAATAGGTATATCTGTACACATAGGATGCGCATACATATATATCTATATATACATATCTCTCTCTATATATTGTAGACAGATATATGTATGAATATACATGTGTATGTACACGTAGACATATATCAACATATGTATATATCCATATTCCTGTCATGTGTAAACATCATGGTTGTGTATACCTTCCCAAATGCATCTCACTGTATGCATCTGATATGTGTACATTATGATATAACAACATATGTGATGCAACAGTAATATCAATAGCAAGTACAACACAATTGTGGAAGTAAAAGCAATTGTTCAATAGTAATCAACATGTGTACTGACAGATATATTGGAAAAACAACAACTTTCTTCACAGTGGGCTTGGTGTAGTCGTTAACTGTTGTGACTATAGTTTACAGGGTCCTGGGTTCAAGTTCTGCAATGGCTGTTTATTTTGTTGCTGAGCAGAGCAAGGGCTGTCAGATACAAAGTGGTTAAGGCAGTTTTGAACAGCTTTAAGCAGGTTTGCACAGGTTTGCATGAAGCTAAGCAGTGCTAATGTACGGTTAAACATATGTACACTTACAGTGTGTGGGCTTCGCTTACCAGTGCGCAAATCTGCTAAGCTGTTATATTGGAGCAATGCTGACACCTGCTAAGCATGGCTTAGCCCTGGTAGCCAGTTATCACCACCCAGTCTGATAACATAGCAGGTTAATGACATCTGTAATTAGTGTATATAACGCCATGTACAATACATGCGTCTATGTGCTGTTATTACAGTATCAAGGGGTGTGAGTGTTATGTCTGGGACGCACAAGTATATGAGACCTGTACAGCACTGTCTGTGTGAATGTGATACATACATGGGTAGTAACCCAGGGTATGTGCTGTCACACTGGCATGTAGTATATCATGGTGGTACTATTGTTGACAGTGCTTTCCCAGGCAAGAGTAGAGTACTATATATAATACTGACAACAAGCACACCTGCAGGCATAGCTGGACTCTGTGGCCTCCCTGTTGTGTTCCTGGTGTGTGAGATGTGTCACAGTATATATCCCCTACTGGATAATGATCCGACATGTAGAATGTAACCGTAGACTACCGTCTGTACAGCACATGTTAGTGAGGGCTTCCAATATGTAGTTATGGAATGCATATTGTTGTCAAACGCCTATCTGTCAACACATTCATCCTACTGCATAGCTACTTGCCAAGCTGATGACTGTCAGTCCCTGTATAGATATGCAGATGGCAGGTATCCAGCTGGGATATGTACAGGCAACCTATGCTTGATTGACACTGACATGCCTGCCCAGCTGTGTAATAACTCGAACATATAGGAGACAACACCCTGTATGCACCACATGCCACGGATACCTCCACTACACTACCACAGTCAACAGAACATGCTTGGGTACAGGTCTCCATCATAGGCACTAACCATGTGCTGTAATACATGTTGCTTATATGTCAACTGGATCACCTCAGTGGCCATGTGCAGGAGGCACCCAGAGGATTGGCTGATGCATGTCATTCTCACCCTGAGGGTCACCACAGTGGTGTCTGTCAATAGATTGCCTGCTGACACATGGCAGGTGGCAGGATACCACTGTACACACATCCCTACACAACCCATCTCTCTGTGGACAATAGCCAGGTACACAGCTATGACCACCTGCAGCAATGTACCCCAGTACTGACACATGCATACATGTACATCACTGAGGATAGCAGTGTCTGTGTGTTAATACACCTGTACTTGGGAATTCCATGAGCGCCTTCACAACCACCACAATACCCATTGCCATAGTCGGTTGTGGCTGCTGCTGTATCGGACATTATATGTACCCTATTGCGCTCCTCTCCCTACCGGCTACATGAGCAATGCAGTACCAGCACAACAGTGTTGTACAAATGGATTGATAGTCATTAGAAGCCTATTGAATTCTGGAAAATGTGTGTATGTGTGCTTGTCTGTATATCTGTAGGGTACAGCATTCCGAGGCCACATACTACTATTACAGTATGCATTGCCACACAGTAGTACAGATAGTGTTGTTGCTGCCCATAGGTGAGGCATGACAATGCAACACTCTACTATGCCTGTGGCATGTGCATTAGATGCATATCCCTGTAGTACCACTGTTGGGATATACAGTGGGTTGTATTGCAGTCATGGGCAATGTGTGACGGTGGGTATGTCAGAGTTTCATCATGGCTTCCAGGGACTACAATACCCACTGTGGGATGTGGGTACTGTGTACACTGTCATTACACCATGGTACACCTGGTATATGTCCCATGTACCACTTTTTGGTGACCACTGTCACCAACCATACAGGTAACTGATACCACAATCCAGGCCAGTTATGCTTGTGCTGTGTGCAGCCTACCTCTAACACATTGGACACAGGGACAAGTTAGCAGCGATAGGCCCAGGTCTCTGGGATGTGTGTCTGCCTGCTATGTGTCTGTTAATGTGTATATGATGGTATGTCACGCTATGTATTGTCCATATACAACCATTACATCCTCCATTAGCATACTGTACATGTCTCGGGATGTTCTGCATGTAACATGTAACCTGGAACACACCTCACCCTAAATGCTGTGTGGTGTGTTCAGTGAAAGCCACACAGTTCAGTAGCACTACATACCTAGGTAGGGATCTAGTCTCAGTGTTGCCAAGTAAGAGTGTGCGTGTATGTGGATGAATCTACATCAGGTTGCAGATTATACACGTCCCAGTGGGTCATCTGTCCATGTGGCACAAGAAATAACTGTTATACATACCTGTAACACGTGTTCAACTCTACTCCGGATATGTCACAGCCATGGTGTCACCACAGTGCCATACCCCTTGTGGAATATGACTGCAGACCATCCTCCTGCTGACACATGTACACCTACAACACAAATGGATAACATTATGGAGACCACAATCAATCAGTGTTACTAGCAGCTATAATGCATCATTGCTGCACAGCTACATAGGGTGAGTTGTTGGTTTGCCAGAGGCTGGGGATGGGCCATACATTTTACAACATGTGTGTGGGTGAGGGGTGTAATGAGTTGAACTGGGCATGGTGATGTGGTGTGTGTAGGTATAGGGGTGCCCTACGTGTGTTCGTATAGTGTGGAAGTATGCATGCACACAGTTCTGCCATGTGGCTGCCCTATACAGGTGTTTATGGACAGCTGCAGACCATACCTGGCAGGGTGTGCAGTTCACCGTCTCTTGCCATGGACACATGGACTGTGCCTGCCAGGGGTTCCATGGGCACATCCAGGTACAGGCCTCAATGTGCTACTCTCCCCTGATGATGACAGATATCTGCTGGAATCAGGTCCCTCCTGGGATTGGCCAGGACCACGTGCTCATGGCCTGCTGTGGTGTGGTGTGGACAACACCCCCTGCAGTGCTGGGGCTGGTACTGCCACTACGGGGGCACCTTAGTGTCCTAGCATGCCCATGTTGACCACCAGCTGTTGGTGTTGCTGGCCTACATCCACACGGCCGTCACCGCACTCCCACCACATGTTCAAGCACGGACAAAGCACGGTCGATGAGGCCCATCATCTCACCAAACCATCTATCCATGACCTCGGGTTGAGCACGGAGGCCACCAGACAGTTCATGGAAGATGTCACTTGCAGATGTGAGACCAGCCCTCTGCAGCCTCAGGCCCTGTCTGGTGTACAGTTCCATACATGCCTGCACCCCCATGACGGCCTGAAACATGCTCCTGGTAGTACCAGTTGTGTGTCTACTAGGGGCATGATGACCAGCAGCCCTATCATGAGCACCCTGGGACATCTGTCTATGTGATGGCCTGCCAGGCATCTGGCTATGGCTGCTGTGACCAGACATAATAGGCATGAGTACCACACTCTGCTCTGCACTGTTACCAACTACCAGCTGTCCCTCCACTATAGCCACTGGTGATAGGGTATGTATAGGCACTGAAATTGTGTGCGGGGTTGGGGTTACTAAGTGCAGGATGTCAAATGATGGTGCTGTTTCGGCCCCTGACAACCCTAACTGTGCCTCAATTGTACTATCATCACCTTCAGTGTCTGTATGGACACCAACATCAGATTGCATGTAGGCGGTACCCTGACCCACCTTGCCACCTGTGGGGGAAAACAAGAAATGCACTTTAAGACCTGTACAGCATTACATAACAGTACACACACACACACGCGCACACACACACACACACACACACACACACACATGCATTCCAACTTTATACCTACCTGTCCCGGGAATTTACAGTCCCACGTTTATTCCCATATGTTCCCCATCTTGCAGCACACTTGGTAACATACACTCATTAATGTATCATTCCTCTAAATGCCTAGACAAGTGATCACAACACAAGACCTGTTACCATTACATCCTTGACCTGAGTGGAGTGGTTTTACATGGCCTCACTGCTGTCATTCAGTGTTCACCCTGTGTATGTCCAGACATCGTGAGCATGGCCCCTATATGTGAGTGGGTACTACGTTCTCTCCATAATGTCACGCACTGGAGTGTCATGTGTAAGTATTGCTCAGTACATGCCAGATATGCTGCTCAATCAACCTATCATGTGACAACTGTAATATTTGGATACACTCCTTGGTCTTGTCTAGTACTTCCCCAATGCATCTGTAGTGCTGCATATGTGGTTTGTCGGTCACCTCTCTGCTGAATGCAATATTAAGGGTATACCTGGTGTCTACTTTCCCTACCAATGCATGTTCCATGCTACAGACCTTATTATACTATCAGCTGTCCTGTGGTTACATATCAGACAAGTATTCCTGGTGTGTCATGTCAGTCCATGTCCATGTACCGCACGATGCCAAAGGGAAGTACTGCCGTATGAACAACTCCACAATCACACATATGCATACATGGACATCAACACAAACACACACACATCCTACATGCATCAACCTCCCTCCACTTCAACAGAGTGACCCTACAGACAAAATACCCACACACATGCACACACTCACGCACACTCACACACACACAGACACACATACACACACATATGCAGGTGAGGTTGCACAAAGATAGTACACACAGTTCTCCTATTACCCATCTGTCAACAATGCATAACATATGGTACACAACAGCATGCAGTGCAGCTATAGTCAATCCATGCTAGCAATGGTATACATGTGTGTGATGCATGGGCTGTGTTAGTAGGTGATGCCCCTTCCCCTGGATACCACTACACCCATGTACACAGTATTGCCGTGCACCTATTCTGCACCCTGCTAT